>NC_092296.1:11469564-11560328 GCF_036320965.1 Panulirus ornatus
CCTTTCCTCAAACATACTATCTATCTCTCATTTTTCTCATCTTGATTACATCCACACACATTCAGATACCCCAATCTAAGCCTTCGAGGAGGATGAGCACTCCTCGCGTGACTCCTTCTTCCGTTTCACCTTTTAGAAAGTTAAAATATAAGGAGGGGAAGGTTTCCAGCCCCATCTTTTTATTTTGCTTTGTCGCCGGTGCATAATATATGACAGCTAGAGACTGAATGTGAATGAATGTGGCCTTTGTTGTCTTTTCCTAGCACTACCTCACGCACATGTGGGGGGAGGGGGTTGTGATTTCATGTGTGGCGGGGTGGCGACATGAATGAATGAGGGCAGACAGTGTGAATTATGCACATGTGTATCTATGTATATGTCTGTGTGTGTATATATATGTATATGCTGAGATGTATAGGTATGTATATGTGCGTGTGGACGTGTATGTACATACGTGTATGTGGGTGGGTTGGGCCATTTCTTCATCTGTTTCCTTGCACTACCTCGCTAATGCAGGAGACAGTGACAGTGTATAATAAAATATAAAATGTATATGTCCATGCACTGGGCATTTATATGTGTATATGAGTGGATGGGCCATTCTTTGTCTGTTTCTTGGCCTTATCTCCCTAATGCAGGAAACAGCGATTAAGTACAATAATAATAAAAAGAAAAAAGGTAGGGATAATCATTCCATGATGGAAACCCTTTGTAATCAATACCTCAAAGTCTCCTTCCCCAAAACTAGTGATGTTATATAGGTGTTGTAAAGATTTTGGTTTTGCGTCTATGCTCTTGTTTCATGTCCACAAGGGTCTTATCAATCTAGTATGGGGTACTGCTCAAATATCTGAGGTAGTTCTCCCTCTACTAATCTTTCAGGCAGAGTGAAAACAAAAGCCTTCCACTCATTAATCCTACAGGTATCATCTCTCCCCAATCATCACTAACCTGTAGTCATTATTTCAGTTACAGTTTCTACTGCCATCAAGAACTGGACCTATCAAATATGTCTGGCTGCAGCTTCCCACATTTCTTGTGTGGAGACTAGCCACATGAGGACTGACTGTTATGATACCTCCTCACATGATTGAGCAGTGAGGCTATGGAATTCTCTTCATTTGTCATTCTCTACTCCCTATGACAATTCTAATTTCATAAGTCAAGCCTACAAACATCTGATTAACTTTTTTATTCTTTTCCTCATACTCTATTTTCTTTTCACCACCAATGGGTGTGACCTGAGCATATTTTGCCCATGCCCATGTCAGTTAGTAAAAGAAAAAATGTAATCAAGGACGTGAAGCAGTTTACTCAATACATCATTATATAGACGAGTTCCTATGAAAAGTATGATACGAAGAAAAGCAATGGCCAGACAGCGGTCACTAAAAGAAAAATTGGGAAAGAAACCACATATAATGGCTCATGACTGGAAAACAATTTAGTTCTATCTGAAGAGCTAGAGTCAAAGGGGATAACACTGAAAGTGATTAACTTTGTTTGAAATTAACATAATATCAAACAGAAAAATGTCTGGCCTATGTGATTCCCAGAATAATAGCCAAGCTTACATTTATTAATGCTATAAAATCATGGCAATAAATGAGAAGAGCTTCATAGAAAGCAAACACACTACAAGTTAATGTCATCACATGAAAACTATGAGAAGATACTAATAATATTAGCTAAAGTTTCCACATTTATAAATCAAGATAAGTGACAGGGAGGCATGTAAGGACAAGGATAAGTGGAGACTTTTGTTGTGATCACCCCCTTGATGGGGTTTCCCAGAGGGAATGAGTGTCAGAGATACAGATTGATAGATACATATAATACTCAACTTTACCATATACTATCACATACAAATCATGTAAATGCTTACTATTAGTTATTTTACAGAAATATAATAATCCTATACAAACAGTACAAAATAATCACTGAAAAACACATACTAAAGTATAAGAATACAGAGCAAAATATGGAATTCAGAGATAAAGAGGAAGTCACTGACCTCTTGGTCTTGTAAAATTTCTTTCTGGTACTTGTCAGCATAAGCACACTCCAGGTCTTGGCGCATATAAACTGGTATGGGAGCAACTTTGCATTCTTCAGCTTCCGGTGCAGGAAGGCCTCCACCATCTGTCAGGCTATTTGGAAGCACCACCTATCAAAAAACATTAATCTCAATCATTCTAGAAATGTTGGTTTTGAAGATTGAAAAAGCTCTTTCCTTGAAGGCAGTGTTCCATGAGCAATATCTCTAGATATTTTTGGAAATGTTAGGACCTTCTAATACTATATCTAAGTGGTGTGGTAGCTGAAGCATTCCCCAACTGTCACTAACCACCAACCCATGGTACAAGCAGTCTGCTCACTTTGGGCTCATCCTTGACCAGAGTCTGCCAGAGTAATGATGTCAATGACCCACTCACACCTAGGAAATGATCTACCCAGCAACTGAAAATTAATAAAGAGCATGCAGCAACCCAAAAGTGGACATCACTGATAAAGAAAACCATTATTTGTACAGAAGAGAAGGCAAGGCAGGATAGGAACACCAAAAAATTTTAAAGAGGCACTGCCTTGAAAGAAAAAGGTTTTTCAAGTCTTAACTTTACACCAAAGTACTCCCAACCCTGTTCATTCCAATCTTTGAAAAGAGAAGCAAACAAAAATACACAGATATATCATTACCTTTGTGGTGGCTCTCATCCAGTGAAGTGAGCACGTGAAATGAGTGTGAATGATACACTTGACAGATATCAAGCAGAAATAAAAAAAGAAATTCTCTGTACCTCTATTTCATATATAAGCATGGCATTAGTGGTAATCAACATGAACATATTTCAAAATATTACACCTCTCAGAAATCAAATTGATACCAAATTTGGACAAGACAAAATCCCAAAATATCCTCTACAAATAATTTGTGCTGTACCCTCTGCCTGGTTACCTGTCCAGTTAGAACAAATATAAAAAAGCAAGAAACCACATAAAACAGAGCACACAGAAAAATAAATGGCTCCCAGCAACCACAAACATGCAAAACCTACACAACATAAAAGGTCCTCCCAAAACAACCCCACTTCAATATGCTCCTAATATGAATCCACCTCAATAAGTTTCCAATACAATTCTACTTCAATATGTTCTCAATAGAATTCCACCTTAATATCTTCCTAACAAATCAACTTAAATATCTAAATATGCTCCCAATAGAATTCCTCTTTAACATGCTAATAATAAAATCCACCCACAATATGCTCCCATTATAATCCAACCTCAATATGCTCCGAATACAATCCCATCCTAAAATCCCCTCAATATGACCCCACATCAATACACCCCCATTACAATCACACCTCAATATGCTCCCTAAAGATTCCACATATGCTTTGTGTAAGGTCTCAAGAGTATATATATGGTGCAAGTGGTAAGCTGCTAGAAGCAAAGTTTTTATCTAGAATGTAAGGCATGTGTGCAAGTTGGAAGAGTAGAATAATTGGTTCCCAGTGAAGGTCGGTCTGAAGCAGAGGTGTGTGATATCCCCATGATTGTTTAATTTGTTTATGGATGAGGTGGTTGGGGAGATAAATACAAGAGTTTTGGAGAGAGGGGCAAGTGAGTCAGTTGTTGTTTGGAGATGATACAGCATCGGTGGCTGATTCAAGGGAGAAACTTTAGAAGCTGGAGACTCAGTTTGGAAAAGTGGGTGAAAAGAAAGTGAAAAGAAAAAGTTGAGAGTAAATATGAATAAGAACAAAGTTATTACGTTCAGTAGGGTTGAAGGACAGGCAAATTGGAATGTAAATTATGAATGGCAAAAAATTGGAGGAAGTGAAGTGTTTTTAATATCAGGGAGTGGAGTAACCAGCACATGGAACCATGAAAGCAGAAGTGAACCACAGGGTGGAGGAGGGGGAGAAGGATTTGGGAGCAATACAGAAAGTATGGAAGGAGAGAACATATCTTGGAGAGGAAAATTAGGTATATTTGAAGGAATAGTACTTCCATCAATATCATATGATTGCAAAGAATGGGCTATGGATAGGGTTGTATGGAGGAGGGTTTTTTAGAAAGGAAATCTCTGAGGAAGAGTAAGTAAGAGAGATATGTGGAAATAAAAAAAAAGGGAGGTTGAGAGGGCAGAAGAGGGTGTGTTGAAATGGTTTGCACATATGGAGAGAATGAGTGAGTAAAGATTGACAAAGATGATATATGTTTTGGAGGTGGAAGGAACAAGAAGTGGGAGACCAAACTGGAGGTGGAAAGATGAAGTGAAAAAGATTTTGAGCAATCGGGGCCTGAACATACAAGAAGGTCGTGCAAGAAATTAAGTGAATTGGTACAATATGGTATACTGGGGTTGACATGCTGTTAGTGGACTGAACCTGGACATGTAAAGCAGCTCAATGGTTGTATAATTTGTTTATGGATGGAGTTGTTAGGGTGGTGAATGCAAGAGTTTTGGAAAGAGGGGCAAGTATGCAGTCTGTTCTCAATGAGAGGGCTTGGGAAGTGAGTAAGTTGTTGTTCGCTGATGATACAGCGCTGGTGACTGAGTTTGGTAAAGTGTGTGAAAGAAGAATGCTGAGAGTAAATGTGAATAAGAGCAAGGTTATTACGTACAGTAGGGTTGAGGGACAAGTCAATTGGGAGGTAAGTTTGAATGGAGAAAAACTGGAGGAAATGAAGTGTTTTAGATATCTGGGAGTGGATTTGGCAGAGGATGGAACCATGGAAACAGAAGTGAGGAGGGGAAAGCCTGTGTTGGAAATGAGATGTTTGAGGACAATATGTAAGAGAGATGTAAGGTAATAAAAAGAGTGTGGTTGAGAGAGCAGAAGAGGGTTTTTGAAATGGTTTGGTCACATGGAGAGAATGATTGAGGAAAGATTGACAAAGAGGATATATGTGTCAGACGTGGAGAGAACGAGAAGTGAGAGACAGAATTGGATGTGGAAAGATGGAGTGAAAGAGATTTTGAGGTATCAGGGCCTGAACATGCTGGAGGGTGAAACGTGTGCAAGGAATACAGTGAATTCAAACACTGTGGTATACTGGGGTCGAAGTACTGTTAATGGATTGAACCAGGGCATGTGAAGCATCTAGGATAAACCATGGAAAGTTTTGTGGGGTCTGGATGTGTAAAGACAGCTGTGGTTTCAGTGCATTATACATGACAGCTAGAGACTGAGTGAGAACGAATGTGGCTTTTGTTGTCATTTCCTAGCACTAACTCACATGCAAGCGGAGGGGTGTGTGTGTGTGTGTGTGTGTGTGTCTGTGTGTGTGTGTGTGTGTGTGTGTGTGTGTTTGTCATTTCATGCGTGGCAGGGTGGCGATAGGATTTGATAAAGGCAGCAAGTATGAATTATCTATATGTGTATATATGTATATGTCTGTGTATGTATATACAATCATATGTTGAATGTATAAGTATGTATATGTGTGTGGGTAGACGTGTATGTATATACATGGGTATGTGGGTAGGTTTGGCCATTCTTTTGTCTGTCTTCTTGCGCTACCTTGCTAAGGCAGGAAAAAGTAAAATAATAATATAATAATTTTTTTTTTTTTTTTTTTTTTGCTTTGTCGGTCTCCCGCGTTTGCGAGGTAGCGCAAGGAAACAGACGAAAGAAATGGCTCAACCCACCCCCATACACATGGATATACATACGTCCACACACGCAAATATACATACCTACACAGCTTTCCATGGTTTACCCCAGACGCTTCACATGCCCTGATTCAATCCACTAACAGCATGTCAACCCCGGTATACCACATCACTCCAATTCACTCTATTCCTTGCCCTCCTTTCACCCTCCTGCATGTTCAGGCCCCGATCACACAAAATCTTTTTCACTCCATCTTTCCACCTCCAATTTGGTCTCCCACTTCTCCTCGTTCCCTCCACCTCCGACACATATATCCTCTTGGTCAATCTTTCCTAACTCAATCTCTCCATGTGCCCAAACCATTTCAAAACACCCTCTTCTGCTCTCTCAACCACGCTCTTTTTATTTCCACACATCTCTCTTACCCTTGCGTTACTTACTCAATCAAACCACCTCACACCACACATTGTCCTCAAACATCTCATTTCCAGCACATCCATCCTCCTGCGCACAACTCTATCCATAGCCCACACCTCGCAACCATACAACATTGTTGGAACCACTATCCCTTCAAACATACCCATTTTTGCTTTCCGAGATAATGTTCTCGACTTCCACACATTCTTCAAGGCTCCCAGGATTTTCGCCCCCTCCCCCACCCTATGATCCACTTCCGCTTCCATGGTTCCATCCGCTGCCAGATCCACTCTCAGATATCTAAAACACTTTACTTCCTCCAGTTTTTCTCCATTCAAACTTACCTCCCAATTCACTTGACCCTCAACCCTACTGTAACTAATTACCTTGCTCTTATTCACATTTACTCTTAACTTTCTTCTTTCACACACTTTACCAAACTCAGTCACCAGCTTCTGCAGTTTCTCACATGAATCAGCCACCAGCGCTGTATCATCAGCGAACAACAACTGACTCACTTCCCAAGCTCTCTCATCCCCAACAGACTTCATACTTGCCCCTCTTTCCAAAAGTCTTGCATTCACCTCCCTAATAACCCCATCCATAAACAAATTAAGCAACCATGGAGACATCACACACCCCTGCCGCAAAGCTACATTCACTGAGAACCAATCACTTTCCTCTCTTCCTACACGAACACATGCCTTACATCCTCGATAAAAACTTTTCACTGCTTCTAACAACTTGCCTCCCACACCATATATTCTTAATACCTTCCACAGAGCATCTCTATCAACTCTATCATATGCCTTCTCCAGATCCATAAATGCTACATACAAATCCATTTGCTTTTCTAAGTATTTCTAACATACATTCTTCAAAGCAAACACCTGATCCACACATCCTCTACCACTTCTGAAACCACACTGCTCTTCCCCAATCTGATGCTCTGTACATGCCTTCACCCTCTCAATCAATACCCTCCCATATAATTTACCAGGAATACTCAACAAACTTATACCTCTGTAATTTGAGCACTCACTCTTATCCCCTTTGCCCTTGTACAATGGCACTATGCACGCATTCCGCCAATCCTCAGGCACCTCACCACGAGTAATACATACATTAAATAACCTTACCAACCAGTCAATAATACAGTCACCCCCTTTTTTAATAAATTCCACTGCAATACCATCCAAACCTGCTGCCTTGCCGGCTTTCATCTTCTGCAAAGCTTTTACTACCTCTTCTCTGTTTACCAAATCATTTTCCCTAACCCTCTCACTTTGCACACCACCTCGACCAAAACACCCTATATCTGCCACTCTATCATCAAACACATTCAACAAACCTTCAAAATACTCACTCCATCTCCTTCTCACATCACCACTACTTGTTATCACCTCCCCATTTGCGCCCTTCACTGAAGTTCCCATTTGCTCCCTTGTCTTACGCACTTTATTTACCTCCTTCCAGAACATCTTTTTATTCTCCCTAAAATTTAATGATACTCTCTCACCCCAACTCTCATTTGCCCTCTTTTTCACCTCTTCCACCTTTCTCTTGACCTCCTATCTTTCTTTCTTTTATACATCTCCCACTCAATTGCATTTTTTCCCTGCAAAAATCGTCCAAATGCCTCTCTCTTCTCTTTCACTAATAATCTTACTTCTTCATTCCACCACTCACTACCCTTTCTAATCAACCCACCTCCCACTCTTCTCATGCCACAAGCATCTTTTGTGCAATCCATCACTGATTCCCTAAATACATCGGTAGTATGTTTGAGGAAAGGAACCTGGATGTTTTGGCTCTGAGTGAAACGAAGCTCAAGGGTAAAGGGAAAGAGTGGTTTGGGAATGTCTTGGGAGTAAAGTCAGGGGTTAGTGAGAGGACAAGAGCAAGGGAAGGAGTAGTAGTGCTCCTGAAACAGGAGATGTGGGAGTATGTGATAGAATGTAAGAAAGTAAATTCTCGATTAATATGGGTAAAACTGAAAGTTGATGGAGAGAGATGGGTGATTATTGGTGCATATGCACCTGGGCATGAGAAGAAAGATCATGAGAGGCAAGTGTTTTGGGAGCAGCTGAATGAATGTGTTAGTGGTTTTGATGCACAAGACCGGGTTATAGTGATGGGTGATTTGAATGCAAAGGTGAGTAATGTGGCAGTTGAGGGAATAATTGGTATACATGGGGTGTTCAGTGTTGTAAATGGAAATGGTGAAGAGCTTGTAGATTTATGTGCTGAAAAAGGACTGGTGATTGGGAATACCTGGTTTAAAAAGCGAGATATACATAAGTATATGTATGTAAGTAGGAGAGATGGCCAGAGAGCGTTATTGGATTGCGTGTTAATTGACAGGCGCGCGAAAGAGAGACTTTTGGATGTTAATGTGCTGAGAGATGCAACTGGAGGGATGTCTGATCATTATCTTGTGGAGGCTAGGGTGAAGATTTGTATGGGTTTTCAGAAAAGAAGAGTGAATGTTGGGGTGAAGAGGGTGGTGAGAGTAAGTGAGCTTGGGAGGGAGACTTGTGTGAGGAAGTACCAGGAGAGACTGAGTACAGAATATAATAATATAATAATATATATTCATTTACTTATTACACTTTGTTGCTGTCTCCTACGTTAGTGAGGCAGCGCAAAGAAACACACAAAAGAATGGCCCAACCCACCCAGATACTCTTATATACACATACACGTCCACACATGCACATATACGTACCTACAAATATAAATGTATACATATATATACACACACAGACCTATACATATATACACATGTACATAATTCATACTGTCTCCTCTTATTTATTCCCGTCATCAGCCCGCCACACATGATATGACAACCCCCTCCCCCCATATGTGCGCGAGGTAGCGCTAGGAAAAAACAAAGGCCACATTTGTTCACACTTGGTCTCGAGCTGTAATGTAATAATGCAACGAAACCACAGCTCCCTTTCTACATCCAGGCCCCACACAACTTCCCATGGTTTACCCCAAACGCATCACATGCCCTGGTTCAATCCATTAACAGCACGTCGACCCTAATTTGCCACATCGTTCCAATTCACTTTATTCCTTGCACGCCTATCACCCTACTGCATGTTCAGGCTCCAATCACTCAAAATCTTTTTCAATCTATCTTTCCACCTCTAATTTGGTCTCCCACTTCTCGTCGTTCCCTTCACCTCTGGCACGTATATCCTCTTTGTCAATCTTTCCTCACTCATTCTCTACATGTGACCAAACCATTTCAAAACAGCCTCTTCTGCTCTCTCAACCACACTCTTTTAATTACAACACACCTCCCTTACACTATCATTACTTACTCAATCAAACCACCTTACACCACACATTGTACTGAAACATCTCATTTTCAGCACATCTACCATCCTCCGCAAAACTCTATCTATAGCCCACGCCTTACAACCATATAACATTGTTAGAACCACTATTCCTTCAAACATACCGATTTTTGATTTCTAAGATAATGTTCTCGACTTCCAAAACTCAGTCACCAGCTTCTGCAGTTTCTCACACGAATCACCCACCAGCGCTGTATCATCAGTGAACAACAACTGACTCACTTCCCAGGCTCCCTCGTCCACAACAGACTGCATACTTGCCCCTTCCCAAAACTCTTGCATTCACCTCCCTAACAACCCCATCCATAAACAAATTAAACAAATATGGACACATCATACACCCCTGCCGCAAACCAACATTCACTGAGAACCAATCACTTTCCTCTCCTCCTACACTTCCTCCAGTTTTTCTCCATTCAAACTTACCTCCCAATTGACTTATCTTTCAACCCTACTGTCCGTCATAACCTTGCTCTTATACACATTTACTCTTGCCTTTCTTCTTTCACACACTTTACCAAACTCAGTCACCAGCTTCTGAAGTTTCTCACCTGAATCAGCCACCAGTGCTGTATCATCAGCGAACAACAACTGACTCACTTCCCAAGCTCTCTCATCCACAACAGACTGCATGCATATATATATATATATATATATATATATATATATATATATATATATATATATCGTACACATGCATTACATCCTCGATAAAAACTTTTCAATGCCTCTAACAACTTTCCTCCCACACCATATATTCTTAATACCTTCCACAGAGCATCTCTATCAACTCTATCATATGCCTTCTCCAGATCCATAAATGCTACATACAAATCCATTTGCTTTTCTAAGTATTTCTCACATACATTCTTCAAAGCAAACACCTGATGTGAGAAATACTTAGAAAAGCAAATGGATTTGTATGTAGCATTTATGGATCTGTGTACGTGTAGGAAGAGAGGAAAGTGATTGGTTCTCAGTGAATGTAGGTTTGCGGCAGGGGTGTGTGATGTCTCCATGGTTGTTTAATTTGTTTATGGATGGGGTTGTTAGGGAGGTAAATGCAAGAGTTTTGGAAAGAGGGGCAAGTATGAAGTCTGTTGGGGATGAGAGAGCTTGGGAAGTGAGTCAGTTGTTGTACGCTGATGATACAGCGCTGGTGGCTGATTCATGTGAGAAACTGCAGAAGCTGGTGACTGAGTTTGGTAAAGTGTGTGGAAGAAGAAAGTTAAGAGTAAATGTGAATAAGAGCAAGGTTATTAGGTACAGTAGGGTTGAGGGTCAAGTCAATTGGGAGGTGAGTTTGAATGGAGAAAAACTGGAGGAAGTGAAGTGTTTTAGATATCTGGGAGTGGATCTGGCAGCGGATGGAACCATGGAAGCGGAAGTGGATCATAGGGTGGGGGAGGGGGCGAAAATTCTGGGGGCCTTGAAGAATGTGTGGAAGTCGAGAACATTATCTCGGAAAGCAAAAATGGGTATGTTTGAAGGAATAGTGGTTCCAACAATGTTGTATGGTTGCGAGGTGTGGGCTATGGATAGAGTTGTGCGCAGGAGGATGGATGTGCTGGAAATGAGATGTTTGAGGACAATGTGTGGTGTGAGGTGGTTTGATCGAGTGAGTAACGTAAGGGTGAGAGAGATGTGTGGAAATAAGAAGAGCGTGGTTGAGAAAGCAGAAGAGGGTGTTTTGAAGTGGTTTGGGCACATGGAGAGGATGAGTGAGGAAAGATTGACCAAGAGGATATATGTGTCGGAGGTGGAGGGAGCAAGGAGAAGGGGGACACCAAATTGGAGGTGGAAAGATGGAGTGAAAAAGATTTTGTGTGATCGGGGCCTGAACATGCAGGAGGGTGAAAGGAGGGCAAGGAATAGAGTGAATTGGAGCGATGTGGTATACCGGGGTTGACGTGCTGTCAGTGGATTGAATCAAGGCATGTGAAGCGTCTGGGGTAAACCATGGAAAGCTGTGTAGGTATGTATATTTGCGTGTGTGGACGTATGTATATACATGGGTATGGGGGGGGGTTGGGCCATTTCTTTCGTCTGTTTCCTTGCGCTACCTCGCAAACGCGGGAGACAGCGACAAAGTATAAAAAAAAAAAAAAAATATATATATATATATATATATATATATATATATATATATATATATATATATATATATATATATATATATATATTGTATGTAGCATTTATGGATCTGGAGAAGGCATATGATAGAGTTGATAGAGATGCTCTGTGGAAGGTATTAAGAATATATGGTGTGGGAGGCAAGTTGTTAGAAGCAGTGAAAAGTTTTTATCGAGGATGTAAGGCATGTGTACGTGTAGGAAGAGAGGAAAGTGTTTGGTTCTCAGTGAATGTAGGTTTGCGGCAGGGGTGTGTGATGTCACCATGGTTGTTTAATTTGTTTATGGATGGGGTTGTTAGGGAGGTGAATGCAAGAGTTTTGGAAAGAGGGGCAAGGATGAAGTCTGTTGGGGATGAGAGAGCTTGGGAAGTGAATCAGTTGTTGTTCGCTGATGATACAGCGCTGGTGGCTGATTCATGCGAGAAACTGCAGAAGCTGGTGACTGAGTTTGGTAAAGTGTGTGAAAGAAGAAAGTTAAGAGTAAATGTGAATAAGAGCAAGGTTATTAGGTACAGTAGGGTTGAGGGTCAAGTCAATTGGGAGGTGAGTTTGAATGGAGAAAAACTGGAGGAAGTGAAGTGTTTTAGATATCTGGGAGTGGATCTGGCAGCGGATGGAAACATGGAAGCGGAAGTGGATCATAGGGTGGGGGAGGGGGCGAAAATTCTGGGAGCCTTGAAGAATGCGTGGAAGTCGAGAACATTATCTCGGAAAGCAAAAATGGGTATGTTTGAAGGAATAGTGGTTCCAACAATGTTGTATGGTTGCAAGGCGTGGACTATGGATAGAGTTGTGCGCAGGAGGATGGATGTGCTGGAAATGAGATGTTTGAGGACAATGTGTGGTGTGAGATGGTTTGATCAAGTAAGTAACGTAAGGGTAAGAGAGATGTGTGGAAATAAAAAGAGCGTGGTTGAGAGAGCAGAAGAGGGTGTTTTGAAATGGTTTGGTCACATGGAGAGAATGAGTGAGGAAAGATTGACCAAGAGGATATATGTGTCGGAGGTGGAGGGAACGAGGAGAAGAGGGAGACCAAATTGGAGGTGGAAAGATGGAGTGAAAAAGATTTTGTGTGATCGGGGCCTGAACATGCAGGAGGGTGAAAGGAGGGCAAGGAATAGAGTGAAATGGAGCGATGTGGTATACCGGGGTTGACGTGCTGTCAGTGGATTGAATCAAGGCATGTGAAGCGTCTGGGGTAAACCATGGAAAGCTGTGTAGGTATGTATATTTGCGTGTGTGGACGTATGTATATATATGTGTATGGGGGTGGGTTGGGCCATTTCTTTCGTCTGTTTCCTTGCGCTACCTCGCAAACGCGGGAGACAGCGACAAAGCAAAAAAAAAAAAAAAAAAAATATATAATATATATATATATATATATATATATATATATATATTATCCCTGGGGATAGGGGAGAAAGAACACTTCCCAAGCATTCCCTGCGTGTTGCCTGTCGTAGAAGGCGACTAAAAGGGGAGGGAGCGGGGGCATGGAAATACTCCCCTCTCGTTTTTAGTTTTCCTAATGAAGGAACAGAGGATGGGGCCAAGTGAGGATATTCTCTCAAGAACTCAGTCCTCTGTTCTTAATGCTACCTTGCTGACGCAGGAAATGGTGAATAATATGAAAAAAAAAAAAAATATATATATATATATATATATATATATATATATATATATATATATATATATATATATATATATATATTTTTTTTTTTATACTATTCGCCATTTCCCGCGATAGCGAGGTAGCGTCAAGAACAGAGGACTGGGCCTTTGAGGGAATATCCTCACCTGGACCTCTTCTCTGTTCCTTCTTTTGGAAAACTAAAAAAAAAAAAAAAAAAAACGAGAGGGGAGGATTTCCAGCCCCACGCTCCCTTCACTTTTAGTTGCCTTCTATGACACGCAGGGAATACGTGGGAAGCACTCTCTCTCCCCTATCCCCAGGGAATATATATATATATATATATTAGTGAAAGAGAAGAGAGAGGCATTTGGACGATTTTTGCAGGGAAAAAATGCAATTGAGTGGGAGATGTATAAAAGAAAGAGACAGGAGGTCAAGAGAAAGGTGCAAGAGGTGAAAAAAAGGGCAAATGAGAGTTGGGGTGAGAGAGTATCATTAAATTTTAGGGAGAATAAAAAGGTGTTCTGGAAGGAGGTAAATAAAGTGCGTAAGACAAGGGAGCAAATGGGAACTTCAGTGAAGGGAGCAAATGGGGAGGTGATAACAAGTAGTGGTGATGTGAGAAGGAGATGGAGTGAGTGTTTTGAAGGTTTGTTGAATGTGTTTGATGATAGAGTGGCAGATATAGGGTGTTTTGGTCGAGGTGGTGTGCAAAGTGAGAGGGTTAGGGAAAATGATTTGGTAAACAGAGAAGAGGTAGTGAAAGCTTTGCGGAAGATGAAAGCCGGCAAGGCAGCAGGTTTGGATGGTATTGCAGTGGAATTTATTAAAAAAGGGGGTGACTGTATTGTTGACTGGTTGGTAAGGTTATTTAATGTATGTATGACGCATGGTGAGGTGCCTGAGGATTGGCGGAATGCGTGCATAGTGCCATTGTACAAAGGCAAAGGGGATAAGAGTGAATGCTCAAATTACAGAGGTATAAGTTTGTTGAGTATTCCTGGTAAATTATATGGGAGGGTATTGATTGAGAGGGTGAAGGCATGTACAGAGCATCAGATTGGGGAAGAGCAGTGTGGTTTCAGAAGTGGTAGAGGATGTGTGGATCAGGTGTTTGCTTTGAAGAATGTATGTGAGAAATACTTAGAAAAGCAAATGGATTTGTATGTAGCATTTATGGATCTGGAGAAGGCATATGATAGAGTTGATAGAGATGCTCTGTGGAAGGTATTAAGAATATATGGTGTGGGAGGAAAGTTG
Source organism: Panulirus ornatus (assembly GCF_036320965.1). Classification (NCBI taxonomy): domain Eukaryota; kingdom Metazoa; phylum Arthropoda; class Malacostraca; order Decapoda; family Palinuridae; genus Panulirus; species Panulirus ornatus. The sequence continues at coordinate 11,484,004 of NC_092296.1, forward strand.
TTAGAAGCAGTGAAAAGTTTTTATCGAGGATGTAAGGCATGTGTACGTGTAGGAAGAGAGGAAAGTGATTGGTTCTCAGTGAATGTAGGTTTGCGGCAGGGGTGTGTGATGTCTCCATGGTTGTTTAATTTGTTTATGGATGGGGTTGTTAGGGAGGTGAATGCAAGAGTTTTGGAAAGAGGGGCAAGTATGAAGTCTGTTGGGGATGAGAGAGCTTGGGAAGTGAGTCAGTTGTTGTTCGCTGATGATACAGCGCTGGTGGCTGATTCATGTGAGAAACTGCAGAAGCTGGTGACTGAGTTTGGTAAAGTGTGTGGAAGAAGAAAGTTAAGAGTAAATGTGAATAAAAGCAAGGTTATTAGGTACAGTAGGGTTGAGGGTCAAGTCAATTGGGAGGTGAGTTTGAATGGAGAAAAACTGGAGGAAGTGAAGTGTTTTAGATATCTGGGAGTGGATCTGGCAGCGGATGGAACCATGGAAGCGGAAGTGGATCATAGGGTGGGGGAGGGGGCGAAAATTCTGGGGGCCTTGAAGAATGTGTGGAAGTCGAGAACATTATCTCGGAAAGCAAAAATGGGTATGTTTGAAGGAATAGTGGTTCCAACAATGTTGTATGGTTGCGAGGCGTGGGCTATGGATAGAGTTGTGCGCAGGAGGATGGATGTGCTGGAAATGAGATGTTTGAGGACAATGTGTGGTGTGAGGTGGTTTGATCGAGTGAGTAACGTAAGGGTAAGAGAGATGTGTGGAAATAAAAAGAGCGTGGTTGAGAGAGCAGAAGAGGGTGTTTTGAAGTGGTTTGGGCACATGGAGAGAATGAGTGAGGAAAGATTGACCAAGAGGATATATGTGTCGGAGGTGGAGGGAACGAGGAGAAGAGGGAGACCAAATTGGAGGTGGAAAGATGGAGTGAAAAAGATTTTGTGTGATAGGGGCCTGAACATGCAGGAGGGTGAAAGGAGGGCAAGGAATAGAGTGAATTGGAGCGATGTGGTATACCGGGGTTGACGTGCTGTCAGTGGATTGAATCAAGGCATGTGAAGCGTCTGGGGTAAACCATGGAAAGCTGTGTAGGTATGTATATTTGCGTGTGTGGACGTATGTATATACATGTGTATGGGGGGGGGTTGGGCCATTTCTTTCGTCTGTTTCCTTGCGCTACCTCGCAAACGCGGGAGACAGCGACAAAGTATAAAAAAAAAATATATATATATATATATATATATATATATATTAAGAATACTTCCCACGTATTCCCTGCGTGTCGTAGAAGGCGACTAAAAGGGGAGGGAGCGGGGGGCTGGAAATCCTCCCCTCTCGTTTTTTTTTTTTTTTTTTTTCAATTTTCCAAAAGAAGGAACAGAGAATTGTGCCAGGTGAGGGTATTCCCTCAAAGGCCCAGTCCTCTGTTCTTAACGCTACCTCGCTAATGCGGGAAATGGCGAATAGTTTGAAAGAAGAAAAGAAAAGATATATATATATATATATATATATTTCCTTGTGCTACCTCGCAAACGTGAGAGACAGCGGGAAAAAAAAAAAAATATATACACACAGTAAGTACAATTCAGTACATAACCAAAACTGATTTAATTGGATATAATGCCAACTGAATGATTTCCTCTCAATCAAATCAAAAATTATCTTTTTGGGTATGAATTATGACTAAAGTCATAATACACAATATTTCTTCTCACCTCAAAATAAGACTGAAGTCTAAAGTTCTTAAAAAAAATCACATCCACCAAACTTCAGGGAAAATAAGAAAATGTTTTGGAAGGATAATGATAGTAAGAGGGGAAAAAAATGGGGTCATCTGTGAAGGGTAAGTGATAACAGACAGTGATAAGGTGAAAATAGGATAGAGTGAGTACTTTAAAGGATTGAAGAATGTATGTGATGACTGTGTGGCAGATGTAGGGTGTCTGAATCGGGGAGTGGATAAAACAAACGTCATGGCAAGTGGTTTGGTGAAAAGATATGAGAAAGCCTTGAGCAGAATGAAATGTGGCAAGGTTGACAGAGTACACTTACTGCAACTGAATTTATATATATATATTTTTTTTTTTTGTTTTTTTTATACTTTGTCGCTGTCTCCCGCGTTTGCGAGGTAGCGCAAGGAAACAGACGAAAGAAATGGCCCAACCCCCCCCACACACATGCATATACATACGTCCACACACGCAAATATACATACCTACACAGCTTTCCGTGGCTTACCCCAGACGCTTCACATGCCTTGATTCAATCCACTGACAGCACGTCAACCCCGGTATACCACATCGCTCCAATTCACTCTATTCCTTGCCCTCCTTTCACCTTCCTGCATGTTCAGGCCCCGATCACACAAAATCTTTTTCACTCCATCTTTCCACCTCCAATTTGGTCTCCCTCTTCTCCTCGTTCCCTCCACCTCCGACACATATATCCTCTTGGTCAATCTTTCCTCACTCATTCTCTCCATGTGCCCAAACCACTTCAAAACACCCTCTTCTGCTCTCTCAACCACGCTCTTTTTATTTCCACACATCTCTCTTACCCTTACGTTACTCACTCGATCAAACCACCTCACACCACACATTGTCCTCAAACATCTCATTTCCAGCACATCCATCCTCCTGCGCACAACTCTATCCATAGCCCACGCCTCGCAACCATACAACATTGTTGGAACCACTATTCCTTCAAACATACCCATTTTTGCTTTCCGAGATAATGTTCTCGACTTCCACACATTCTTCAAGGCCCCCAGAATTTTCGCCCCCTCACCCACCCTATGATCCACTTCCGCTTCCATGGTTCCATCCGCTGCCAGATCCACTCCCAGATATCTAAAACACTTCATTCCTCCAGTTTTTCTCCATTCAAACTCACCTCCCAATTGACTTGACCCTCAACCCTACTGTACCTAATAACCTTGCTCTTATTCACATTTACTCTTAACTTTCTTCTTCCACACACTTTACCAAACTCAGTCACCAGCTTCTGCAGTTTCTCACATGAATCAGCCACCAGCACTGTATCATCAGCGAACAACAACTGACTCACTTCCCAAGCTCTCTCATCCCCAACAGACTTCATACTTGCCCCTCTTTCCAAAACTCTTGCATTTACCTCCCTAACAACCCCATCCATAAACAAATTAAACAACCATGGAGACATCACACACCCCTGCCGCAAACCTACATTCACTGAGAACCAATCACTTTCCTCTCTTCCTACACGTACACATGCCTTACATCCTCGATAAAAACTTTTCACTGCTTCTAACAACTTGCCTCCCATACCATATATTCTTAATACCTTCCACAGAGCATCTCTATCAACTCTATCATATGCCTTCTCCAGATCCATAAATGCTACATACAAATCCATTTGCTTTTCTAAGTATTTCTCACATACATTCTTCAAAGCAAACCCCTGATCCACACATCCTCTACCACTTCTGAAACCAGTCCATACATATATATATATATATATATATATATATATATATATATATATTTTTTTATACTCTGTCGCTGTCTCCCGCGTCTGCGAGGTAGCGCAAGGAAACAGACGAAAAGAAATGGCCCAACCCCCCCCCCATACACATGTACATACACACGTCCACACACGCAAATATACATACCTACACAGCTTTCCATGGTTTACCCCAGACGCTTCACATGCCCTGATTCAATTCACTGACAGCACGTCAACCCCTGTATACCACATCGCTCCAATTCACTCTATTCCTTGCCCTCCCTTCACCCTCCTGCATGTTCAGGCCCCGATCACACAAAATCTTTTTCACTCCATCTTTCCACCTCCAATTTGGTCTCCCTCTTCTCCTCGTTCCCTCCACCTCCGACACATATATCCTCTTGGTCAATCTTTCCTCACTCATTCTCTCCATGTGCCCAAACCATTTCAAAACACCCTCTTCTGCTCTCTCAACCACACTCTTTTTATTTCCACACATCTCTCTTAACCTTACGTTACTTACTCGATCAAACCACCTCACACCACACATTGTCCTCAAACATCTCATTTCCAGCACATCCATCCTCCTGCGCACAACTCTATCCATAGCCCACGCCTCGCAACCATACAACATTGTTGGAACCACTATTCCTTCAAACATACCCATTTTTGCTTTCCGAGATAATGTTCTCGACTTCCACACATTTTTCAAGGCTCCCAAAATTTTCGCCCCCTCCCCCACCCTATGATCCACTTCCGCTTCCATGGTTCCATCCGCTGACAGATCCACTCCCAGATATCTAAAACACTTCACTTCCTCCAGTTTTTCTCCATTCAAACTCACCTCCCAATTGACTTGACCCTCAACCCTACTGTACCTAATAACCTTGCTCTTATTCACATTTACTCTTAACTTTCTTCTTCCACACACTTTACCAAACTCAGTCACCAGCTTCTGCAGTTTCTCACATGAATCAGCCACCAGCGCTGTATCATCAGCGAACAACAACTGACTCACTTCCCAAGCTCTCTCATCCCCAACAGACTTCATACTTGCCCCTCTTTCCAGGACTCTTGCATTTACCTCCCTAACAACCCCATCCATAAACAAATTAAACAACCATGGAGACATCACACACCCCTGCCGCAAACCTACATTCACTGAGAACCAATCACTTTCCTCTCTTCCTACACGTACACATGCCTTACATCCTCGATAAAAACTTTTCACTGCTTCTAACAACTTTCCTCCCACACCATATATTCTTAATACCTTCCACAGAGCATCTCTATCAACTCTATCATATGCCTTCTCCAGATCCATAAATGCTACATACAAATCCATTTGCTTTTCTAAGTATTTCTCACATACATTCTTCAAAGCAAACACCTGATCCACACATCCTCTACCACTTCTGAAACCGCACTGCTCTTCCCCAATCTGATGCTCTGTACATGCCTTCACCCTCTCAATCAATACCCTCCCATATAATTTACCAGGAATACTCAACAAACTTATACCTCTGTAATTTGAGCACTCACTCTTATCCCCTTTGCCTTTGTACAATGGCACTATGCACGCATTCCGCCAATCCTCGGGCACCTCACCATGAGTCATACATACATTAAATAACCTTACCAACCCGTCAACAATACATACATATATATACATATATATTTATTCATTTTGCTTTGTCGCTGTCTCCCGCGTTAGCAAGGTAGTGCAAGGAAAGAGACGAAAGAATGCCCTAACCCACCCACATACACATGTATATACATACACGTCCACACACGTAAAGATACATACCTATACATCTCAACGTATACATATATATACACACACAGACATGTACATATATACACTTGTACATAATTCATAGTCTACCTTTATTCATTCCCATTGCCACCTCGCCACACATGAAATAATAACCCCCTCCCCCCCTCATGTGTGCGAGGTAGCACTAAGAAAACACAACAAAGGCCCCATTCGTTCACACTCAGTCTCTAGCTGTCATGTAATAATGCCCGAAACCACAGCTCCCTTTCTACATCCAGGCAACACAAAACGTTCCATGGTTTACCCCAGATGCTTCACATGCCCTGGTTCAATCCACCGACAGTACGTCGACTGCGGTATACCACATCGTTCCAATTCACTCTAATCCTCACACACCTTTCACCCTCCTGCACGTTCAGGCACCAATCACTCAAAATCTTTTTCACTCCATCTTTCCACCTCCAATCTGGTCTCCCACTTCTCCTCGTTCTCTCCACCTCTGACACATATATCCTCTTGGTCAATCTTTCCTCACTCATTCTCTCCATGTGACCAAACCATTTCAAAACACACTCTTCTACTCTCTCAACCACACTCTCTTTATCACAACACATCTCTCTTACCCTATTATTACTTACTCGATCAAACCACCTCACATCACATATTGTCCTCAAACATCTCATTTCCAGCACATCCACACTCCTGCGCACATCTCTATCCATAGCCCACACCTCGTAACCATACATCATTGTTGGAACCACTATTCCTTCAAACATACCCACCTTTGCTTTCCGATATAATGTTCTCGACTTCCACACATTCTTCAAGGCTCCCAGAATTTTCGCCCCCTCCCCAACCCTATGATTCACTTCCACTTCCATGGTTCTATCCGCTGCCAGATCCACTCCCAGATAACTAAAACACTTCACTTCTTCCAGTTTTTCTCCATTCAAACTTACCTCCCAATTGACTTGACCCTCAACCTTACTGTACCTAATAACCTTGCTCTTATTCACATTTACTTTCAACTTTCTTCTTTCACACACTTTACCAAACTCAGTCACTAGCTTCTACAGTTTCTCACATGAATCAGCCACCAGCGCTGTATCATCAGCAAACAACAACTGACTCACTTCCCAAGCTCTCTCGTCCACAACAGACTGCATACTTGCCCCTCTTTCCAAAACTCTTGCATTCACCTCCCTAACAACCCCATCCATTAACAAATTAAACAACCATGGAGACATCACACACCCCTGCCACAAACCTACATTCACTGAGAACCAATCACTTTCCTCTCTTCCTACATGTACACATGCCTTACATCCTCGATAAAAACTTTTCACTGCTTTTAACAACTTGCCTCCCACACCATATATTCTTAATACCTTCCACAGAGCATCTCTATCAACTCTATCATATGCCTTCTCCAGATCCATAATTGCTACATACAAATCCATTTGCTTTTCTAAGTATTTCTCACATACATTCTTCAAAGCAAACACCTGATCCACACGTCCTCTACCACTTCTGAAACCACATTGCTCTTCCCCAATCTGATGCTCTGTACATGCCTTCACCCTCTCAATCAATACCCTCCCATATAATTTCCCAGGAATACTCAACAAACTTATACCTCTGTGATTTGAGCACTCACCTTTGTCCCCTTTGCCTTTGTACAACTGAAGGCTCAGATTGGGGTGTCTAAATGTGTGTGGATATAACCAAGATGAGAAAAAAGGAGAGTTAGGTAGTATGTTTCAGGAAAGGAACCTGGATATTTTGGCCCTGAGTGAAACGAAGCTCAAGGGCAAAGGGGAAGAGTGGTTTGGGAATGTCGTGGGAGTAAAGTCAGGGGTTAGTGAGAGGACAAGAGCAAGGGAAAGAGTACCACTACTCCTGAAACATGAGCGGTGGGAGTGTGTGATAGAGTGTAAGAGAGTAAACTCTAGATTGATACAGGTAAAACTGAAAGTGGATGGAGAGAGATGGGTGATCATTGGTGCATATGTACCTGGGCATGAGAAGAAAGATCATGAGAGGCAAGTGTTTTGGGAGCAGCTGAATGAATGTGTTAGTGCTTCTGATGCACGAGACTGGGTTATAGTGATGGGTGATTTAATTGCAAAGGTGAGTAATGTGGTAGTTGAGGGAATAATTGGTATACATAGGATGTTCAGTGTTGTAAATAGAAATGGTGAAGAGCTTGTAGATTTATGTGCTGAAAAAGGACTGGTGATGGGGAATACCTGGTTTAAAAAGAGAGATATACATAAGTATACGTATGTAAGTAGGAGAGATAGCCAGAGAGCGTTATTGGATTACGTGTTAATTGATAGGCATGCGAAAGAGAGACTTTTGGATGTTAATGTGCTGAGATGTGCAACTGGAGGGATGTCCGATCATTATCTAGTGGAGGCGAAGGTGAAGATTTGTAGAGGTTTTCAGAAAGGAAGAGAGAATGTTGGGGTGAAGAAAGTGGTGAAAGTAAGTGACCTTGGGAAGGAGACTTGTGTGAGGAAGTACCAGGAGAGACTGGGTACAGAATGGAAAAAGGTGAAAACAAAGGAGGTAAGGGGAGTGGGGGAGGAATGGGATGTATTTAGGGAAGCAGTGATGGGTTGCGCAAAAGATGCTTGTGGTATGAGAAGCGTGGGAGGTGGGCAGATTAGAAAGGGTTGTGAGTGGTGGGATGAAGAAGTAAGATTATCAGTGAAAGAGAAAAGAGGGGCATTTGGACGATTTTTGCAGGGAAATAATGCAAATAATGCAAATAATGGAAATAATGCAAATAATGAAGGGAAATAATGCAAATGAGAAAGAGGAAGGAGGTCAAGAAAAAGGTGCAAGAGGTGAAAAAGAGGGCAAATGAGAGTTGGGGTGAGAGAGTATCATTAAATTTTAGGGAGAATAAAAAGATGTTTTGGAAGGAGGTAAATAAAGTGCGTAAGACAAGAGAACAAATGGGAACTTCATTGAAGGGGGCTAATGGGGAGGTGAGAACAAGTAGTGGTGATGTGAGGAGATGGAGTGGGTATTTTGAAGATTTGTTGAATGTGTTTGATGATAGAGTGGCAGTTATACGGTGTTTTGGTTGAGGTGGTGTGCAAAGTGAGAGGGTTAGGGAAAATGATTTGGTAAATAGAGAAGAGGTAGTAAAAGCTTTCTGGAAGATGAAAGCCGGCAAGGCAACAGGTTTGGATGGTATTGCAGTGGAATTTATTAAATAAGGGGGTGACTGTGTTGTTGACTGGTTGGTAAGGTTATTCAATGTATGTACGATTCAAGGTAAGGTGCCTGAGGGTTGGTGGAATGCTTGCATAGTGCCACTGTACAAAGGAAAAGGGGAGAAAGGTGAGTGCTCAAATTACAGAGGTATATATACATTATCATTTATTTATTTTGCTTTGTCGCTGCTTCCCGCATTAGCGAGGTAGCGCAAGGAAACAGACAAAAGAATGGCCCAACCCACCCACATACACATGTATATACATATACGTCCACACACGCATATATACATACCTATACATCTCAATGTATACATATATATCCACATAGACATATACATATATACACATGTACATAATTCATACTGTCTGCCTTTATTCATTCCCATCCCCATCTCGCCACACATGGAATAACAACACCCTTCCACCTTATGTGTGCGAGGTAGCGCTAGGAAAAAACAACAAAGGCCACATTCGTTCACACTCAGTCTCTAGCTGTCATGTAATAATGCAACGAAACCATAGCTCCCTTTCCACATCCAGGCCCCACACAAGTTTCCATGGTTTACCCCAGATGCTTCACATACCCTGGTTCAATCCATTGACAGCACGTCGACCCCGGTATACCACATTGTTCCAATGCACTCTATTCCTTGCACGCCTTTCTCCCTCCTGCATGTTCAGGCCCCAATCACTCAAAATCTTTTTCACTCCATCTTTCCACCTCCAATTTGGTCTCCCACTTCTCCTCGTTCCCTCCACCTCTGACACATATATCCTCTTGGTCAATCTTTCCTCACTTATTCTCTCCATGTGACCAAACCATTTCAAAACACCCACTTCTGCTCTCTCAACCACACTCTTTCTATTACCATACATCTCTCTTACCCTTACATTACTTACATGATCAAACCACCTCACACCACATATTGTCCTCAAACATCTCATTTCCAGTACATCCACCCTCCTCCGCACAACTCTATCCATAGCCCAAGCTTTGCAACCATACAACATTGTTGGAACCACTATTCCTTCAAACATACCCATTTTTGCTTTCCGAGATAATGTTTCCGACTTCCACACATTCTTCAACGCTCCCAGAATTTTCGTCCCCTCCCCCACTCTATGATTCACTTCCGCTTCCATGGTTCCATCTGCTACCAAATCCACTCCCAGATGTCTAAAACACTTCAATTCCTCCAGTTTTTCTCCATTCAAACTTACCTCCCAATTAACTTGACCCTCAACCCTACTCTACCTAATAACCTTGCTCTTATGCACAATCACTCTTAACTTTCTTCTTTAACACACTTTACCAAACTCAGTCACCAGCTTCTGCAGTTTCTCACATGAATTAGCCACCAGCGCTGTATTATCAGTGAACAACAACTGACTCACTTCCCAAGCTCTCTCATTCACAACAGACTGCATACTTGACCCTCTTTCCAAAACTCTTGCATTCACCTCCCTACCAACCCCATCCATAAACAAATTAAACAACCATGGAGACATCACACACCCCTACCGCAAACCTACATTCACTGAGAACCAATCACTTTCCTCTCTTCCTACACGTACACATGCCTTACATCCTCGATAAAAGCTTTTCACTGCTTCTAACAACTTGCCTCCCACACCATATATTCTTAATACCTTCCACAGAGCATCTCTATCAACTCTATTATATGCCTTCTCCAGATCCGTAAATGCTACATACAAATCCATTTGCTTTTCTAAGTATTTCTCACATATATTCTTCAAAGCAAATACCTGATCCACACATCCTCTACCACTTCTGAAACCACACTGATCTTTCCCAATCTGATACTCTGTACATACCTTCACCCTCTCAATCAATACCCTCCCATATAATTTACCAGGAATACTCAACAAACTTATACCTCTGTAATTTGAGCACTCACTCTTATCCCCTTTCCTTTGTACAATGGCACTATGCAAGCATTCCGCCAATCCTCAGGCACCTCACCATGAGTCATACATACATTAAATAACCATACCAACCAGTCAACAATACACTCACCCCCTTTTTTAATAAATTCCAATGCAATTCCATCCAAACCTGCTGCCCTGCTGGCTTTCATCTTCCGCAAAGCTTTTACTACCTCTTCTCTGTTTACCAAATCATTTTCCCTTACCCTCTCACTTTGCACACCACTTTGACCAAAACACCCTATATCTGCCACTCTATCATCAAACACATTCAACAAACCTTCAAAATACTAACTCCATCTCCTCACATCACCACTACTTGTTATCACCTCCCCATTAGCCCCTTTCACTGAAGTTCCCATTTGTTCCCTTGTCTTATGCAATTTATTTACCTCCTTCCAAAACATCTTTTTATTCTCCCTAAAATCTAATGATACACTCTCATCCCCAACTCTCATTTGCCCTCTTTTTCACCTCTTGCACCTTTCTCTTGACCTCCTGCCTCTTTCTTTTATACATCTCCCACTCATTTGCATCATTTCCCTGCAAAAATCACTCAAATGCCTCTCTCTTCTCTTTCACTAATACTCTCACTTCTTCATCCCACCACTCACAACCCTTTCTAATCTGCCCACCTCCCACGCTTCTCATGCCACAAGCATCTTTTGCGCAAGCCATCACTGCTTCCCTAAATACATCCCATTCCTCCCCCACTCCCCTTACCTCCGTTATTCTCATCTTTTTCCATTCTGCATTCAGTCTCTCCTTGTACTTCCTCAGACAATTCTCCTTCCCAAGCTCACTTACTCTCACCACCCTCTTCACCCCAACATTCTCTCTTCTTTTCTGAAAGCCTCTACAAATCTTCACCTTCGCCTCCACAAGATAATGATCAGACATCCCTCCAGTTGCACCTCTCAGCACATTAACATCCAAAAGTCTCTCTTTCACGCACCTATCAATTAACAAGTAATCCAATAATGCTCTCTGGCCATCTCTCCTACTTACATAGATATACTTATGTATATCTCTCTTTTTAAACCAAGTATTCCCAATCACCAGTCCTTTTTCAGCACATAAATCTACAAGCTCTTCACCATTTCCATTTACAACACTAAACATCCCAAGTATACCAATTATTTCCTCAACTGCCATATTACTCACCTTTGCATTCAAATCACCCATGTGCATCAAAACCACTAACACACTCATTCAGCTGCTCCCAAAACACTTGCCTCTCATGATCTTTCTTCTCATGCCCAGGTGCATATGCACCAATAATCACCCATCTCTCTCCATCAACTTTTAATTTTAACCATATCAATCTAGAATTTACTTTCTTACACTCTATCACATACTCCTACAACTCCTGTTTCAGGAGTAGTGCTACTCCTTCCCTTGCTCTTGTCCTCTCACTAACCCCTGACTTTACTCCCAAGACATTCCCAAACCACTCTTCCCCTTTTACCCTTGAGCTTCGTTTCACTCAGAGCCAAAACATCCAGGTTCCTTTCCTCAAACAGACTACCTGTCTCTCCTTTTTTCTCATCTTGGTTACATCCACACACATTTAGACACCCCAGGCCTTCGAGGAGGATGAGCACTCCTGCCGTGACTCCTCCTTCTGATTCCCGTTTTAGAAAGTTAAAATACGAGGGGAGGGTTTCTAGCCCCCGCTCCCGTCCCCTTTAGTCGCCTTCTACGACCTGTGAGGAATGCGTGGGAAGTATTCTCTCTCCCCTAGGCCCTATATATATGGATTGAACCAGGGCATGTGAAGCGTCTGGGGTGAACGATGGAAAGTTATGTGCGGCCTGGATGTGGAAAGGGAAATGTGTTTTCAGTGCATTATTAGATGACAGTTAGACACTGAGTGTGAACGATTGTGGCCTTTGTTGTCTTTTCCTGGCACTACCTCGCGCACATGAAGAGGGAGGGGGTTGCTATTTCATGTGTGGCGGGGTGGCGATGGGAATGAATAAGGGTAGACAGTATGAATTATGTACATGTGTATATACGTATATGTCTGTGTGTGTATATATATGTATACAGTGAGATGTAAAGTTATGTATATTTGAGTATGTGGACATGTAAGTATACGCATGTGTATGTGGGTGGGTTAGGCCATTTCTTTCGTCTGTTTCCTTACACTACCTCGCGAACATGGGAGACAGCGACAATGAAAAAATAAATAAACAAATACATTTATTTATATTTATTTTGCTTTGTCGCTGTTTCCCGCGTTAGCGAGGTAGCGCAAGGAAATAGACGAAAGAATGGCCCAACACACCCACATACACATGTATATACTTACACGTCGACACACACAAATATACATATTCATACATTTCAAGATATACATATATATACACACACAGACATATACATATATACACATGCACATAATTCATACTGTCTGCCTTTATTCATTCCCATCGCCACCTCGCCACATATGAAATAACAACCCCCTCCCCCTCATGTGTGCGAAGTAGCACTAGGAAAAGACAACAAAGGCCACATTCGTTCACACTCAGTCTCTAGCTGTCATGTAATAATGCACCAAAACCATAGCTCTCTTTCCACATCCAGGCCCCACACAACTTTCCATGGTTTACCCCAGACGCTTCACATGCCCTGGTTCAATCCATTGATGGCTCGTCGACCCTGGTATACAACATCGTTCCAATTCATTCTACTCCTTTCACGCCTTTCACCCTCCTGCATGTTCAGGCCCTGATCACTCAAAATCTTTTTCACTCCATCTTTCCACCTCCAATTTCGTCTCCCACTTCTCCTCATTCCCGCCACTTCTGACACATATATCCTCTCGGTCAATCTTTCCTCACTCATTCTCTCCATGTGACCAAACCATTTCAAAACACCCTCTTCCGCTCTCTCAATCACACTCTTTTTATTTCCACACATCTCTCTTACCCTTACATTACTTACTCGATCAAACCACCTCACACCACATATTGTCCTCACACATCTCATTTCCAGCACATCCACCCTCCTGCACACAACTCTATCCATAGCCCACGCCTCACAACCATACAACATTGTTGGAACCACTGTTCCTTCAAACATACCCATTTTTGCTTTCCGAGATAATGTTCTCGATTTCCGAACATTCTTCAAGGCTCCCAGGATTTTCGCCCCCTCCCCCACCCTATGATTCACTTCTGCTTCCATGGTTCCATCCGCTGCCAGATCCACTCCCAGATATCTAAAACACTTTACTTTCTCCAGTTTTTCTCCATTCAAACTTATCTCCCAATTGACTTGACCCTCAACCCTACTGTACCTAATAACCTTGCTCTTATTCACATTTACTCTCAGCTTTCTTCTTTCACACACTTTACCAAACTCAGTCACCAGCTTCTGCAGTTTCTCACATGAATCAGCCACCAGCGCTGTATCATCAGCAAACAAAAATTGATTCACTTCCCAAGCTCTCTCATCCACAACAGACTGCATACTTGCCCCTCTTTCCAAAACTTTTGCATTCACCTCCCTAACAACCCCATCCATAAACAAATTAAACAACCATGGAGACATTACACACCCCTGCCGCAAACCTACATTCACTGAGGACCAATCACTTTCCTCTCTTCCTACACGTACACATGCCTTACATCCTCGATAAAAACTTTTCACTGCTTCTAACAACTTGCCTCCCACACCATATATTCTTAATACCTTCCACAGAGCATCTCTATCAACTCTTATCATATGCCTTCTCCAGATCCATAAATGCTACATACAAATCCATTTGTTTTTCTAAGTATTTCTCACATACATTCTTCAAAGCAAATACCTGATCCACACATCCTCTACCACTTCTGAAACCACACTGCTCTTCCCCAATCTGATGCTCTGTACATGCCTTCACCCTCTCAATCAATACCCTCCCATATAATTTACCAGGAATACTCAACAAACTTATACCTCTGTAATTTGAGCACTCACTCTTATCCCCTTTGCCTTTGTACAATGGCACTATGCAAGCATTCCGCCAATCGTCAGGCACCTCACCATGAATCATGCATGCATTTAATAACGTTACCAACCAGTCAACAATACACTCACCCCCTTTTTTAATAAAGTCCACTGCAATACCATCCAAACCTGCTGCATTGCTAGCTTTCATCTTCCGCAAAGCTTTTACTACCTCTTCTCTGTTTACCAAATCATTTTCCCTAACCCTCTTACTTTGCACACCACCTCGACCAAAACACCCTATATCTGCCACTCTATCATCAAACACATTCAACAAACCTTCAAATACTCACTCCATCTCCTCACATCACCACTATTTGTATTCACCTCCCCATTTGCCCCCTCCACTGAAGTTCCCATTTGCTCCCTTGTCTTACGCACTTTATTTATCTCCTTCCAAAACATCTTTTTATTCTCCCTAAAATTTAATGATACTCTCTCACCCCAACTCTCATTTGCCCTCTTTTTCACCTCTTGCACCTTTCTCTTGACCTCCTGCCTCTTTCTTTTATACATTTCCACTCATTTGCATTTTTTCCCTGCAAAAATTGTCCAAATGCCTCTCTCTTCTCTTTCATTAATAATCTTACTTCTTCATCCCACCACTCACTACCCTTTCTAATCAATCCACCTCCCACACTTCTCATGCCACAAGCATCTTTTGCGCAAGCTATCTCTGCTTCCCTAAATACATCCCATTCCTTCCCCACTCCCCTTACATCCCTTGTTCTCACCTTTTTCCATTCAGTACTCAGTCTCTCCTGGTACTTCCTCACACAAGTCTCCTTCCTAAGCTCACTTACTCTCACCACTCTCTTCACCCCAACATTCTCTCTTCTTTTCTGAAAACCCATACAAATCTTCACCTTCGCCTTCACAAGATAATGATCAGACATCCCACCAGTTGCACCTCTCAGCACATTAACATCCAAAAGTCTCTCTTTCGCGCGTCTATCAATTAACATGTAATCCAATAACGCTCTCTGGCCATCTCTCCTACTTACATACGTATGCTTATGTATATCTCGCTTTTTAAACCAGGTATTCCCAACTACCAGTCCTTTTCAGCACATAAATCTAAAAGCTCTTCACCATTTCCATTTTCAACACTGAACACCCCATGTATACCAATTATTCCCTCAACTGCCATATTACTCACCTTTGCATTCAAATCACCCATGTGCATCAAAACCACTAACACACTCATTCAGCTGCTCCCAAAACACTTGCCTCTCATGATCTTTCTTCTCATGCCCAGGTGCATATGCACCAATAATCACCCATCTCTCTCCATCAACTTTTAATTTTAACCATATCAATCTAGAATTTACTTTCTTACACTCTATCACATACTCCTACAACTCCTGTTTCAGGAGTAGTGCTACTCCTTCCCTTGCTCTTGTCCTCTCACTAACCCCTGACTTTACTCCCAAGACATTCCCAAACCACTCTTCCCCTTTTACCCTTGAGCTTCGTTTCACTCAGAGCCAAAACATCCAGGTTCCTTTCCTCAAACAGACTACCTGTCTCTCCTTTTTTCTCATCTTGGTTACATCCACACACATTTAGACACCCCAGGCCTTCGAGGAGGATGAGCACTCCTGCCGTGACTCCTCCTTCTGATTCCCGTTTTAGAAAGTTAAAATACGAGGGGAGGGTTTCTAGCCCCCGCTCCCGTCCCCTTTAGTCGCCTTCTACGACCTGTGAGGAATGCGTGGGAAGTATTCTCTCTCCCCTAGGCCCTATATATATGGATTGAACCAGGGCATGTGAAGCGTCTGGGGTGAACGATGGAAAGTTATGTGCGGCCTGGATGTGGAAAGGGAAATGTGTTTTCAGTGCATTATTAGATGACAGTTAGACACTGAGTGTGAACGATTGTGGCCTTTGTTGTCTTTTCCTGGCACTACCTCGCGCACATGAAGAGGGAGGGGGTTGCTATTTCATGTGTGGCGGGGTGGCGATGGGAATGAATAAGGGTAGACAGTATGAATTATGTACATGTGTATATACGTATATGTCTGTGTGTGTATATATATGTATACATTGAGATGTAAAGTTATGTATATTTGAGTATGTGGACATGTAAGTATACGCATGTGTATGTGGGTGGGTTAGGCCATTTCTTTCGTCTGTTTCCTTGCACTACCTCGCGAACATGGGAGACAGCGACAATGAAAAAATAAATAAACAAATACATTTATTTATATTTATTTTGCTTTGTCGCTGTTTCCCGCGTTAGCGAGGTAGCGCAAGGAAATAGACGAAAGAATGGCCCAACACACCCACATACACATGTATATACTTACACGTCGACACACACAAATATACATATTCATACATTTCAAGATATACATATATATATACACACACAGACATATACATATATACACATGTACATAATTCATACTGTCTGCCTTTATTCATTCCCATCGCCACCTCGCCACATATGAAATAACAACCCCCTCCCCCTCATGTGTGCGAAGTAGCACTAGGAAAAGACAACAAAGGCCACATTCGTTCACACTCAGTCTCTAGCTGTCATGTAATAATGCACCAAAACCATAGCTCTCTTTCCACATCCAGGCCCCACACAACTTTCCATGGTTTACCCCAGACGCTTCACATGCCCTGGTTCAATCCATTGATGGCTCGTCGACCCTGGTATACAACATCGTTCCAATTCATTCTACTCCTTTCACGCCTTTCACCCTCCTGCATGTTCAGGCCCTGATCACTCAAAATCTTTTTCACTCCATCTTTCCACCTCCAATTTCGTCTCCCACTTCTCCTCATTCCCGCCACTTCTGACACATATATCCTCTCGGTCAATCTTTCCTCACTCATTCTCTCCATGTGACCAAACCATTTCAAAACACCCTCTTCCGCTCTCTCAATCACACTCTTTTTATTTCCACACATCTCTCTTACCCTTACATTACTTACTCGATCAAACCACCTCACACCACATATTGTCCTCACACATCTCATTTCCAGCACATCCACCCTCCTGCACACAACTCTATCCATAGCCCACGCCTCACAACCATACAACATTGTTGGAACCACTGTTCCTTCAAACATACCCATTTTTGCTTTCCGAGATAATGTTCTCGATTTCCGAACATTCTTCAAGGCTCCCAGGATTTTCGCCCCCTCCCCCACCCTATGATTCACTTCTGCTTCCATGGTTCCATCCGCTGCCAGATCCACTCCCAGATATCTAAAACACTTTACTTTCTCCAGTTTTTCTCCATTCAAACTTATCTCCCAACTGACTAGACCCTCAACCCTACTGTACCTAATAACCTTGCTCTTATTCACATTTACTCTCAGCTTTCTTCTTTCACACACTTTACCAAACTCAGTCACCAGCTTCTGCAGTTTCTCACATGAATCAGCCACCAGCGCTGTATCATCAGCAAACAAAAATTGATTCACTTCCCAAGCTCTCTCATCCACAACAGACTGCATACTTGCCCCTCTTTCCAAAACTTTTGCATTCACCTCCCTAACAACCCCATCCATAAACAAATTAAACAACCATGGAGACATTACACACCCCTGCCGCAAACCTACATTCACTGAGGACCAATCACTTTCCTCTCTTCCTACACGTACACATGCCTTACATCCTCGATAAAAACTTTTCACTGCTTCTAACAACTTGCCTCCCACACCATATATTCTTAATACCTTCCACAGAGCATCTCTATCAACTCTTATCATATGCCTTCTCCAGATCCATAAATGCTACATACAAATCCATTTGTTTTTCTAAGTATTTCTCACATACATTCTTCAAAGCAAATACCTGATCCACACATCCTCTACCACTTCTGAAACCACACTGCTCTTCCCCAATCTGATGCTCTGTACATGCCTTCACCCTCTCAATCAATACCCTCCCATATAATTTACCAGGAATACTCAACAAACTTATACCTCTGTAATTTGAGCACTCACTCTTATCCCCTTTGCCTTTGTACAATGGCACTATGCAAGCATTCCGCCAATCGTCAGGCACCTCACCATGAATCATGCATGCATTTAATAACGTTACCAACCAGTCAACAATACACTCACCCCCTTTTTTAATAAAGTCCACTGCAATACCATCCAAACCTGCTGCATTGCCAGCTTTCATCTTCCGCAAAGCTTTTACTACCTCTTCTCTGTTTACCAAATCATTTTCCCTAACCCTCTTACTTTGCACACCACCTCGACCAAAACACCCTATATCTGCCACTCTATCATCAAACACATTCAACAAACCTTCAAATACTCACTCCATCTCCTTCTCACATCACCACTATTTGTATTCACCTCCCCATTTGCCCCCTCCACTGAAGTTCCCATTTGCTCCCTTGTCTTACGCACTTTATTTATCTCCTTCCAAAACATCTTTTTATTCTCCCTAAAATTTAATGATACTCTCTCACCCCAACTCTCATTTGCCCTCTTTTTCACCTCTTGCACCTTTCTCTTGACCTCTTGCCTCTTTCTTTTATACATTTTCCACTCATTTGCATTTTTTCCCTGCAAAAATTGTCCAAATGCCTCTCTCTTCTCTTTCATTAATAATCTTACTTCTTCATCCCACCACTCACTACCCTTTCTAATCAATCCACCTCCCACACTTCTCATGCCACAAGCATCTTTTGCGCAAGCTATCTCTGCTTCCCTAAATACATCCCATTCCTTCCCCACTCCCCTTACATCCCTTGTTCTCACCTTTTTCCATTCAGTACTCAGTCTCTCCTGGTACTTCCTCACACAAGTCTCCTTCCTAAGCTCACTTACTCTCACCACTCTCTTCACCCCAACATTCTCTCTTCTTTTCTGAAAACCCATACAAATCTTCACCTTCGCCTTCACAAGATAATGATCAGACATCCCACCAGTTGCACCTCTCAGCACATTAACATCCAAAAGTCTCTCTTTCGCGCGTCTATCAATTAACATGTAATCCAATAACGCTCTCTGGCCATCTCTCCTACTTACATACGTATGCTTATGTATATCTCGCTTTTTAAACCAGGTATTCCCAACTACCAGTCCTTTTCAGCACATAAATCTACAAGCTCCTCACCATTTCCATTTTCAACACTGAACACCCCATGTATACCAATTATTCCCTCAACTGCCACATTACTCACCTTTGCATTCAAATCACCCATCACTATAACCTGATCTTGTGCATCAAAACCACTAAGACACTCATTCAGCTGCTTCCAAAACACTTGCCTCTCATGATCTTTCTTCTCATGCCCAGGTGCATATGCACCAATAATCACCCATCTCTCACCATCAACTTTCAGTTTTACCCATATCAATCTAGAATTTACTTTCACCTTTACCCTTGAGCTTTGTTTCACTCAGAGCCAGAACATCCAGGTTTCTTTCCTCAAACATACTACCTATCTCTTTGCGGAAGGTGAAATCCGGTAAGGCGACAGGTTTCGGTGGTATTGTAGTGGAATTTATAAAAAAAAAAAAAAAAAATGGATCAAAATCTATATTTATATATTCATTTTGCTTTGTCGCTATCTCCCGCGTTAGCAAGGTAGCACAAGGAAACAGATGAAAGAATGGCCCAACCCACCCACATACACATGTATATACATACACGTCCACACATGCAAATATACATACCTATATATCTCAATGCATACATATATATATACACACACATGTACATAATTCATACTGTCTGCCTTTATTCATTCCCATCACCACCCCGCCACACATGAAATAACAACCCCCTACCCCCTCATGTGAGCGAGGTAGCGCTAGGAAAAGACAACAAAGGCCACATTCATTCACACTCAGTCTCTAGCTGTCATGTAATAATGCACCAAAACCACAGCTCCCTTTCCACATCCAGGCCCCACACAATTTTCCATGATTTAACCCAGACGCTTCACATGCCCTGGTTCAATCCACTGACAGCACGTCGACCCCAGTATACCACATCGTTCCAATTCACTCTATTCCTTGCACACCTTCCACCCTCCTGCATGTTCAGGCCCCAATCACTCAAAATCTTTTTCACTCCATCTCTCCACCTCCAATTTGGTCTCCCACTTCTCCTCGTTCCCTCCACCTCTGACACATATATCCCCTCTTTGTCAATCTCTCCATGTGACCAAACCATTTCAAAACACCCTCTTTTGCTCTCTCAACCACACTCTTTTTATTACCACACATCTCTCTTACCCTATTATTATTTACTCGATCAAACCACCTCACAACACATATTGTCCTCAAACATCTAGGATTTTAAATTCTATAGCAAATTGCATTAACAATGGTGAACCAATGACATAGTCTACAGTTATATGATATGTAATAGTGACTTTTCCAACCCCCATAATCCTCCCCTTAACAATAAACACCTGGTTGTTTTCAAACTTGAAGAGAACTTCTATCTTGAGATAAATCTTGATTAAATCTATAAACCTTAACACCAAGATCACCTAAATCAGTGTAAACATCAACAAGCATATGACAATCATCAGTGTCATCACCACTGTCAATACGCACATAAAATATATCTGTCATGATGTCAGTAAGAATGTACATGCATTAAAAACATGGTACACATATACATCATCAAGAAGACAGGGAAACAGGAGTTTAAAACTCTTCCCAGTCAAACACAAATAGTAATAACAGAGTCTATCCACAGATACCACAGTACTAATTAGTTACAGAAGTTTACCTACTACTGCCACTGCAGTTTACAAACAGCTGTGGCTACATGAGCTCACTATATCTCATCATATGTTTTGTCTAAATGCTGTTCCTCATGCTGTGGTGCAACTGTACAACAGCAGCAGCACTTCTGTACATCACAGCTCACCCCCTGCAGTAACAGAGCAAATGCAAAAACTTCCTACCACTAACTGTCGAGCAGAAACACAGCCATATAAACACTGTGACACACCAGTTCCCCAGCTTTCCAACACAAAGTACAGCCAGCTAGCCACTAAGAAGAGCTCCAGCAATGTTCCATGTGTTTTCTGGCAGGGTGTTCCATGCTAGTCTTGCATATTTATGTATTTTGTGCACAGTGGATTACTAGTGTGGACAATGGCCATCTACCCATCTATATCTCTGACTCTGACGCCTGTTCCAACTGAAACTCCTTTAAAGGGGTGGCCACTGCAACAGAGTCTCTTAGCCTTTAGTGCATCACCCTTAACAGGCCACTGGCAGAGGGTAAGTCTAGTCGAGTGTTTGCAAAGGTTCCTACCTAATATTCCAAATTAATACTTCTGTCTAATGCTCCTACAGACTACATCTACTTAATGTTACTGTCTAATGCTCCTGCCTAAATTTTCCCTACCTACTACTTCTAACTACTGCTCCTTCCATTTTGCCAAAAGGCAGGGGTAGCGCATAGTGCTCACAGCAGGAAAATCTAGTCATGAAGAATAAACCCGCATGAGTTAAGTGTTGTCAAGTGTTATATATGACATGGAGAGATTGTGTTTGTGGACAGAATGCCAGTAGTCCACATGCTAGTGATGCAGAAAGAAAAGACTGCTAACCTGGTTCAGATGAGTGCAACTTGACAACCAATAAAGTGCTGGTTCACTAAGCAGATGTCGCTAACCCTCCTAATACTCAGGTGGATAGTACTGGTACTAATACCTCCCTGGTCTTTGGCTGCCTTCCAACTACTACCGACTACAATGGCCCT
The DNA here is from genome assembly GCF_036320965.1 of Panulirus ornatus. Classification (NCBI taxonomy): domain Eukaryota; kingdom Metazoa; phylum Arthropoda; class Malacostraca; order Decapoda; family Palinuridae; genus Panulirus; species Panulirus ornatus. The sequence goes on from NC_092296.1 coordinate 11,506,130, forward strand.
TTTCAAGGATTATCAGCATCTGCCTGACGGCTCATCAAAGCTATTCATGTCTAGTATGAAGTGAAAGAGTAATGCTTTAAACTTAAAAAAATGATGGAGTTGTGCAAGAGGCTGGCTAAGGGTGACACAAAGCATGATGAAGGACTCCAATGTCAGCATAATAACCTTCTACAGCATAACTGAGAAGATTGAAGCACTTAGCAGTGCTTATCAACCTACATACTTTAATATTTCCTTTATGTATAATATTCATTACTTTATTATTATCAAAAATAAAATAATATTCATAAATAGGGGAGTGGGGGAGAAATGGGATGTATTTAGGGAATCAGTGATGGAGTGCGCAAAAGATGCTTGTGGCATGAGAAGCGTGGGAGGTGGGTTGATTAGAAAGGGTAGTGAGTGGTGGGATGATGAAGTAAGATTATTAGTGAAAGAGAAGAGAGAGGCATTTGGACGATTTTTGCAGGGAAAAAATGCAATTGAGTGGGAGATGTATAAAAGAAAGAGACAGGAGGTCAAGAGAAAGGTGCATGAGGTGAAAAAGAGGGCAAATGAGAGTTGGGGTGAGAGAGTATCATTGAATTTTAGGGAGAATAAAAAGATGTTCTGGAATGCGTAAGACAAGGGAGCAAATGGGAACTTCAGTGAAGGGCGCAAATGGGGAGGTGATAACAAGTAGTGGTGATGTGAGAAGGAGATGGAGTGAGTATTTTGAAGGTTTGTTGAATGTGTTTGATGATAGAGTGGCAGATATAGGGTGTTTTGGTCGAGGTGGTGTGCAAAGTGAGAGGGTTAGGGAAAATGATTTGGTAAACAGAGAAGAGGTAGTAAAGCTTTGCGGAAGATGAAAGCCGGCAAGGCAGCAGGTTTGGATGGTATTGCAGTGGAATCTATTAAAAAAGGGGGTGAGTGTATTGTTGACTGGTTGGTAAGGTTATTCAATGTATGTATGACTCATGGTGAGGTGCCTGAGGATTGGCGGAATGCGTGCATAGTGCCATTGTACAAAGGCAAAGGGGATAAGAGTGAGTGCTCAAATTACAGAGGTATAAGTTTGTTGAGTATTCCTGGTAAATTATATGGGAGGGTATTGATTGAGAGGGTGAAGGCATGTACAGAGCATCAGATTGGGGAAGAGCAGTGTGGTTTCAGAAGTGGTAGAGGATGTGTGGATCAGGTGTTTGCTTTGAAGAATGTATGTGAGAAATACTTAGAAAAACAAATGGATTTGTATGTAGCATTTATGGATCTGGAGACGGCATATGACAGAGTTGATAGAGATGCTCTGTGGAAGGTATTAAGAATATATGGTGTGGGAGGCAAGTTGTTAGAAGCAGTGAAAAGTTTTTATCGAGGATGTAAGGCATGTGTACGTGTAGGAAGAGAGGAAAGTGATTGGTTCTCAGTGAATGTAGGTTTGCGGCAGGGGTGTGTAATGTCTCTATGGTTGTTTAATTTGTTTATGGATGGGGTTGTTAGGGAGGTGAATGCAAGAGTTTTGGAAAGAGGGGCAAGTATGAAGTCTGTTGGGCATGAGAGAGCTTGGGAAGTGAGTCAGTTGTTGTTTGCTGATGATACAGTGCTGGTGGCTGATTCATGTGAGAAACTGCAGAAGCTGGTGACTGAGTCTGGTAAAGTGTGTGAAAGAAGAAAGTTAAGAGTAAATGTGAATAAGAGCAAGGTTATTAGGTACAGTAGGGTTGAGGGTCAAGTCAATTGGGAGGTAAGTTTGAATGGAGAAAAACTGGAGGAAGTAAAGTGTTTTAGATATCTGGGAGTGGATCTGGCAGCGGATGGAACCACGGAAGCGGAAGTGAATCATAGGGTGGGGGAGGGGGCGAAAATCCTGGGAGCCTTGAAGAATGTGTGGAAGTCGAGAACATTATCTCGGAAAGCAAAAATGGGTATGTTTGAAGGAACAGTGGTTCTAACAATGTTGTATGGTTGCGAGGCGTGGGCTATGGAGAGAGTTGTGCGCAGGAGGGTGGATGTGCTGGAAATGAGATGTTTTAGGACAATGTGTGGTGTGAGATGGTTTGATCGAGTAAGTAATGTAAGGGTAAGAGAGATGTGTGGAAATAAAAAGAGCGTGGTTGAGAGAGCAGAAGAGGGTGTTTTGAAATGGTTTGGGCACATGGAGAGAATGAGTGAGGAAAGATTGACCAAGAGGATATATGTGTCAGAGGTGGAGGGAACGAGGAGAAGTGGGAGACCAAATTGGAGGTGGAAAGATGGAGTGAAAAAGATTTTGAGTGATCGGGGCCTGAACATGCAGGAGGGTGAAAGGAGGGCAAGGAATAGAGTGAATTGGATCGATGTGGTATACCGGGGTTGACGTGCTGTCAGTGGATTGAATCAGGGCATGTGAAGCGTCTGGGGTAAACCATGGAAAGTTTTGTGTTGCCTGGATGTGGAAAGGGAGCTGTGGTTTCGGTCATTACTGCATGACAGCTAGAGACTGAGTGTGAACGAATGAGGCCTTTGTTGTTTTTTCCTAGCTCTACCTTGCACACATGAGGGGGGGAGGGGGATGGTATTCCATGTGTGGCGAGGTGGTGATAGTAATGAATAAAGGCAGTGTGAATTGTGTGCATGGGTACATATGTATGTGTCTGTGTGTGTTTATATATGTGTACATTGAGATGTATAGGTATGTATATTTGCGTGTGTGGACGTGTATGTATATACATGTGTATGGGGGTGGGTTGGGCCATTTCTCTCGTCTGTTTCCTTGCACTACCTCGCAAACGCGGGAGACAGCGACAAAGCAAAATAAATAAAAATAAATAAATAGGTAAAATATTAATATTTCTGAATTATCTATCACATTTAAAAACTTAACCAGAAATTTTTATCTGAAACAGCTGATTCCCTGAGTATTTCCAATAACAAGAGGATTTACTGTACAATGAAAGCAATGAAGGAACAATCAGGATTGTCAATAAAGTGGTAAAACACTTGCTTCTCTGAGATGGTATACATTTTGAAACAAATAAGATAGTTTCAATTTCATTACATGCTGATTTAAAATACCAAATAATTTTCTGAGTATCATGTTAGGTTTCCTTTCAAATCAAAATCAGATATGTGCATACTGTGTTTGCAAACAGCTTAACACAAATTTATAAGATACTGACATCCACTGCCAAAAAGCTTTTAAAACAAAGACAGTGCAAATCATATGAAATTCCTTTGATTCTTGACTGATCTATACTCAATCATCATTGATCATATGGATAAAATTGTCATTTCTTTGCAAGCTTCTTGTGCTGCACTTTTGAGCTCTCTTGTTTCAGGGACCAGCAGTAGTCTGACATTATGATACCATTCCACCTTCCTTGACATCTTTCTTCCAAAGTTTTGATGTTTTGCTGGAAACTTTCTCTGTGTTCCTCACTCATACTACCTAGGTTTTCATGAAAATATTTCAAATGCAAATGATGGAAAAGGACTCTCAGACTCATGTTGCAGCCAAGTTTTTAAAATTTGCTGAGCAGTTCACTGACCTTGTGGGTGGGATCTTCGTGATTATCCAGGTCAGTGGGATCTTTGCGATTATCCAGAACGTTTTGGATTACACTCTTGAATAAAGTCCGGGCTTCTTTCTCTGCTGTGTTCACTGTTCCTTCAGGATATTCATCCTGTGTTAATTTTTTGGTCTGTGACCCAGAAAGATGCCTTCTTTTGCTTTAGCATTAGTAACTTTTTGAAATTTACTGGGGAAGTATCTGAAACAGTTTCCTGACTTATCTACTGCTTTAACAAACTGCTTCATCAACCCCAGCTTTACATGAAATGGTGGTAACAAAACTTTACTGGGCTCAATAAGCATTTTGTGAATGATATTCTTCGAAACTGGAGTAAATGTAGTTCTAGGTGGCCATTCCCTATTTTCTTCCCATGTTGATTTCTCACTCTACCATCCCACTCACATAAAATGCACAGCATTTTCATGTACTCAGACCTGGACCCAGTCTCAAGATAACAGTGTCAATAATTGTACATCACCTATACAAAAAAACATGATAATGTATTTTTCTGAATACTATAGGAGGTGAGAAAAAATGGATGTCATTTTTGGATTCCGTACACATATGATATTAATCTGTACCGTATCCTGAAACATCATTTTTGTTGCATACCAGTGGGATAGCTATACTGGAAGATTACAATTACAAAGAGATACACTGGGGGAATTAAGGTTTTCATTGTGAGTGATAGGCATAGAGACACATGCTTTCAGTATATACAGGAAAAAGTCCTTTACCAACATGTGAGTAAGAGGAACTGAGCCATCATCTTTGCAAGATCCTTACCTCATGCATACTAGCATGGAGACTGAAATATTATATACAATACACTAAGAGGAAAAAATGATCATGTAAAACTCAAATTTGACTTTTAGAATTTCCATTGCAATCACAACCATTCCTGCAGCTTTGCCACTCTTCATCAGATGCAAGGCTTTCTGTTCCTCCTTTCATCAAACTGTTTGGCAAAACTCCACGTGCCACCTATGTGGTCAAAGATGACACAAAAAGAGGGGAGGCAGGAAAAGATATGCACAGATGATATGATTATAGAAACTACACAAACTTCAACAACTTCTATGGTAACATACATTGGAAATGGGGTTCAGCAGGCAAAAACCAGGGCTTTAAGGGAGATGATCTGTGAAATCTTATATAAAGGAATAGGAATATGATTATGTCTAGCCTTAAATACAAATGGAATGGGAACAAAGATGAAAGAATGGTTTATTAGAAGATGTCAAATGGCAAAGGATCTTCAAAATACGCAGTGGTAAAGATATAAAAAGCACTCTGGTAAGCCAGCATTTACAAGGTATAAGAAAGCAAGGAACAAGTATACTAAGATAAGAAAAGAGAAACTAAGACTCTTTGAAAAGAATAATGAGGACAAGGAAGAAGGAAATCCAAAACTTTTCCACAAATTCATTAGGAGTCAGTTGTCAGTTAAAGAAAAGCTAGTAAGGCTAGGTGACTCAGATGGGAGAACTGATGAGAATGTGTAAGGCTAAGAAGGGAACTGACTAAAACATTAAAAAAAATGTTTTCATAAAGGAAGACACTATAGCCTCAACATAAGGAAGACAGAATAGGGAGGACATTTCAGAAGGCAATCAGATATCTAGAAAAGACATCAAAAGTATATCAAAAAGCCTTGATCCATACACTCATGGACCTGGTGTAATTTCACCTGGGGATAGGGGAGAAAGAGTACTTCCCAAGCATTCCCCATGTGTCGTAGAAGGCGACTAAAGAGGACGGGAGTGGGGGCTAGAAACTCTTCCCTCCTTGTATTTTAACCTTCTAAAAGGGGAAACAGAGGGAGTCATGCAGGGAGTACTCATCCTCCTCGAAAGCTCAGACTGGGGTGTCTAAATGTGTGTGGATGTAACCAAGATGAGAAAAAAGGAGAGATAGGTAGTATGTTTGAGGAAAGGAACCTGGATGTTTTGGCTCTGAGTGAAATGAAGCTCATTGGTAAAGGGGAAGAGTGGTTTAGGAAAGTCTTGGAAGTAAAGTCAGGGGTTGGTGAGAGGACAAGAGCAGAGGAAAGAGTAGCACTACTCCTGAAGCAGTTGTTGTGGTAGTATGTGGTAGAGTGTAAGAAAGTAAACTCTAGACTGATAACGATAAAACTGAAAGTGGATGGAAAGACATGGGTGATTATTGGTGCCTATGCACCTGGTCATGAATAGAAAGATCATGAGAGGCAAGTGTTTTGGGAGCAACTGAGTGAGTGTGTTAGCAGCTTTGATGCATGAGACTAGGTTATAGTGATGGGTGATTTGAATGCAAGGGTGAGTAATGTGGCAGTTGAGGGTATAATTGGTGTACATGGGGTGTTCAGTGCTGTAAATGGAAACGGTGAAGAGCTTGTAGATTTGTGGGTTGAAAATGGACTGGTGATTGAGAATACCTGGTTTAAAAAGAGAGATGTACATAAGTATAACATATGTAAGTAGGAGAAACGGCCAGAGAGTGTTAGCATTATTGGATTACGTGTTAACTGATAGGCACGTGAAAGAGAGACTTTTGGATGTTAATGTACTGAGAGGGGCAACTGGAGGGATGTATGATCATTATCTTGTGGAGGATAAGGTGAAGATATGTCGGGGTTTTCAGAAAAGAAGAGAGAATGTTGGGGTGAGGAGAGTGGTGAGAGTAAGTGAGCTTGGAAAGGAGACTTGTGTGAGAAAGTACCAGGAGAGATTGAGCGCAGAATGGAAAAAGGTGAGAGCAAATAACGTAAGGGGAGTGGGGGAGGAATGGGATGTATTTAGGGAAGCAGTGATGGCTTGAATAAAATAAGCCTATGGCATCACGAGAAAGGAGGGAGGTGGGTAGATTAGAAAGGGGAGTGAGTGGTGGGATGAAGAAGTAAGATTGTTTGTGAAAGAGAAAAGAGGGGCATTTGGATGAGTTTTGCAAGGAAATAGTGCAAATGACTGGGAGATGTATAACAGAAAGAGGCAGGAGGTCAAGAAAAAGGTGCAAGAGGTGAAAAAGAGGGCAAATGAGAGTTGGGGTGAGAGAGTATCATTAAACTCTAGGGAGAATAAAAAGATGTTTTGAAAGGAGGGAAATAAAGCACGCAAGACAAGAGAACCAATGGGAACACAGGTGAAGGGGGCAAATGGGAAGGTAATAATAAGTAGTGGTGAAGTGAGAGGAAGATGGAGTGAGTATTTTGACAGCTTGTTGAATGTGTTTGATGGTAAGAGTGGCAGATATAGGATGTTTTGGTTGAGGTGGTGTGCGAAGTGAGAGGGTAAGGGAGAATATTTTGGTAAATAAAGAAGAGGTAGTGAAAGCTTTACAGAAGATTAAAGCCAGCAAGGTGGCAGATTCGGATGGTATTGCCATGGAATTTATCAATAAAGGGGGTGACTGTGTTGTTGACTAGTTGGTTAGGATATTCAATGTATGTATGGTTCATGGTGAAGTGCTTGAAGACTGGCAGAATGCATGCATAGTGCCACTGTACAAAGGCAAAGGGGATAAAGGTGAGTGTTCAAATTAAAGAGGTATAGGTTTGTTGAGTATTCCTGGGAAATTATGAGGGAGGGTATTGATTGAGAGGGGTAAAGGCATGTACAGAGCATCAGACTGGGTGAGCAGTGTGGTTTCAGAAGTGGTAGAGGATGTGTGGATCAGGTGTTTGCTTTGAAGAATGTATGTGAGAAATACATAGAATAAGAGGTGGATTTGTATGTAGCATTTAGAGATCTGGAGAAGGTATATAATAGAACTGATAGAGATGCTCTGAAGAGGGTATTAGGATATATGGTGTGGGAGGTAAGTTGCTAGAAGCAGTGAAAAGTTTTGATCAAGGATGTAAGGCATGTGTACAAGTAGGATGAGATGAAAGTGATTGGTTCCCAGTGCATGTTGGTTTGCGCCAGGGGTGCCTGATGTCTCCATGGTTGTTTAATTTGTTTATGGATGGGGTGGTTAGGGATGTGAATGCAAGAGTTTTGGAGAGAGGGGCAAGTATGCAGTCTGTTGTGGATGAGAGGGCTTGGGAAGTGAGTTAGTTGTTGTTGGCTGATGATACAGTGCTGATGGCTGATTTGGGTGAGAAACTGCAGAAGTTGGTGACTGAGTTTGGTAAAGTGTGTGAAAGAAGAATGCTGAGAGTAAATGTGAGTAAAAGCAAGGGTTCAGCAGGGTTGAGGGACAAGTCTATTGGGAGGTAAGTTTGAATGGAGAAAAACTGGAAGCAAAGTGTTTTAGATATCTGGGAGTGGATTTAGCAGCAGACGGAACCATGGAAGTGGAAGTGAGTCACAGGGTGGGGGAGGGGGCAAAGGTCCTGGGAGCACTGAAGAATGTGTGGAAGGTGAGAAGGTTATCTTGGAGAGCAAAAATGGGTATGTTTGAAGGAATAGTGGTTCAAACAATGTTATATAGCTGTGAGGCATGGGCAATAGATAGGGTTGTGCGGAGGACGGTGGATGTGTCGGAAATGAGATGTTTGAGGACAATATGTGGTGTGAGGTGGTTTGATCGAGTAAGTAATGAAAGGGTAAGAGAGATGTGTGGTAATAAAAAGAGTGCGGTTGAGAAAGCAAAAGAGGGTTTATTAAAATGGTGTGGTCACATGGAGAGAATGAGTGAGGAAAGACTGACAAAGAGGATATATGTGTCAGAAGTGGAGGGAACGAGGAGAAATGGGAAACCAAATTGGAAGTGGAAGGATGGAGTGAAAAAGATTTTGAGCGATCGGGGCCTGAACATACAGGAGGGTGAAAGCGTGCAAGGGATAGAGGGCATTGGAACAATGTGGTATACCAGGGTCGACGTGCTATGAATGGCTTGAACCAGTGCATGTGAAGCGTCTGTGGTAAACCATGTGGGGCCTGGATGTGGAAAGGGAGCTGTGGTTTGGTGCATTGCACATGACAGCTAGAGACTGAGCGCTACCTCATGTGCACACAGGGGGATGGGGTGCCATTTCATGTGTGGCGGGGTGGCGATGGGAATGAACGAGGGCAGCAGGTATGAATATGTACATGTGTAAATATGTATGTCTGTGAATGTATATGTTGAAATGTATAGGTATGTATATATGCATGTGTGGGTGTTCATGTATATACATGTGTATGTGGGTGGGTTGGGCCATTCTTTCGTCTGTTTCCTTGCGCTACCTCACTAACGCAGAAGACAGTCATAAAATATAATCAATAAATATAAAATGATGCAGATGTAATTACCTATTTGTACTGTGTGGGTAGGGACTTTAAAATTTGTGGGACCCTATTTCTTAAACATTCTTTACTGCCATAGTCTTATATTTATATATGCTGTATGCATAGACATGTTCTCAATCAACCTGTTCCATTCATTCACCATTCTTATACAAAAAAAAGTATTTCTTTTTTATATATTTATTTATCTATTATACTTTGTCACTGTCTCCCACGTTAAAGAGGTAGCGCAAGGAAACAGACGAAAGAATGGCCCAACCCACCCACATAGACATGTATATACATACATGTCCACACGCACATATACATACCTATACATCTCAACGTATACATATATATACACACACAGACATATAAATATATACACATGTACATAATTCATACTGTCTGCCCTTATTCTTTCCTGTCGCCACCCTACCACACATGAAATGACATCCTCCTCCCCCCCGCATGTGCGCAAGATAGCACTTGGAAAAGATAACAAAAGCCACATTCGTTCACACTCAGTCTCTAGCTGTCATGTATAATGCACCGAAACCACAGCTCCCTTTCCACATTCAGGTCCCACAGAACTTTCCACGGTTTACCCCAGACACTTCACATGCCCTGGTTCAATACATTGACATAACATCAACCCGGTATACCACATCGTTCCAATTCACTCTATTCCTTGCACGCCTTTCACCCTCCTGCATTTTCAGGCCCCGATCACTCAAAATCTTTTTCACTCTATCTTTCCACCTCCAATTTCGTCTCCCACTTCTCCTTGTTCCCTCCACCTTTGACACATATATCCTCTTGGTCAATCTTTCCTCACTCATTCTCTCCATATGACCAAACCAATTCAAAACACCCTCTTCTGCTCTCTCAACCACACTCTTTTTATTACCACACATCTCTCTTACCCTTTCATTGCTTACTTGATCAAACCATCTCACACCACATATTGTCCTCAAACATCTCATTTCCAGCACATCCACCCTCCTCCGCACAACTCTTATCTATAGCCCATGCCTCGCAACCATATAACATTGTTGGCACCACTATTCCTTCAAACATACCCATTTTTGTTTTCCAAGATAATGTTCTCGACTTCCACACATTTTTCAGTGCTCCCAGAACTTTTGCCCCTCCTCCACCTTATGATGCATTTCCGCTTCCATGGTTCCATCTGCTGCCAAATCCACTCCCAGATTTCTAAAACACTTCACTTCCTCCAGTTTTTCTCCATTCAAACTTACCTCCCAATTGAGTTGTCCCTCAACCCTACTGTGCCTACTAACCTTGCTCTTATTCACATTTACTCTCAGCTTTCTTCTTTCACACACTTTACCAAACTCAGTCACCAGCTTTTGCAATTTCTCACCCGAATCACCCACCAGCTCACTTCTCAAACTCTTTCATCCACAACAGACTGCATACTTGCCCATCTTTCCAAAACTCTTGCATTCACCCCCTAACAACCCCATCCATAAACAAATTAAACAACCATGGAGACATCACACACCCCTGCCGCAAACCTACATTCACTGTGAACCAATCACTTTCCTTTCTTCCTACTCATACACATGCCTTACATCCTCAATAAAAACTTTTCACTGCTTCTAACAACTTGCCTCCCACACCATATATTCTTAATACCTTCCACAAAGCATCTCTATCAGCTCTATCATATGCCTTCTCCAGATCCATAAATGCTACATACAAATCCATTTGCTTTTCTAAGTATTTCTCACATACATTCTTCAAAGCAAACACCTGATCCACACATCCTCTACCAATCCTGAAACCACACTGCTCTTCCCCAATCTGATGCTCTGTACATGCCTTCACCCTCTCAATCAACACCCTCCCATATAATTTACCAGGAACACTCAACAAACTTATACCTCTTGGATTTGTGCACTCACTTTAATCCCCTTTGCCTTTGTACAATGGCACTATGCAAGCATTCCGCCAATCCTCAGGCACCTCACCATGAGTCATACACACATTAAATAACCTTACCAACCAGTCAACAATACAGTCATCCACTTTTTTAATAAATTCCACTGCAATACCATCCAAACCCGCTGCCTAGCCAGCTTACATCGTACGCAAAGCTTTTACTACCTCTTCTCTGTTTACCATATCATTCTCCCTAACCCTCTCACTTTGCATACCACGTCGACCAAAACACCCTATATCTGCCACTCTATCATCAAACACATTCAACAATCCTTCAAAATACTCACTACATCTCTTTCTCACATCACCACTACTTGTTATCACCTCCCCATTAGCCCCCTTCACTGATGTTCCCATTTGTTCCCTTGTCTTACGCGTTTTATTTCCCTCCTTCCAAAACATCTTTTTATTCTCCCTTAAATTTAATGATACTCTCTCACCCTAACTCTCATTTGCCCTGGGGATAGGGGAGAAAGAATACTTCCCACGCATTCCTCACATGCCGTAGAAGGCGACTAAAGGGACCGGGAGCGAGGGGCTACAAACCCTCCCCTCCTCGTAATTCAACTTTCTAAGAGGGGGGGAGATAATTTTTTACATCCTTATAAACATATTTCAAATTTCATATTATGTCATCTGCTTGCTTTATCCCTACATCTCTTGATGAACTGTCCCCTCTACATTGTTGACCTCTTATAATATCTTAAAGTTGTGATCAGGTCATCCCTTAGTCTTCTCTCTTCCAAGGTGGGTAAATTTAAAGCCCCTAGAAGCCTTTCCCTGTAGCTCAGTGCTCTTAATTTTGTTAATATCTTTGTTGCCCTCCTCTGGACTTTCTCTTTAGGTATGGTGACCAAACCAAAGAAAGTAATCTAGTTTTGGCCTAATGTAGGTTATGAAAGGCATGTTAAATATATCCTTATCCATATGCCTGAATGCTATTCTGATATTTGCCAGCAGACAGTTGGTTTCTCCAACCATTTTCCTGAAATGCGACTCCAGTAATAGGTTAGGGAAAATGTCAAATCCCAAGTCCTTCACACACACACACAGCGTCCTAAAGCTTATTTCTTGCAAGGTAATAATCATACTGAGGCCGTCTTTTACTTTTTCCCATTCTCATTAGTCTACATCAGTTCAGGACAAATTTCATCAATCAAATTTCAGAACAAACTTTGGAGTCTGTTTAGGTACCCCTGTAAGCTGATACTTTCCTCCTAGTTTTTGACTTCATGACATCTGCATAATCTGCAAACATATTTAGATGGGATTCCATACCTTTTGGCAAGTCATTAATAAAAACCTAGAGTGTAATGGACCCATAACCTACTCCTGTGGCACTCTGCTGGTCACCTCAACTCATTTGGAAAAGGATACTCTAATATGCATCCTTTGTTCCCTTCCACTAAGACAGTCTTCTATCCATTGTAGGAGTTTCCTCTGTGTATAGCGTCAAATGTGGCAGTGCACTTAGCCTTCCTGTTTGTCCAAGACTGAGCTCATTCACTTGTATAAGAGGTTTGTGACACATGACCTCCTTTCCCTAAATTCATGCTGTCTCTCACTTGGAAAATTTATCCTAAATAGAAAGTCAGGTGGTTTGATTCAGTATGTAATGAATGGGTATGAAAGAAGTGTGGTAATAAAAAGAGTGTGGTTGAGAGATCAGAAGAGGGTGTGCTGAAGTGGTTTGGTCATATGGACAGAATGAGTGAGGACAGGCTGACAAAGAGAATATACTTCAGTAGTGATGGGAACAAGGAGAATAGAGAGAGAGAGACCAAATTGGAGAAAGAAGGATCAAGTGAAAAAGATTTCAGGTGATTGGGATCTGATCATGCAGAAGGGTGAAAGGCATACACAGGATATAGTGAACTGGAACAATGTGGTATACTGGGGTCAACCCGCTGTAAATGGACTGATCTAGGGAATGCAAAGCATCTGGTGTAAACCATGGAAAGGCCTGCAGGATCTGGTTGTGGATTGGGAGATGTTGTTTTGGTGTATTACACATGAGAGCTAGATAAAGGATGTGAGCAGATGTGGCCTTTCTTCATCTGTCTCTGACACTACTTAGCTAATTTGGGAAACAGAGATCAAGTGTGAAAAAAGTTATCCACCTGCTTTCTAGTATTATTTTCTAGAACCTGACACACCACACTCATTAGTGACACCAATCTGTAATTCAAAGCCTGTTCCCAGGTTAGTTTTTATGTATGAATATGATGTTTGTCCTTTTCCATTCCCTTGGTAATTTACCTCTCTTAAGTGACATCTTAACAGTAATGCATGTGGTTATCTAGCATATCTGCACATACCCTCAGCACATTTGGTGATATTTCATGAGAACCATGAACCTTGTATGGGTCAAGCCCTTTTAGTATTCTGTGAGCATCCTTTTTGGGTATCTCAATGATTTCCAAAACCTCTTCCACATTCCATCCAACTGATGTTGAGGTTATAGTGTCTTTCACTCTGGAAACACTTTTGACATTGTTATTCAGTTCCTCACATATCCTTACACTATCCTCTACAGTTTTTCCCCTCTAAACTCCTTAGTCTGATTAGCTGCTCCTTAAGTGACACCTAACTTCTGATGAATTGATGGAAAAGTTTTGGATTCTCACCTGCCTTGTCACCAATATTCTTTTCCAAGTTTCTTTGATCCTCCTTTCGACACCTGCAATACTCATTCCATGATCTCTTATACCTTGCAATGCTGGCTGGCTGGAGTGCCAATTACATCTTTACAACTTCACATCTCAAATCTCCTTTGCTTTATGACAACTTTAATCAAACCATTCCTCCCTCTTTCATGTCTCTCTCTCTCTCTCTCTCTCTCTCTCTCTCTCTCTCTCTCTCTCTCTCTCTCTCTCTCTCTCTCTCTCTCTCAGCTTGAAGTAGCTATGCCTCTACTCCACACTAAATTTCATAATACCTCTCATAACAAAGTCCTCATTCCCAAAGTCCTCATTCCCAGATACTGATTTCCATTTCCTGATCAACATTACCAAAGAAATTACTGAGACTCGTGTAGATTCTGTGATTATATCACTTTCTCTTCAGTCTGACCTCTGCTCTTTTAATATCCTCTTTTACCACATATTCAAACTTGAGCATTACATAATCACTTCTTCCAACTGGTGTATCATATATGATGTTCTCAGTATCTAAGCTAGTACAAGAGAAGATAAGATTTATCAATAATGGCATATCAATCCCTTTCAACATAGTGTACTTCCTGACATGTTTGTACAGGAAATTTTCCAGTATACACCCTAAAAACTTGTGTCTATGTAACTCACTGTTACCATGAAAATCCAAATTCCCCAGTTTATCTCCTTGTTGTTGGAATCAGTACTTCATCCTCTCTTGGAAATGAGTGACTCACTGCTTCAGGCACCATCCTGATTGTTCCTTTCTTGATATCAATGTATAAGTATTGTCTGAATGGGCCATCTTCCACTACTTCATGAAACTTCAGGCTCTCTTTCATCAAGATGGTTGATCTTTTCCTTCTCTGCCTACTCTTTCTTGCTCTAATGTACCCATCTGGGCAGAAAAGGTGAGAGCTTATCTCTTTGGTATGCTTAACTTACCCAACTCCAATCATGTAAGGTGTGCTTTCTCTTGTATAATCCTTGAATTCCAGTTCTTTACCACTAGATATTACTCCATCAACATTTGAATACACTACTTTCAGTCTGACATGTGTGGCATCTCCAGCCTTTTGTCTTCTGGCTGGACTCTTTCAGTTTTCTCTCTCTTCCTTGGATTTTTCACATATGATGAATATTTCATATAATTCCAACATGCATTAAGATTCATAGCTTTTCCAAGTATTTCCTGCCTTGAAGCTCCAAGGTAAATGTTGCCATAACTGGTTGCCACCTTCCTTCTTGGTTATAACCACCGATTCTTCTTTCCTTTGTCATGGAAATTGCACCTGGCAGTCCAGCAATGTATTAATCAGAATTTTCTTCTTATTTCCCACTTTTATTCCTTAACTGGTGTATGATCTTCCCAGCCAAAATTAATCAGTGATTTATGTTGATCAACCTCTGGTTTTACTAATCTTTCTAATTTTGGTCTCACCCACTTTTCAGCTAGATCCATCATTGTGAAAGTGTCAGCCTCTGTGTTTTTAACATTCTCTGTAATCTCAACTACGCCATATACTTCCTTGATTGCTTCATCAAGAGCGCATTTCATTCTTTCATTCTCTCTCTCACTATTCATGCTCTGTTGACATGTTGCTGAAATTGCTTCTTCTTAACTTCCTTGCTCTCTACTATCATCAGTCTTTGTGTGCAAGTTACTCCATCTCTAATTACCTATTCATTTAAACTCATTTTGCTTTGTCGCTGTCTCCCACATTAGCGAGGTAGCACAAGGAAACAGACGAAAGAATGGCCCAACCCACCCACATACACATGCATATACATACACATCCACACACACAAATATACATACCTATACATCTCAACGTATACATATATATATACACACAGAGACATATACATATATACACATGAGTGGATCTGGCAGCGGATGGAACCATGAAAGCGGAAGTGGATCATAGGGTGGGGGAGGGGGCGAAAATTCTGGGAGCTTTGAAGAATGTGTGGAAGTCGAGAACATTATCTCGGAAAGCAAAAATGGGTATGTTTGAAGGAATAGGGGTTCCAACAATGTTGTATGGTTGCGAGGCTTGGGCTATGGATAGAGTTGTGCGCAGGAGGATGGATGTGCTGGAAATGAGATGTTTGAGGACAATGTGTGGTGTGAGGTGGTTTGATTGAGTAAGTAACGTAAGGGTAAGAGAGATGTGTGGAAATAAAAAGAGCTTGGTTGAGAGAGCAGAAGAGGGTGTTTTGAAATGGTTCGGGCACATGGAGAGAATGAGTGAGGAAAGATTGACCAAGAGAATATATGTGTCGGAGGTGGAGGGAACGAGGAGAAGAGGGAGACCAAATTGGAGGTGGAAAGATGGAGTGAAAAAGATTTTGTGTGATCGGGGCCTGAACATGCAGGAGGGTGAAAGGTGGGCAAGGAATAGAGTGAATTGGAGCGATGTGGTATACCGGGGTTGACGTGCTGTCAGTGGATTGAATCAGGGCATGTGGGGCGACTGGGGTAAACCATGGAAAGCTGTGTAGGTATGTATATTTGCGTGTGTGGATGTATGTATATACATGTGTATGGGGGTGGGTTGGGCCATTTCTTTCGTCTGTTTCCTTGCGCTACCTCGCAAACGCAGGAGACAGCGAAAAAAAAAAAAAAAAAAAAAAAAATTCATAGTCTGCCTTTATTCATTCCCATCACCACCCCGCCACACATGAAATAACAACCCCCTCCCCCCACATGTGCACGAGGTAGTGCTAGGAAAAGACAACAAAGGCCACATTCATTCACACTCAGTCTCTAGCTGTCATGTAATAATGCACCAAAACCACAGCTCCCTTTCCACATTCAGGCCCCACAGAACTTTCCATGGTTTACCCCAGACGCTTCACATGCCCTGGTTCAATCCATTGACAGCACATCGACCCCGGCATACATTGTTCCAATTCACTCTATTCCTTGAACACCTTTCACCCTCCTGCATGTTCAGGCCCCGATCACTCAAAATCTTTTTAACTCCATTTTTCCACCTCCAATTTGGTCTCCCACTTCTCCTCATTCCCTCCAACTCTGACACATATATCCTCTTGGTTAATCTTTCCTCACTCATTCTCTCCATGTGACCAAACCATTTCAAAACACCCTCTTCTGCTCTCTCAACCACACTCCTTTTTATTACCACACATCTCTCTTACCCTTTCATTACTTAATCAAACCACCTCACATCACATCTTGTCCTCAAACATCTCATTTCCAGCACATCCACCCTCCTGCACACAACTCTATCCATAGCCCTCACCTTGCAACCATACAACATTGTTGGAACCACTATTCCTTCAAACATACCCATTTTTGCTTTCCGAGATAATGTTCTCAACTTCCACACATTCTTCAATGCTCCCAGAACTTTCGCCCCATCCCCCATCCTATGATTCACTTCCGCTTCCATGGTTCCATCCGCTGCCAGATCCACTCCCAGATATCTAAAACACTTCACTTCCTCCAGTTTTTCTCCATTCAAACTTACCTCCCAATTGACTCGTCCATCAACCCTACTATACCTAATAACCTTGCTCTTATTCACATTTACTCTCAGCTTTCTTCTTTCACACACTTTACCAAACTCAGCCACCAGCTTCTGCAGTTTCTCACATGAATCAGCCACCAGCGCTGTATCATCAGCGAACAACAACTGACTCACTTCCCAAGCTCTCTCATCCCCAACAGACTGCATACTTGCCCCTCTTTCCAAAACTTTTGCATTCACCTCCCTAACAATCCCATCCATAAACAAATTAAACAACCATGGAGACATCACACACCCCGGCCGCAAACCTACATTCACTGAGAACCAATCACTTTCCTCTCTTCCTACACGCACACATGCCTTACATCCTCAATAAAAACTTTTCACCGCTTCTAACCATTTGCCTCCCACACCATATATCCTTAATACCTTCCACACAGCATCTCTATCAACTCTATCATATGCTTTCTCCATATCCATAAATGCTACATACAAATCCATTTGCTTTTCTAAGTATTTCTCACATACATTCTTCAAAGCAAACACCTGATCCACACATCCTCTACCACTTCTGAAACCACACTGCTCTTCCCCAATCTGATACTCTGTACATGCCTTCACCCTCTCAATTAATACCCTCCCACATAATTCACCAGGAATACTCAACAAACTTATACCTCTGTAATTTGAGCACTCACTCTTATCCCCTTTGCCTTTGTACAATGGCACTATGCAAGCATTTCGCCAATCCTCAGGCACCTCACCCCTTTTTTAATAAATTCCACTGCAATACCATCCAAACCCGCTGCCTTGCTGGCTTTCATCTTCAGCAAAGCTTTTACTACCTCTTCTCTGTTTACCAAATCATTTTCCCTAACCCTCTCACTTTGCACACCACCTCGACCAAAACACCCTATATCTGCCACTCTATCATCAAACACATTCAACATTACCTATCTGTAATATATGGGGAGGGTGTTCTACAACAGCAGGCTCCCAACTCTTGAACATTCTTTACTGTTGTACAGCCTCTTAAATTCAAGTAAGCTCTCTGCATTAACCATGTTAATATAGATAATCTATTCCATTCATCCACCAATCATACTATAAAAATATTTCTTTACATCCTTATTCATAAGTTTCTGACTTCATGTTTAGTCTTAAGGTTGCTCTATCCATTCAATCCTTGAAAATTGGTCCACTGTCCACATCACTGATCTCTTTTAAAAATTTAAAAGGTTGTGATAAGGATAATGTTCACTTTTCTCACTCCTAAGGTGGGTAAATATAAAGCCTTTAGCCTTCCCTGTAACTTAGTACTCTCAATTCTGGTACCATCTTTGTTGCCCTCCTGTAGACCACCTCTATGATCTCTGTGCTTCTTTTAGGTGTGTTGACCAAACCTAAGAACCATATTCTAGTTTTGTCGTTATGCTGGCATGTAGATATGAATAGCTTACTAAGTATTTTCTTAGCCATATTCTTGAAGGCTATGCTGATATCTGCCAGCAGGCCTTATCCATATACTTGAAAGCTATTCTAATAGTTGCAAGTACATAGTTTGTCTTCTTAACTACTCTCCCAGTGTAGGACTCTGGCAACAGGTTAGGGACATTGTCAACTCACAAGTCCTCACTCACACAATTCTGAAGTTTATTTTCTGCTAATTACTAATCATACTGAGGCAATATTTTGCTTTGTTCCATTCTCAATACTTTGCATTTGCTTGGGATGAATTTCATCAACCACATTTAAGACTAACTTTGCAATCTGTGTAGGTCCCCTTGTAAGTTGCTGCAATGCTCTTACTTTTCCCTTCCTTCATGACCAATTCATCAACCACAAACATAATCATGTATCATTTCATATCTTCTGGCAAGTCAATAACATGGATCAAGTCAACTGATGGTCCTACAATCAAACCCTGTGGCAAAGTACTACTATGGTCACCTCAACACATTTGGAAAAGGCTCCTCTAACAAGAGTCCTTTGTTCCTCCCATTCAGATAATCTTCTGTTCACTGCAGGAGTTTCCCCTTATTCCTGCCAGGCGATCCAGCATCTTAATCTGCCTCCCATGCAGTACAGTGTCAAATGCTTTCTGGCAGTCCAGATACAGAAAGTCCACCCAGCCTACCTTTTTGTATTGGACTGAGCTCACTCCCTCGGAGAACTCGACAAGAGGTCAGTTACTCATGACCTTTCCCAAAAATTATACTGTCTCTCAATTAGGAAATTTCTCCTCTGTAGAAAGTCATCCACTTGCTTTCTAATAATCTTTTTTCCAGAAACACACCAGACTTGTTACTGGGACCAGCCTCTGGATAAAACACTTGTCTCCAGTCTCCTTTCTCATATGTGGGTATGACATTTGCCTTTTCCACTTCCTTGACACAGGATTTTGTTCCAAGTGACATCTTGAACAGTAATTCTAGTGGTTTATCTAGTATATGTACACAAGTAGGATGAAATTTCATCAGTACCATGAGTTTTGTATGGGTCAAGTCCTTTTAATATTCTGTTAACATCTTTTCTAATCATTTCAGTGATTTCCACTACCTCCTCCCCATTTGATTCCAATGGTGTTGAGGCTACATTGTCTTCCACTGTGAAAACACTTTTGAACTTGTTAATCAGTTCCTTACATATCCTTACATCAACCTTTACAATTTTTCTCTCTAACTCCTTAGCATGATTGGCTGCTCCTGAATAGACAAATTATTACTGATGAATTTCTGGAAAAACCAAGGATTTTCACCTTCTTTATCTACAATATTCTTTTCAAACTTTTCCTTTCTTATACTGCTACACTTGTTCTATTCTCTCTTATACCTTTCCAATGCCGGTTACCTGGAGTGCCGTCTATACCTTCATGAATGCACATCACAAGACTTCTCTACTTTATGACATATATTAATTATCAAACCATTCCTTCCTCTTTCTTATTGTTCCCTCAGTATTGAGGCTTTAGGTACCCTTGCCTCTACTTCATTGTAAATTTCACAGAACCTCTGACCACAAAGCCCTGGCTCCAGGCAACTGACTTCCATATCCCTAATATACTTCTCTTTGAAACACGATTGTCTAATGATGTTCTCATGTCCCTTTTTCATATCTTACCATAATCTCCACATATGATTCCAGTTCAAAAGTGGAGTTTGTGCTTATTCCAACATAAAGACACCTGTTATATACCTTAAGGATGTAGTTATGTGGCTCAAAGTCTGTCTCCCAACCACCAAACTTTTCCTCTGTTTCACCTACTGCTCTCCTAATTCTACATATCTTAAATCTTTCTTCGACTATCTAAACTAATACCATGGGACTGTGTCATTCTCTCACCACAAGCTGATATCCTCTACCTTGGGGATTTCAATGTTCACCAAGGAAATGGTAGAATTCCTCCCATATTCCTGACCACTAAGACTACTCTCTTAATATTCTGGATTTGTTTTTCACATCTAGTCCATCATGCTCAAAATACACAATCCTGCCCCTAATTGCTTCATCTGATCATCCTCTCAAATATGTATCTATCAACAGCACCTTCCCCTCCAGCAGCCCCTTCTAAGTGTAAATACTAGCACCTCAACAAAGCTGACTGGAACAACTTGCATATAACAACTTGCATAACTTCTTTTCTGACTTTCCTCAGGTAAATTACTGTCTTATGTGGAGGTGCTTCTGTCTCTGCTAAATGCATGGCAGAGGTTATTCTTGTGGAATGGAAGCATTTAGCCCCTTTTCCTCCACGACAAATTCTTCATCCAATTCAAGGTACAACCATTCCTGTTCTGAGGCAATTCAGGCAAGGGATCAGGCATATTGGGCTTGGAAAAGCTCTCCTTCCTCTGGCTCCCATTCAGCTTTTATCAATCCCCATAGCACAGCAAGCATGTTATCCGTGAGGCAAAGCATTCCTTTATTCAAATAAAGTGCGATAACCTCTCCTCGTCATCCACTGATAGGTCTTTCTAGTCTTTAGCTAAGGGCCTCTCTAACAACTCCGGTTGCTCAACCTTTCCTTCACTTTCCCATTCTGACGGTACTATATCTCTCTCTCCCAGAGACAAAGCTATTCTCTTTGGTTCCTGTTTCTCCTCAAACTCCACCTTGGATGACTCCGACATTCCTTTACCCCCTGATGGTCCTCTTACCAATCCTATGCCTCTTCCTGTAATCTCTTTGTGGACTGTCTAAATATCTCTTCCTTCTCTGGACACAAGCAAGGTTTATGGTTCTGATGGCATCCATCCTCGTGTAAAGAAAGAGCATGCCTCTGAACTTGCACCTGCGCTTGCTCGTCTGTTTCGTTTCCATTTATAAACCAAAACTTTTCCTTTTCCTTAGAAGCATGCATTGATACATCCCATCACTAAGAATGGTGACTGTTCTGACCCCTCTAACATTCATCTTATTGCTTTGACATCCACCATTTCCAAAGTCTTTGCATCCTCCTCAACTCCCATATCCTTAGACACCTCAAAAATCACAGTCCTCTTTCTGATCACCAGTATGGCCAATGTAAGGCAAGATCCACTGGTGATATTCCTTCCTATCTTATTAATGTCTGGTCATCATCCCTGAATGATTTTGGGGAGTCATGTATAGTTGACCTTGACATATCTAAGGCTTTTGACAGGTGCAGCATTGGGGTCTTATCTCTAAGCTCCCTTCTTTTGGCTTCCCTCCCTCACTTTGCTCCTTCATATTTAGCTTCTTCTCCAGCTGAACTATGTATGTGGCTGTTGATGGGCCAGCCTCCCACTTTTCTCCATCAACAGCAGTGTCCCTCAAGGTACTGTCCTGTCCCCTACACTTTTTCTCCTTTTTTTCAACGATTTCCTCTCTTCAACAAAAAATCCAATACTCTCAAATGCTGATGACTCAATGCTGCATTCATCCTCATCTTTCAAATCTGCTCCCTCTTCTCTCGCCCGATCTGAATCTCGTCTTGACACAGCTTCCTTGATAAACTCAGACTTGGACAGGATATCTCACTGGGGTAAACAAAATCTAGTCAAGTTTAATGCCTCCAAGACCCAATTTCTACCCATCTCACTATCAAAAAATCCTCACAACTTTTGTCTTTCCTTTGAAGGTTCTGTAATTCCATCTCTTGACCGAAGGAACATACTTGGTATTACTGTAACATCAACTCTTTCTTGGAAACCAAATATTATGGGAATTAGCTAGCTAAGTCTGCCTCTAAGAAACTAGGTGTCCTGATTACATGTCAAAACTTCTCTTCTGAACAATTGCTCTGTTTACACAAGGGATTAATTCATCCTTGTATGGAGTACTGCTCTCATATTTTGGGGTGGGTGGTTCTAGCTCTGCATCCTTACTTGACATGGTTATGCTTTGAGTTGAAAGTGGTCTGATTTATAAACTGTCCCAAGCTAACTTCCAAACTTGACCCCCTTGCCCTATGCTGCAATGTTGGTTCACTTTCTTTCTTCTATAGGTATTACCAAGGTTTTTGCTCCCAGGTGCTGGCTGCTTGTCTGCCCACACCATAAGCTAGACCATGCAATACTCAGCACACTGCTGCATCACATGATTATTATGTGGCTATCAGCAACTCAAGTGTGGGCTGTTTTGATACCTGCTTGTTTCCATAGACATCGAAACTTCTGCCTTTCCCAATAACTATGACCTGGCACAATTCAAAATACAGGTTTTTCACTTCCTCTTATATTCATAATTACTTTCCCTTGTCTTTTCTTTTTCCATTTCATCATTATCTCTGTTTTTCAATGAAGGGGCCTGACTTTGATGTGGACTTTTGTCTGTGACTGGAGCCTTGAAAAAAAAATTAATTATTGACTTTGTGTAGTTTCTGTATTTATATCTCCTGTCTATCTTAATTTCCTGTATCACCTCTAATTTCTTAATGTCCTCTCTTACCACATATTAAGCTTGAGCATTCCATGAATACTCCCAACAGAGGGTATCATATATAATGTTCTCAATATCCATCCTAATTAAGTGTTAAGATATGAGCTAGCATGATGGTGTATAAGTCTCTCTTGTCCTAGTATGCTCTCTGACATGCTTTTATGACTCACTATCATCATGAGAGTCCAAAGTCCCCCAGTCCATTTCTTGTTAATTCAAATCCACCATTATCATTTATTCTGTATCTCTTAAGAAGAGACTATCTCACTGCTTCAAGAACCATTCTGATATTTCTTTTATTTTCAACACTGCATATTTGGTCTGGTTTATCAAAAATTCTTTGGAGGATTGTATAACAAAACCACTATGCTCTACTTCTCTACATTTAGTAAACCCATTATGTATTGTCTGAATGGGCCATCTTTCACTATTTCTTTAAACTTCAGGCTGCCTTTTACTAAGAAAGCTAATCCTCATTCTCCTTTGCCTTCTCTTTCCTTTCCTGCTATACTGTTGATCTCAGGGTAGAACAGGTGAGAGAACCTGCTGTATGTGCTTCTGTTCCTTTATTTATCTGAAAGGCTGCAAATAATGTTTCTGCAATTCCCTACCTAATAACATAAATAGATTTTGTATGCATTTTAGTCCTTTCCTTTGACTGCACAGCCTCTAGCATATCTAGAAAAGACACATCTGCTTTTTATTGGCTTCATCTTTTTTCCTCTTGTTTTGTGTATCCTAAATCCCCTCCAATAAACTATGTTTCTGTTTCTTTATAGTTTCATGACTCCCATCAAGGTCCTTGAAATGCTTCCTGTTTTCTTAACCATAGCTCTACTTGTGCTACCTAATAATCTTGTTCCTGAACAAGTTCCCATAACATCCTCAAACATCTGCTCTCTGGCTTTTTCATCTCTATTCTCTTCTTTGCTTTCTTCTCTCACCTTCTCTTTGAATTTTCTTTTTGTAGGTTCTAGTCATGGAAAAAAGTCTAAATCAAAGCCAGGCCATAATCGAGATGTAAAAAAGTTAACGAAATGGAAAAAGAAGACAAAACTTAAAGTATTTATGAATTTTGTAGGAAGTGAAAAACCTGTCTCTTACAAAGTGCCAGGTCATAGTCATTGGGAAAGCCATGATAAGGAAGTGAGTTCTAAAGCTTTGAGGTGCATTGAAAGAAACAGTTATCAAAACAGCCCATTCTTGAAAAGCAAATGGTCACAGAATCATGTGATACAACAGCCTGCTGTGTATTACATGGTCTAGCTAGTGGTGAGGGGAAAAGCAAACCAACATTGCAGCGTAGGGAAAGTGGGTCTAGTTTTGAGCCTGGGAGAGTTGATAAGTCGAAATGCTTTTGACTCAACTATGTAAAGTAGGGATGCAGAGCTAAAACCACCCCAGATGTGAGAGCAGTACTCCATACAAGGATGGATAAATACTTTGTATTTAACTGACTGATTTTGGTACACCTTTATAACTGGAGTCCATACTAGCCATTTCTGGCTCAGCCTGTGCTAAAGGTCTTAAGTTATCCCCAAAGTGATACTAGAAATAGTAATGAAGCTTTTCATAGCAAATTACCCTAGAAGCATGAGCAGAATTTAGATGTTTAACGACAATGTGTTTCCTTTTGGTTACATGAAAAATAAAAATTTCACTCCCTTTTGGCAAGCTTCACTTTTATACACTAACTAACTGCACTTGTTCATTTCACAGTGTTATTTATCAACTCTTACAAATCTGTCACCTTGAAATGAGAAAAATAGTAGAAAGTGCAGATCATGATTCACTAAAGTCGGCAATATCCCTCTACTCGATTTTAATCTGGGGAGTTTCCACTACCAAACCTCATCTACAGTCAAAATCTGACACTCTCAAACTGAATATCTATAGCATTTACCACTCAGGGATCCCTTCATATTCTTATCCCCTACTTACATGTGCATAACAGGCTTCCTGAGCTGCAGATACTCTAAAATCTTGAAAGAAATAGGATTCAACCACTATGTTAATATCATGTAGATATGTTCAACAGACCTCTTGAAATACTATCTAAATTATGCTCAAAGACCTCTTAAAATACTATCTAGGATGACAATGGAGAGATGCAGAGAGTCAAGGAATGGATAACAGCAAATGTCATACCTATCTATAAGAATGGAAAACACAAACTGGCAGTGAACTCCAGAACAATCCAATAGATAAGTGTGGTCTGTAAGATTATCTATCAATTCATCTATCTTTCTATATCTCCAATGCCTGTTCCCAAATGAAACTCCCTCAAGGAGGTGACCATTGCAATAGTCTCTACAGCCTTCAGTGCCTCACCTTTATCAGGCCACTGACCGAGGGCAACTCTAGCACAGTGTTTGCAGAGGCTCTTACCTAATGTTCCTACTTACTACTTCTACCTAATGCTCCTTATGATTGTTCCTACCATCTTCTATCAAACGTTTCCACCTAAAGTTCCTGTTGAAATGTCCCACCTACTACTACCATCTACTGCTCCAAATATTTTGTCAAAAGACAGGGAAATATCTGAGGTATGAACAATGAACAATTGCGAATGGATGTTAATGTGCTGAGAGGTGCAACTGGAGGGATGTCTGATCATTATCTTGTGGAGGCTAAGGTGAAGATTTGTATGGGTTTTCAGAAAAGAAGAGTGAATGTTGGGGTGAAGAGGGTGGTGAGAGTAAGTGAGCTTGGGAAGGAGACTTGTGTGAGGAAGTACCAGGAGAGACTGAGTACGGAATGGAAAAAGGTGAGAACAATGGAAGTAAGGGGAGTGGGGGAGGAATGGGATGTATTTAGGGAATCAGTGATGGATTGCGCAAAAGATGCTTGTGGCATGAGAAGAGTGGGAGATGGGTTGATTAGAAAGGGTAGTGAGTGGTGGGATGAAGAAGTAAGAGTATTAGTGAAAGAGAAGAGAGAGGCATTTGGACGATTTTTGCAGGGAAAAAATGCAATTGAGTGGGAGATGTATAAAAGAAAGAGACAGGAGGTCAAGAGAAAGGTGCAAGAGGTGAAAAAAAGGGCAAATGTGAGTTGGGGAGAGAGAGTATCATTAAATTTTAGGGAGAATAAAAAGATGTTCTGGAAGGAGGTAAATAAAGTGCGTAAGACAAAGGAGCAAATGGGAACTTCAGTGAAGGACGCAAATGGGGAGGTGATAACAAGTAGTGGTGATGTGAGAAGGAGATGGAGTGAGTATTTTGAAGGTTTGTTGAATGTGTTTGATGATAGAGTGGCAGATATAGGGTGTTTTGGTCGAGGTGGTGTGCAAAGTGAGAGGGTTAGGGAAAATGATTTGGTAAACAGAGAAGAGGTAGTAAAAGCTTTGCGGAAGATGAAAGCCGGCAAGGCAGCAGCTTTGGATGGTATTGCAGTGGAATTTATTAAAAAAGGGGGTGACTGTATTGTTGACTGGTTGGTAAGGTTATTTAATGTATGTATGACTCATGGTGAGGTGCCTGAGGATTGGCAGAATGCGTGCATAGTGCCATTGTACAAAGGCAAAGGGGATAAGAGTGAGTGCCCAAATTACAGAGGTATAAGTTTGTTGAGTATTCCTGGTAAATTATATGGGAGGGTATTGATTGAGAGGGTGAAGGCATGTACAGAGCATCAGATTGGGGAAGAGCAGTGTGGTTTCAGAAGTGGTAGAGGATGTGTGGATCAGGTGTTTGCTTTGAAGAATGTATGTGAGAAATACTTAGAAAAGCAAATGGATTTGTATGTAGCATTTATGGATCTGGAGAAGGCATATGATAGAGTTGATAGAGATGCTCTGTGGAAGGTATTAAGAATATATGGTGTGGGAGGCAAGTTGTTAGAAGCAGTGAAAAGTTTTTATTGAGGATGTAAGGCATGTGTACGTGCAGGAAGAGAGGAAAGTGATTGGTTCTCAGTGAATGTAGGTTTGCGGCAGGGGTGTGTGATGTCTCCATGGTTGTTTAATTTGTTTATGGATGGGGTTGTTAGGGAGGTGAATGCAAGAGTTTTGGAAAGAGGGGCAAGTATGAAGTCTGTTGGGGATGAGAGAGCTTGGGAAGTGAGTCAGTTGTTGTTTGCTGATGATACAGCGCTGGTGGCTGATTCATGTGAGAAACTGCAGAAGCTGGTGACTGAGTTTGGTAAAGTGTGTGAAAGAAGAAAGTTAAGAGTAAATGTGAATAAGAGCAAGGTTATTAGGTACAGTAGGGTTGAGTGTCAAGTCAATTGGGAGGTGAGTTTGAATGGAGAAAAACTGGAGGAAGTAAAGTGTTTTAGATATCTGGGAGTGGATCTGGCAGCGGATGGAACCATGGAAGCGGAAGTGGATCATAGGATGGGGGAGGGGGCGAAAATTCTGGGAGCCTTGAAGAATGTGTGGAAGTCGAGAACATTATCTCGGAAAGCAAAAATGGGTATGTTTGAAGGAATAGTGGTTCCAACAATGTTGTATGGTTGCGAGGCATGGGCTATGGATAGAGTGGTGCACAGGAGGATGGATGTGCTGGAAATGAGATGTTTGAGGACAATGTGTGGTGTGAGGTGGTTTGATCGAGTAAGTAACGTAAGGGTAAGAGAGATGTGTGGAAATAAAAAGAGCGTGGTTGAGAGAGCAGAAGAGGGTGTTTTGAAATGGTTTGGGCACATGGAGAGAATGAGTGAGGAAAGATTGACCAAGAGGATATATGTGTCGGAGGTGGAGGGAACGAGGAGAAGAGGGAGACCAAATTGGAGGTGGAAAGATGGAGTGAAAAGATTTTGTGTGATCGGGGCCTGAACATGCAGGAGGGTGAAAGGAGGGCAAGGAATAGAGTGAATTGGAGCGATGTGGTATACCTGGGGTTGACGTGCTGTCAGTGGATTGAATCAGGGCATGTGAAGCGTCTGGGGTAAACCATGGAAAGCTGTGTAGGTATGTATATTTGCGTGTGTGGACGTATGTATATACATGTGTATGGGGGTGGGTTGGGTCATTTCTTTCGTCTGTTTCCTTGCGCTACCTCGCAAATGCGGGAGACAGCGACAAAGCAAAAAAAAAAAAAAAAAAAATGAACAATGAGCTATGTGAGTTAAGTGTTGTCAAGTGTTATGTATGACTAGAATAAATTGTATGTTTGTGGACAAGTTATGGTTAAGATAATCAAAAAGCAATTAAGTGACTCTCTACAAAGGAGAAACTACTTTATTAAAAGACAGCACAGTTTTAGGGAAAGCAGGTCATGTGTAGTAATCCTCTTATATTTCCATGCAACTGAGCTCAGTCTCATACAAGATGGATGGCTGGGTAGATTGTTTGTGTTTGGTCTGCCAGAATGCATTTACACAATTACATTTGGGAAGCTGATTAAGAGGTTGGAGCACCAGGCAAGAATACAAGGGAAACTCCTTTAATGGATGAAAGATTATCTCACTGGATGGGACCTGAGACACACATCAGAGGAGCCTTCTCCAAATGGGTTGAGATAACCAGCAAATTGATGCTGGGTTCTGTTTTGGGATCATTACTCTTCATAATCTATGTAAATGACTTGCCTCCTACCAGAATGTCTGCAGATTATGCACAGGTCAAGAGGGAAATGAAAAATGAGCACGAATGCATCAACTTACAGGGGGACCCAAACACACTCAAAAGTTGGTCTGATACAAAGGTGATGAAATTCAATATGAGCAATTGTAAACAAGAGAGGACCGCGTGAAAGATGGCCACACAATATGATTATCATCTGGCAGGAAGTAAGATTCAGGATTCTGTGTATGAGAAGGATTTGGGGGTCAGCAATGTCCATAACCTATTGTTAGAGTTGCATATTATGAGAAAAGTAAAAGAGACAAAATGAATATAAAGGAGACAAAATATATGCTGGCAAACATTAGATGTAAAGTATAAGGATATGGAACAGTTTAGCAAGTTGTTCATATCCTACATAAGGCTAATACTAAAACAGACTTCTCAAACGGGTACCACAACTAAAGAAGCATAAAGACCTAATAGGGAAGGTCCAGGGGAAGGCAATAAAGATGGTTCCATAATTATAAGAGTTAAAGGTTTTCAATTTGGCCATCTTGGAAGTAAAGAGTGAGAGGTGACCAGATCATAACCTTTAAGTTTTTAGAAGTGACTATTGACACTGACAGTGAACAGTTCTTTGAGAGATGTAGGGAAAGATCAATTAAGTGGACAAAGAAACAAGGAATTAAGGAAGATACTTTAAAAAAGATGTAAAGTAGTAGCTTCAGAGTATAAAAATTGCCAGTAAATGGAATAGGATGACTGAGAACATGGTTAAAATGGGTATATGATAATATAAAAATGTTCAAAGATGGGGCCCCACTTATGTAAAACTACCTTCCTACACAACACAAATAAGTAATTACAGTCTCCCATATTTGCTACACCAGTCTGTCACAGCTCACTTCCTTCTGCATGACAACATATGCAAAAACACTCTAACAGACCAGCCAAGCCATCAATGCACCACCTACACTGCTGGCCCAATGCTGAGCACCAGCAATCCTCCACAGTGCCAGAAGTTTAGCTAACCATTCATCTACACTCCATGGGAAAGACAACAGAGGCTCAGTCATTCTGCAAACCAATCTGAGGTCTACTCTTCAGACATGGTGAGAAATCACAGTAACCCACTGGGGTGACCAGCATAGCGAATGCATATCCTTCATGAAAGACTTTACAGACTCACAGCTGTGGTGGTGGATGATGGTGGGGGTACTTAATAATGGTGGTGGTGCTAGTTGTGGTACTGAAGGGTTGTGTTGATTTTGGTGGTAGTGCTGATAGTAGTGCTATTGATTTTGGTGGTAGTGCTGACAGTGGTGATGTTGCTGGTACTAGTGCTGGTTTGTGGTACAGTAGCAGGTGATACTGTTAGGACTACTCTACTTTAAACTCATTTTTCCCCTCCAAAATAATGATCTCTTTTTCCATACATTCTTCAGTGCTTCAAACCCTCTAACCCCTCAACAACCTTATGACTCACTTCAGCCTCCATGGGTCCATTCACATAACCCTGCAGCAGAACAACCTTCATTTGGAACCATTCACTCTCTTCCTCTTATTTGTGCACATGGCTTACTCCCTTAATAAAAACTTCTCACTGCTTCTAGCAACTTTCCACACAGACTGTACATTCTTAAGACCTTCCACAAGGCATCTCAATCAACCTTCTCATAAGCTTTCTCCATATCCATGAATGCCACATACAAGTCTATCAGTTTAAGTATTTCTCACACACATTCTTTAGAGGAAACACCTGAAACACACATTTTTTACCACTTCTGTAACCACACTCCTTCCCAATCTGATGCTCTGCACATGCCTTCATCCTCTCAATCATTACCCTCCCATACAACTCATAACTCAGTAGTTTGAACACTCACCTTTATCTCCCTTGCATTTCTACAGTGACATTATTTTTGCATTCCTCAAATCCTCAAGCACCTCACCATCATCCATAAATACAATGAAAATGCTAACTAACTTATCAACAGTCACCCCCTTCCCTAATATTTTCATCTACAATACTTTCCACTCCTACTGTCTTGCCACATTTCCACTTACATAAAGCTTTAACCACCCTCTCTCTCTCTTCACCAAACCACTCCCCATGTCTTTCTCATTTCACACAGCAAACCAACCCAAACAACCTACATCTGCTACTCTATCATCAAACTCATTCAACAGCCCTTCAAAATACCCACTCCATCATCTCATTTAATCACTAAATGTTACCACATCCCTTTTGCCCCCTTCACCAATGTTCCCCCACCTCCCGATTAGTCTCCTCCCAAAACATCTTATTCTTCCTAAATTTTACAGATATTCACCCACACCAACTCTTAATTGCCCTTGTTTTCAACCCCTGCACCTCCATCTTGACTCATCACTTTTCTTAGGCATCATTCAACCATTTGCACTCTTTTCCTTAAGTACTTCTTAAATGCTACCCTTTTCTATTTCACCAGCAACTATACTTCTCCATCCCACCACTCACAACCCTTTCTATTCTGCTCACCTCCTGTCTTTAGCATGCCATATGCATCTGCCACCCTGAATACCTCCCACTCCTTACCCACTCCCCTTGCTTCATTCACTCTTACCTTTGCCATTCTACACTCAATTTCTCCTAATATTTCTTCACAAGTCTCTTCCAAGCTCACTTACTCTCACCATTCTCTTCTCTGATTTTTTTCCTCTTTTACTAAAACCTCTACAAATATCAATCCTAGCCTCCACAAAACAGTGATCAAACATCCCACCATCTGTGCCTTCCAGCACATTTACATCCAAAAGTCTCTCTTTCACATACCTATCAAGTACTATATAATCAAACAATGCCTGCTGACCATCTCTCCTTCTCCCATAAGCATACCTGTGTGTGTTCTCTTTTCACACCATGTATTTCCAATCACCTCAACAAGCTGTTCACAATCTCCATTCATAATACTGAATACCCCATGCCCCCCAATCCTACCCTAAACTGCCACATTATTCACCTTTGCATCAAAATCACTCATCACTAATACCTGGTCTGTTGCATCAAAGCTGCTGACACACTCACTCAGCTGTTCTCACAACACTTGATTTTCATGATCTTTCTCCTTATGGCCAGGTGCATAAGCCCCAATAAACATCCAACTCTTGCCATTCACTTTCATTTTACCCAACTCAATCTAGAATTCACTTCCTTAACACACTTTCAGATACTCCCACGACTCCTACTTCAGGAACAGTGCTACCCCTTGCTTAGCTGTTGTCCTCTCATCAACACCGAACTTTACTCCTAAAGACATTTCCAAACCATCTTTTTCTTTACCTCTGAGCTTTGTTTCACTTAGAGCCAGAAGATCCAGGGGTCTTTTCTCAAACATGCTACTTACCTCTCCTCCCTTCTTATCTTAGTTACACCCACACACGTTTAGACACCTCAGTCTGAGCCTTTGAGGAGAATGAGCACTCCCTGCTTGGCCCTTCTTCTATTCAGTCTTTTAGAAACAGAAATACAAGAAAGGGAGGGTTTCCAGTCCCTCTCTCCTGCCCCTTCAGTCACCTTGTATGATAAGCAAGGAATATGGAAGCAGAATTTACTCTCCCCTACTCCATAAATAAATGAATAAATTATAAAGATAACCACAAGCATAAAAAAAAAAATTGTGGTCTTTCTCACCTCATGCCTGGCAATGTATCCAATGCAGATGAATAATTGTTGTTATGTTCAATATATAGGTATATTCCAGAAGATATATGATGTTATTATGAGCAGACTGTCTATCATTTGAACTTATGCAATGGTCCCAATTTGTTTATCATGGACTGCTATAATGAAAGATTTCTTGTGATATTCAATAAATATGGCCCCAATTAGAAAGACAACAACAGTACTGTGAGCCTTGATACCCTTTTCTGTAGTAAGTCCAGGATTAGCTATTAACAATATTTCATATAGAAGCAAGAAACAGGACACTATTCCAAGGGATGGGAAAAGCCAGTCTAGTTGCATGTCTTGAAAGAACAACCTAGGGTATTTTTGAGCAGCTGAGTGGCTGGGACTGAGTAGGTTGACATCATCATTGTGGCACTTTCTGCTTGGCCAAACTTGGGCCCAAATGAGGGAGCAACTGTTTCCTAGTAGGGAGGTAAGGACAGGTAAGAAAAGCTACAGTAGTATTTCCCCTATTACATAGACAGAGGATATTGACCCAATTTTTTCTATATAATGTCTTAGAAAATTGCTCATGCTTATGGACCAGACTACAGAGGAAAGAAAAATTTACAGAGTTTAAACCCTGAAATGGTGTTTACTACTAAAGTGGGTACAAATCTTAAAAATGGAGCTCACAAGGATCACAAATCCCAAGTTTTTATTCCTGTGACATGATACCCTTATTGGTAAGTACACCAAACAGAACTAATGAGTAGTATCAATTACTCATGTTTAAATCTTAAATGTATTTTTGAAAGAATCTAACATCCCTGAATGGCCATACTTTGGAAGTTCCAAGAGTAAGAAAAGGAAGAAGAAAAAGATATGATACCCATAACAACAGACAATGGTGTAGCTAAAGGTGAGGAACTTCAAGATATATGCTTACCATTACTTTTATATCATTAGAAATGTTAAAAACATTTATACACCCTAGAGAGAGATGTCATATATGTTTTGATTTATCTCTTTGGGAAATAAACATACACAAAGAAAAAAGAAATTCTTAGCAAATGAATGTAAGACTTCTTATTGGAAATCAGGAATGATGAACATACATCATGTCTGTGGCCTTGCCAGGACCAATCAGTGAGGATATGGCTACATGAGCTTCGTGGAATTGTTGTATAGTAACCAAATAAAGTCTATCCTAAGACAAAAGGGTTTAGCCATCTTGGAAAGCATCTGGCCTCATAATCATGAGTGTTAGACTCTTATATGTTAAAAGCGGAATCCTTGTGAGGAAGAAATTATTTTTCTCATACATGTATGTATTAAATTAGTAATCATATTTTCATTATGTACCGTTCATATTTGAGGCACTACCAACTTAGCAAGCTGTATGTTTTTACCTTATCAAACTCAGCACCCCTGAACCAGTCTATATAATCTTGAGCACATCCAGTGAACTTACGGCCACCCGCTTTCGCCATCTGTAAACAGAAATAGATATCACTCAATAACTCCAGAACAAAGAATAAACAATGGTATCAGAGAAAGAGAGAGAGATTTCTGATCACCAGCCCATGACTTTTACCATCTTCAGCAAGTCAGTTCATCCTTGGATTGTGCCCAACAAGCAACCTGACATGAGAGAATATTACAAAGTTTTATATGAGAGAACGAAATGAAGTGAATAAATGATGAACGTCAAAAGATGAAAGTTGTCCATACTTTCAAGAAAAAGAACAATTTGATATGTAAATTTTGTGCGAGACAAAACTGATGGGTACAAGGACTTCTGAATGGAATGGAGTCAGGGAAGATCATAGTTGTTACATGGTATAGAAGACTATGTAAACTAAGTTGTGGGAAAATGCATGAATGAGTGTTTTGAAAAGATGTTTGGCCAAAAGTATATAACATCAAGATTATTAATTTGGAAATTCAAGTGTGACAGGTCCAAAATTACTGATAATTTCAAATGTGTATGGTAAGATGAGGCTAAGAATACCTTGAAGAAAGAACGAGAAAGAACACAGATCCAAAATGAGATACTAAGTGATGGATAACATGAATAAGTTGGTGTAAGACAAATTAAAAATAAGTAATACATATCAAAAATAATTGGCTAACATAAGACCCCAGTGAAAAGGATGATGCACTTTTTCAGGAGTGGGGGCTGAAACCCCCCACCTTCTTGTCTTTCAATTTCTAAAGGGAGGAACAAGAGGAGGAGCCAAGCAGGGAGTACTCATCCTCCTTAAAGGCTCAGGTTGGGGTGTCTAAATGTGTATGGATGTAACCAGTTACAGATGAAAAGAGTGAAGAGATAGGTAGTATGTTTGTAAAAAGAAACTTGGATGTCCTGACTCTGAATGAAACAAAGCTCAAGGGTAAAGGGGAACAATGGTGTGGAAATGTCTAAGGATTAAGTCAGGGATTGGTGAGTGGACAAAAGATAAGGAAGGATTAGTGCTACTTCTGATGCAGGAGCTGTGAGAGTGTGTGACAGGGTGTAAGGAAGTAAATTCTAGATTGATGTAGGTAAAAATGAAAGTGGATGGGGAGAGATGAGTGATCAATGGCAATTATGCAATTAGCCACAAGAAGAAAGATCATGAGAGGCAAGTATTTTGGGAGAAGCTGAATGAGTTTGTCAGCAGTTCTGATGTAAGGGACCAGGTTTTGGGAGAAGCTGAATGAGTGTGTCAGCAGTTCTGATGTAAGGGACCTGGTATTATCCTTAAAGTGACAGTTTAAGGATAGAACTGAGGCATGTGGGGTTTTTTCAGTGTTATGAATGGAAATGGCACACAGCTTGTGAATTTGTGTCGAAAAAGGACTAGTGCTTGGGAATATCATGTTTAAAAAGAGGAACATACACAAGTATGCATATGTGAGTTGGCGATGGTAAGTGGGCATTATTGGAGAGACTTTAAGGATGTAAATGTGCTGAGAAGGGCAGCTGTGGAGATGTCTGGTCACAATCCTGTGGAGGTTAGAGTGAAGATTTACAGATGTTTTTGGAAAAAAGGAAACAATGTTGGTGTGGACAGGGGTGTGAGTAAGTGAGCTTGGAAAAGGAACTTGTGTGAAGGAATACAATAAGAAAGGGAGTGCACAATGGCTACAGGTGAGAGCCAATGAAGCTAATAGAGTGGGTGACAACTGGGAAGTACTTACGGAAGCAGTGTTGACATGTAAAAGAGATGCATGTACCAGGTGAATGGTGGGAAGCGTGCAGATTAGAAAGGGATTATAATGAGTGGTAGGATGAAGTAAAATTGCTAGTGAAAGAGAAAAGAGATGCATTTGGGCAGTACTTACAGGAAAGGAGTGCAAATGATTAGGGGAAGTTTAAGAGAAAATGGCAGGTCAAGAAGATGCAGGGGCTGAAAAAGAGGGCAAAGGAGATTTGGGGTGAGCAGGTATCAGTAAACTTTAGGGTGAATGAGATGTCTTGGAATTGGGTAAGTAATTTGTATAAAAACAAGTTAACAAATAGGAACATCAGTGAAGGAGGAAAAGGGGAAGTAAAAAGAGGTAGTGCCGAAGTAAGGAGGAGGTGGAGTGAGTATTCTTAAGCATTTTTGAATGAGTTTAGTGATAAAAAGGCAGATGTTGGGTGTTTGGAGTAGGGTGATACGTGAAGTGAGACAGTCACATAGAGTGGTTTGGTGAAGTGAGAGATAAGCCTCGCATAAGATGAAATGTGGCAAGGTGGCTGGAGTGGATGGTATTGTCGTTGAATTCATTAAGGGGGTGACTGTGTTGTTGATTGATTGGTAAGGATTTTCAATGTATATATGGAACATGGTAAGGTACCTGAGGATAGGTGGAATGTATGTATAGTGTCATTGGATAAATGCAAGGGGGGATAAAGATGAGTGTTCAAAGGACAGAAGTATAAGTTTGTTGAGAGTCCCTGGTAAACTGATTGGGAGGGCATTGAATGAGAGGGTGACGGCATGTACAGAGTATCAGATAATGAGAGGGTGATGGCATGTACAGATTATCAGATTGGGGAGTAGTAGTGTAGTTTCAAAAGTGGTAGAGGATGTGTGGATCAGGTGTCTGCTTTAAAGAATGTGTGAGAAATACTTAAGAGAAGCAGATGGATTTGTATGTGGCATCTATGGATCTGGAGAAAGCATAACATAGGGTTGATTGGGATGCCTTTTGAAAGGTCTTAAGAATATATGGAGTGGAAGGAAAGCTGCTAGAAGCATTTAGAAATATCTATCAAGGGTATAAGGCATGTGTACAAGTAGGAAGAGAGGAGATTGAATGGTTCCAAGTGAAGGTTGGTCTGTGGCAGGGGTGTGTGATGTCACCATGGCTGTTCAATTTGTTCATGGTTGGAGTGGAGAGGGAGGTAAATGCGAGAGTCTGGGAGAAAGGTGGTAAGTATGGAGTCTATAGGGGACAAAAGGGCCTGGAAAGCAAGTCAGTTGTTGTCTGCTGATGACACAGCTATGGTGGTAGATTCAAGTGAAAAACCGCTGAAGTTGGTGACTGAATTTGGAATTGTGTGTGAATGGAAAAAGTTGAGGAAATATGAATAAAGTAAAGTTATTAAGTTTAACAGGGTTGGGGAACAGGTTATTTAGGGTGTGAGATTTCATGGAGACAAATTAGAGGAAGTGAAGCATTTTAGGTACCTGTGTGTGGACATAGCAGCAAATGGAAGAAAAGAAGTGGGTCATAGGGTGGGGAGGGAGTGAAGGTTCTGGGAGTGTTGATGAATGTGTCTAAAGAAAGAACCTCATTTCAGAGGGCAATAATGGGTATAGCTGAAGGAATAGCAGTACCAGCAATATTACATGGATGCAATGCATGGGCCCATACAAATCCATCTGTTTCTCTAAATACTTCTCATACACTTCCTTTAAAGGAATCACCTGATCCACACATCCTATACCACTTCTGAAACCAAATTGTTCCTCCCCATTCTGATGCTCCATACATGCCTTCATCCTCTTCATCAATAACCTTCTAGGTATAGTTGATAAACTTATACATCTGTAGCTTGAACACTCACATATCACCCCATTTCCTTTATACAATAGCACTATACATGCATGCTACATATCTTCAGGCATCTCTCCACACTTCATATTTACAATGAATATGATTGCATTGCATTTCTCCCCTATCCCTGGGGATAGGGGAGAAAGAATACTTCCCACGCATTCCTCACGTCTCGTAGAAGGGGACTAAAGGGGACGGGAGCGGGGGGCTAGAAACCCTCCCCTCCTTGTATTTTAACTTTCTAAAAGGGGAAACAGAAGAAGGAGTCACACGGGGAGTGCTCATCCTCCTCGAAGGCTCACATTGGGGTGCCTAAATGTGTGTGGATGTAACCAAGAAGAGAAAAAACGAGAGATAGGTAGTGTGTTTGAGGAAAGGAACCTGGATGTTTTGGCTCTGAGTGAAACGAAGCTAAAGGGTAAAGGGGAAGAGTGGTTTGGGAATGTCTTGGGAGTAAAGTCTGGGGTTAGTGAGAGGACAAGAGCAAGGGAAGAAGTAGCACTACTCATGAAACAGGAGTGGTCGGAGTATGTGACAGAGCGTAAGTAAGTAAACTCTAGATTGATATGGGTAAAACTGAAAGTTGATGGAGAGAGATGGGTGATTATTGGTGCATATTCACCTGGGCATGAGAAGAAAGATCATGAGAGGCAAGTGTTTTGGGAGCAGCTGAATGAGTGTGTTAGTAGTTTTGATGCGCAAGACCAGGTTATAGTGATGGGTGGTTTAAATGCAAAGGTGAGTAATGTGGCAGTTGAGGGAATAATTGGTATACATGGGGTGTTCAGTGTTGTAAATGGAAATGGTGAAGAGCTTGTAGATTTATGTTCTGAAAAAGGACTGGTGATTGGGAATACCTGGTTTAAAAAGCAAGATATACATAAGTATACGTATGTAAGCAGGAGAGATGGCCAGAGAGCATCATTGGATTATGTGTTAATTGATAGGCGAGCGAAAAAGAGACCTTTGGATGTTAATGTGCTGAGAGGTGCAACTGGAGGGATGTCTGATCATTATCTTGTGGAGGCGAAGGTGAAGATTTGTAGAGGTTTTCAGAAAAGAAGAGAGAATGTTGGGCTGAAGAGAGTGGTAAGAGTAAGTGAGCTTGGGAAGGAGACTTGTGTGAGGAAGTAGAAGGAGAGACTGAGTACAGAATGGAAAAAGGTGAGAACAAAGGAGGTAAGGGGAGTGGGGGAGGAATGGGATGTATTTAGGGAAGCAGTGGTGGCTTGCGAGGGAGATGCTTGTGGCATGAGAAGCGTGGGAGGTGGGCAGGTTAGAAAGGGAGGTGAGTGGTGGGATGAAGAAGTGAGATTATTAGTGAAAGAGAAGAGAGAGGCATTTGGATGATTTTTGCAAGGAAATAATGCAAATGAGTGGGAGATGTATAAAAGAAAGAGGCAGGAGGTCAAGAGAAAAGTGCAAGAGGTGAAAAAGAGGGCAAATGAGAGTTGAGGTGAGAGAGTATCAGTAAATTTTGGGGAGGATAAAAAGATGTTTTGGAAGGAGGTAAATAAAGTGCGTAAGACAAGAGAACAAATGGGAACTTTAGTGAAGGGGGTCTAATGGGGAGGTGATAACAAGTAGTGGTGATGTGAGAAGGAGATGGAGTGAGTATTTTGAAGGTTTGCTGAATGTGTTTGATGATAGAGTGGCAGATATAGGGTGTTTTGGTCGAGGTGGTGTGCAAAGTGAGAGGGTTAGGGAAAATGATTTGGTAAACAGAGAAGAGGTAGTAAAAGCTTTGCGGAAGATGAAAGCCGGCAAGGCAGCGGGTTTGGATGGTATTGCAGTGGAATTTATCAAAAAAGGGGGTGACTATTGTTGACTGGTTGGTAAGGTTATTTAAGGTATGTATGATTCATGGTGAGGTGCCTGAGGATTGACGGAATGCTTGCATAGTACCATTGTACAAAGGCAAAGGGGACAAAGGTGAGTGCTCAAATTACAGAGGTATAAGTTTGTTGAGTATTCCTGGTAAATTATATGGGAGGGTATTGATTGAGTGGGTGAAGGCATGTACAGAGCATCAGATTGGGGAAGAGCAGTGTGGTTTCAGAAGTGGTAGAGGATGTGTGGATCAGGTCTTTGATTTGAAGAATGTATGTGAGAAATACTTAGAAAAGCAAATGGATTTGTATGTAGCATTTATGGATGTGGAGAGGGCATATGATAAAGTTGATAGAGATGCTCTGTGGAAGGTATTAAGAATATATGGTGTGGGAGGCAAGTTGTTAGAAGCAGTGAAAAGTTTTTATCGAGGATGTAAGGCATGTGTACGTGTAGGAAGAGAGGAAAGTGATTGGTTCTCAGTGAATGTAGGTTTGCGGCAGGGGTGTGTGATGTCTCCATGGTTGTTTGTTTATGGATGGGGTTGTTAGGTAGGTAAATGGAAGAGTTTTGGAAAGAGGGGCCTGTTGTGGATGAGAGAGCTTGGGAAGTGAGTCAGTTGTTGTTCGCTGATGATACAGCGCTGGTGGCTGATTCGTGTGAAAAACTGCAGAAGCTGGTGACTGAGTTTGGTAAAGTGTGTGAAAGAAGAAAGTTGAGAGTAAATGTGAATAAGAGCAAGGTTATTAGGTACAGTAAGGTTGAGGGTCAAGCCAATTGGGAGGTAAGTTTGAATGGAGAAAAACTGGAGGAAGTGAAGTGTTTTAGATATCTGGGAGTGGATTTGGCAGCGGATGGATCCATGGAAGCAGAAGTGAATCATAAGGTGGGGGAGGGGGGCGAAAATTCTGGGAGCGTTGAAGAATGTGTGGAAGTCATGAATACTATCTCGGAAAGCAAAAATGGGTATGTTTGAAGGAATAGTGGTTCCAACAATGTTATATGGTTGCAAGGCGTGGGCTATGGATAGAGTTGTGCGCAGGAGGGTGGATGTGCTGGAAATGAGATGTTTGAGGAAAATATGTGGTGTGAGGTGGTTTGATCGAGTAAGTAATAATAGGGTAAAAGAGATGTGTGGTAATAAAAAGAGTGTGGTTGAGAGAGCTGAAGAGGGTGTTTTGAAATGGTTTGGCCACATGGAGAGAATGAGTGAGTACAGATTGACAAAGAGGATATATGTGTCAGAGGTGGAGGGAACCAGGAGAAGTGGGAGACCAAATAGGAGGTGGAAAGATGGAGTGAAAAAGATTTTGAGTGATAGGGGCCTGAACATGCAGGAGGGTGAAAGGCATGCAAGGAATAGAGTGAATTGGAATGATGTGATATACTGGGGTCGACGTGCTGTCAATGGATTGAACCAGTGCATATGAAGCGTCTGAGGTAAACCATGGACAGTTCTGTGGGGCCTGGATGTGGAAAGGGAGCTGTGGTTTCGGTGCATTAATACATGACAGTTAGAGACTGAGTGTGAATGAATGGGGCCTTTGTTGTCTTTTCCTAGCGCTACCTCGCACACATGAGGGGGGAGGGGGTTGTTATTTCATGTGTGGTGAGGTGGCGATGGGAATGAATAAAGGTAGACAGTATGAATTATGTACATGTGTATATATCTATATGTCTGTCTGTGTATATATATGTATACGTTGAGATGTATAGGTGTGTATATTTGCGTGTGTGAACATGTATGTATATACATGTGCATGTGGGTGGGTTGGGCCATTCTTTCATTTGTTTCCTTGTGCTACCTCGCTAATGCGGGAGACAACGACAAAGCAAAATAAATAAAATAAATCATTGCATAAGATAAAATGTGGCAAAGTGACTGGAGTGGATGGTATCGTTGTTGAATTCATTAAGGAGGTGATTGTGTTGTTGATTGGTTGGTAAGGA
Source organism: Panulirus ornatus (assembly GCF_036320965.1). Classification (NCBI taxonomy): domain Eukaryota; kingdom Metazoa; phylum Arthropoda; class Malacostraca; order Decapoda; family Palinuridae; genus Panulirus; species Panulirus ornatus. The sequence goes on from NC_092296.1 coordinate 11,546,841, forward strand.
TTTTCAAGGTATGTATGGAACATGGTAAGGTACCTGAGAACTGGTGGAACGTAAGTATAGTGCCATTGGGTAAAGGCAAGGAGGATAAAGATGAGAGTTCAAGCTACAGAAGTATAAGTTTGTTGAGAGTCCCTGGTAAACTGATTGGGAGGGCACTGATTGAGAGGGAGATGGCATGTACAGAGTATCAGATTAGGGAGTAGCAGTATAGTTTCAGAAGTGGTAGAGGATGTGTGGATCAGGTGTCTGCTTTAAAGAATGTGTTTACTTAAGAGAAACAGATGGATTTGTATGTGGCATCTATGGATCTGGAGAAAGCATAACATAGGGTTGATTGGGATGCCTTTTGAAAGGTCTTAAGAATATATGGAGTGGGAGGAAAGCTGCTAGAAGCACTTAGAAATATCTATCAAGGGTATAAGGCATGTGTACAAGTAGGAAGAGAGGAAACTGAATGGTTCCAAGTGAAGGATGGTCTGTGGCAGGGGTGTGTGATGTCACCATGGCTGTTCAATTTGTTCATGGTTGGAGTGGAGAGGGAGGTAAATGCGAGAGTCTGGGAGAGAGGTGGTAAGAATGGAGTCTATATATAGGGGACAAAAGGGCCTGGAAAGCAAGTCAGTTGTTGTCTGCTGATGACACAGCTATGGTGGTAGATTCAAGTGAAAACCACTGAAGTTGGTGACTGAATTTGGAACTGTGTGTGAATGGAAAAAATTGAGGAAATATGAATAAAAGTAAGGTTATTAAGTTTAACAGGGTTGAGGAACAGGTTATTTGGGGTGTGAGATTTCATGGAGACAAATCAGATGAAGTGAAGTGTTTTAGGTACCTGTGAGTTGACATGGCAGCAAATGGAAGAACAGAAGTGGGTCACTGGGTGGGGAGGGAGTGAAGGTTCTGGGAGTGTTGATGAATGCGTCAAAAGAAAGAACCTCATTTCAGAAGGCAATAATGGGTATAGCTGAAGGAATAGCAGTACCAGCAATATTACATGGATGCAATGCATGGGCCCATACAAATCCATCTGTTTCTCTAAATACTTCTCATACACTTCCATTAAAGGAAACACCTGATCCACACATCCTATACCTCTTCTGAAACCACAATGCTCCTCCCCATTCTGATGCTCCATACATGCCTTCATCCTCTTCATAAATAACCTTCTAGGTATGGTTGATAAACTTATACATCTGTAGCTTGAACACTCATATATCACCCCATTCCCTTTATACAATAGCAGTATACATGCATGCTACATATCTTCAGGCATCTCTCCACACTTCATATTTACAATGAATATCCTTAACAGCCAATCAACAACACAGTCATCCCCTTTCTTAATAAATTCAACAGCCACATTTCATCATATGCATGGCCTTCAACACCTCTTTCTTCACCAAACCACTCTCCTCACTAAAATGTTTTTCCTATTCCCTAAAGTTTACTGACACTCACTCACCCCAAGTCTCATTCGTCCTCATTTTCAACCCCTTTACCTTCCTCTTGACCTCCTGCCACTTTCTTATACATCAACCAATCATTTCCAATCCTTCCCTGTAAGTAATGCCTAAATACCTCTCTTTTCTCTATCACTGGCAACTTTACCTTTTTATCCCAACACTCACTACTATTTCTAATCTTTCTACATCCCACCGTTCACATGCCACATACCTCTCTTATACAAGTCATCACAGCATCAGCACATACCTCCCATTCCTCACTCACTCCCCTCAGTTCACTTACTCTCGTCTTTCGCCATTCTACACCCAATTTCTCCAGGTATTTCTTCAAACAAGTCTCCTTTCCAAACTCATTTACTCTCACCACTCTTCTTTCCCCAACATTATTTCATCTTTTTTTTGAAAACCTCAACAAATCTTCACTCTTGCCTCCACAAGGTAGTTATCAGACTCCCCATTTCTGAGAATATTTACATCCAAAGGTCTCTCTTTTACATGCCTGTCAATTAATAAGTAATCTAATAATGCCTGTAGACCATCTTTCCTACTCACATATGAATACTTGTGTGTATATCCCTCTTTTTAAAACAGGTATTTCCCATCACAAGTCTTTTTTCAGCACAACTCCACAAGGTTTCAATATATCCACTCACAAAAAAGAGAATACCCCCATGCACTCTAATTATACCCTCAAATGCAACTTTACTTACCTTTGCATTTAAACCACTCATCACTAATACCTGATCTTTTGCATAAAAATTGCTGAGACACTCACTCAGCTGCCCCCAAAACACTTGCCTCTCATGATCTCTTCTCATAGCCAAGTGCACAAGCACCAATAAGCACCCATTTCTTGCCATTCACTTTCAGTTTTACCCACATCAATCTAGAAATTATTTCCTTACATTTTATCATGCATTCCCACAACAACTGCTGTAGGAGCAGAGCTACCTCTTCTTCAGCTCTTGCCCCCTTATTAAACACTGACCTACTCCAAAGACATTTCCAAACCATTACTTCCCATTATCCTTGAACTTTGTTTCATTCAGGGCCAGAACATCTATGCTTCTTTCTTCAATATAAACATATACAGGGGATAGAGGAGGAAGAATACTTCCCACATATTCCCCACGTATCATAAAAGGCAACAAAGGGGGGGGGGAACCTTCTCTTCTTGTATTTCAATTTCTAAAAGAGGAAACAGAAGTCAAGTGGAGAATGCTCATCCTCCTCACAAGCTCACATTGAGGTGTCTGAATGTGTATGGATACAACCATGATGAGAAGAAAGGAGACATAAGTATTATGTTTGAGGAAAGAAATCTGGATGCTCTAGCTCTAAGTGAAACAAAGTTCGAGGGTAAAGGGAAAGAATGGTTTGGAAAAGTCTTGGAAGTAAAGTCAGGGATTGGTGAGAGGACAAGATCTGAAGGAGTAGCAATACTCCTGAAGTAGTTGTGGGATTGTGTGATAAGAGTGTAAGGAAGTAATTTCTAGATTGATGTGGGTAAAACTGAAAGTGGATGGAGAGAGATGGGTGATTACTGGTGCTTATGCAAGATCTTGAGAAGCAGGTGTTTTGGGAGCAGCTGAGTGAGCATGTCAGCAGTTTTGGTGCATGAGACCAGGTATTAGTGATGGGTCATTTAAATGCAAAGGTGAATAATGTGGCAGTTGAGGGTATAATTGGTGTACATGGGGTATTCAGTGTTGCAAATGAAAATGATGAAAAGCTAGGAGATTTATGTGCTGAAAAAAGACCAGTGAATGTGAATAACTGGTTTAAAAAATGTAGGTATATAAGTATATAAGTAGAAAAAATGGTCAAAGGGCATTGTTAGATTACGTGTTAATTGATAGGTGTGTAAAAGAGAGACTTTTGGATGTTAATGTGCTGAGAGGGGCAGCTGAAGGGATGTATGATCATTATCTTGTGGACTGGAAGGCAAAGATTTGTAAAGGATTTTAAAGAAGAGAAAATGTCAGGGAGAAGATAGTGGTGAGAGTAAACAAGCTTGGAAATGAGACTTGTGTGAGGAAGTACCAGGAGAGATTGACTATAGTGAGGAAGTACCAGGAGAGATTGACTATAGTGAGGAAGTACCAGGAGAGATTGACTATAGAGTGGTAAAAGGTGAGAGCAAGTGAAGAGAGAAGAGTGGGTGAGAAATGGGATATACTTAAGGAAGCAGTGATGACATGTACAAGAGATGCATGTGGCACGAGAAAGGCGGAAGGTGGGCTAATTAGAAAGGGTAGAGTGATAAGATGAAGAATTTAACTTCTTAGTGAAAGGGAAATAGAGGCATTTGGATGATATCTGCATGGAAGGAGTGCAAATTACTGGGAGGTGTATAAGAGAAAACAACAGGAGGTCAAGAGGAAGGTGCATGAGATGAAAAAGAAGGCAAATGAAAGCTGGGGTGAGGGAATCATTAAACTTCATGGAGGATAAAGAGATGTTTTGGAAAGAGGTAAATAATATGTGTAAGACAAGAGAACAAACGGGAACATCAGTGAAGGGAACAAGTTGGGAAGCAATAACAGGTAGTGATGAAGTGAGTGTCTTGAAGCTTTGTTAACTGTTTGATGATAATTGTCAGATTTAGGGAGTTTTGGTTAGGGTGGTGTACAATGTGAGAGAGTCAAGGAGAGTAGTTTGGTGAAGAGAAAAGAGGAAATAAAAGCCTTGCAGAAGATAAAATCCGGCAAGTCGGAGGGTTTGAATTGTATTGCAGCTGAGTCTATTAACAAACAGGGTGACTATGTTGATGATTGGTTGGTAAAGATATTCAGTGTAAGTATGGATCATGGTGAAGAGCCTCAGGATTGGCAAAATGCATGTATAGTGCTGCTGTAAAAAGGCAAACAGGATAAATGTGAGTGTTCAAACTACAGAGGCATAAATTTTATATTATTCCTGGAATATTGTACAGAAGGATATTGATAAAGAAGGTGAAGGCATGTACAGAGCATCAGACATGTGGATCAGGTGTTTACTTTGAAATATATGTCAGAAATACTTAGAAAAACAGAGATTTATATGTAGCATTTATGGATCGGGAAAAGGTATAAGATAGGGATGATAGAGATGCTTTGTAGAAGGTTTCAAGAATATATTGTGTGGGAGGTAAGCTGCTAGAAGCAAAATTTTCATAAAGAATGTATGGAATGTGTAAGAGTAGGAAGACAGGGGAGTGATTGATTCCCAGTGAACGTTGGTCTGTGGCAGGGGGGGGTTTGATGTCCCCATGGTTGTTTAATCTGTTTATGGATGGGGTGGTTTAGGAGGTAAATGCAAGAGTTTTGGGAAGAGGGACAAGTTTGCAGTCTGTTGAGGATGAGAGGCCCTGGGAAGTGAGTCAGTTGTTCTTCACCAATGATATAGCACTGGTGGCTGATTCAAGTAAGAAACTGCAGAAGTTGGTGACTGAGTTTGCAAGAGTGTGTGAAAGGAGCAAGTTAAGAGTAAATGTGAATAAAAGCAAGGTTATTAGGTGCAGCAGGGTTGAAGGACATCTTAGTTGGAATGTAAGTTCAAACGGAGAAAAAATGAAAGTGAAGTGTTTCAGATATCCAGGAGTAGACCTAGCAGTAAATGGAACAATGGAACTGGAAGTGAGTCAGAGGGTGGGGTAGGGAGCGAAGGTTCTGGGAGTGATGAAGAATGTGCGGAAAGAGAGAATGTTATCTGGGAGAGCAGAAATGGGTATGTCTGAAGGAATAGTAGCTCCAACAATATCATACAGTTGTGAGGCATGGGTCATATACAGGGATGAATAGAGGGTGGATGTGTTGGAAATGAAATGTTCGAGGGCAATATGTGGTGTGAGGTGGTTTGATCGAGTAAGTGATGAAAAAGTAAGAGAGATGTGTGGTTGAGAGAGCAGAAGAAGGTGTGTTAAAATGGTCTGGACATATGGTGAGAATAAGTAAGGAAAAGTTGACAAAGATATATGTGTCAGAGGTGGATGGAACAAGGAGAAGCAGGAGACCAAATTGGAGGTGGACGGTTGGAGGGAAAAAGATTTTGAGCAACTGGGGCCCAAACATGTAGGAGGGTGGGAGGAGTGCAAGAAAGACAGTGAACTGGAATGACATGGTATACTGAGGATGACGTGTTATCAATGGACTGAACCAGGGCAAGTGAAATGTTTGGGGTAAACCATGCAAAGGTCTATGGGGCCTGGACGTGGAGAGGAAGCTGTGATTTCAGAGCATTACACATGAAAAATAAGACTGAGGGTGAGTGAATGTGGACTATTTTTTGCTTGTTTTTCTGATGCTACCTTGCTGGATGTTACCTTTTCTGATGCTACCTTGCAGGATGTGGCGATGCTGTTTCATTTGGAGCGGGTTGGCGCCAGAAACAGATGAAGGCAAGTATGATTATGTACATGTGTTTATATGTATGTGTACGCCCATGTCTATGTATCTATATAAACGTGTACATGAGTGGATGGGACTTTCTTTGTCTGTTTCCTAGTGCTAACTCAATGACGTGGGAAATGCCGTAATTATTTTGAAGGTTTGTCGAATGTGTTTGATTACAGAGTGACAGATACAAGGTGTTTTGGTCGGTGTGGTGCGTGAAGTGAGAGGGTCAAGGAGAAAGGTTAGGTGAAAAGTTGGTAAACAGAGAAGAGGTAGTGAAAGTTTAACAAAAGATGAAAGCTGAGAAGGCAGCGGGTTTGGAAGGTATTGCGGTGGTATAAAAAAAGGGGATGACTGTGTTGTTGACTGGTTGGTAAGGATATTCAATGTATGTATGGATCATGCTGAAGTGGTTGAGGATTGGCAAAAATTCATGCATAGTGCTATTGTACAAAGGCAAAGGGGATAAAGGTGAGTGTTCACATTAAAGAGGCATAATTTTGTTGAGTATTCCTGGGAAATTAATTGGGAGGGTATTGATAGAGAAGATAAAGGCATGTAGAGAGCATCAGATTGGGGAAGAGCAGTGTGTTTTCAGAAGTGGTAGAGGATGTGTGGATCAGGTGTTTGCTTTAAAGAATGTATGTGAGAAAGACTTACAAAAACAGATGGATTTGCATATAGCATTTATGGATCTGAAGAAGGCATATGATAGGGTGGATAGAGATGCTCTGTGGAAGGTTTTGAGAGTATATGGTGTGGGAGGTAAGTTGCTAGAAGTGAAAAGTTTTTATCGAGGATGTAAGGCATGTGTATGAGTGGGAAGAGAGGAAAGTGATTGGCTCCCAGTGAATGTCAGTTTGGGGTAGGGGTGTATGATGTCTCCCTGGTTGTTCAATTTGTTTATGGATGGGGTGGTTAGGGAAGTGAATGCAAGAGTTTTGGAGAGAGGGGCAAGTATGCAGTCTGTTGTGGATGAGAGGGCTTGGGAAGTGAGTCAGTTATTGTTCGCTGATGATACAGTGCTGGTGGCTGATTCGGGTGAGAAACTGCAGAAGCTGGTGACTGAGTTTGGTAAAATGTGTGAAAGTTGAATAAGACCAGGGTTATTAGGTTCAGTAGGGTTGAGGGACAAGTTAATTGGGATGTAAGTTTGAATGGAGAAAACTTGGAGGAAGTGAACTGTTTCAGATATCCAGGAGTGGACTTAGCAGTAAATGTAATGATGGAAGCGGAAGTGAGTCAAAGGTTGTCATAGTGAATGAAGGTTCTGGGAGAGATGAAGAATGTGTGGAAAGAGAGAACATTATCTGGGAGAGCAAAAATGAGAATGTTTGAAGGAATAGTAGTTCTAATAATATTATATGGTTGTAAGGCATGGGTCAATGATAGGATTGTACGGAGGGTGGATGTGTTGGAAATGAAATGTTTGAGGACAACATGTGGTGTGAGGTGGTTTGATCGAGTAAGTAATGAAAGGGTAGGAGAGATGTGTGGCAATAAAATGAGTGTGGTTGAGAGAGCAGAAGAGGGTGTGTTGAAATGGTTTGAACACACGGAGAGAATGAGTGAGGAAAGATCGACAAAAAGGATATATGTATCAAAGGTGGAAAGAAGAAGAAAAAACGGGAGACCAATTGGAGGAGGAAGGATGGAGTGAAAAAGATTCTGAGTGATCGAGGAGGGTGAAATGCGTACAAGGAATAGAGTGAATTGGAACGATGTGGTATACCAGGGTTGACATGCTTTCAATGGATTGAACTAGGGCATGTGAAGCGTCTGGGGTACACGATAGAAAGGTCTGTATGGCCTGGATATGGAAAGGGAGCAGTGGTTTCAGTGCATTATACATGACAGATAGAGACTGAGCGTGAATGAATGTGGCCTTTTTTTGTCTGTTCCTGGCACTGCCTTGCTGGAGGTAGGGGTGTGTGTGTGTGTGTGTGTGTGTGTGTGTGTGTGTGTGTGTGTGTGTGTGTGTGTGTGTGTGTGTGGGTGTGCTATTTTGTGTGTGTGGGGTGGCGAAGGGGAATAGATGAAGGCAGGAAATTTGGTAAAGTGTGTGAAAGAAGCAGAGAGTAAATGTGAATAAGAGCAAGGTTATTAAGTTCAGTAGAGTTGAGGGACAAGTCAATTGGGATATAAGTTTGAATGAGAAAAACTGGAGGAAGTGAAGTGTTTTGCATATCTGGGAGTGGATTTAGCAGCGGATGGAACCATGGAAGCGGAAGTGAGTCATAGGGTGAGTAATGTGGCAGTTGAGGGTATAATTGGTGTACATGGGGTGTACAGTGTCATAAATGGAAATGGTGAAGAGCTTGTAGATTTGTGTGCTGAAGAAGGAGTGGTGATTGGGAATACCTGGTTTAAAAAGAGAGATATACATATGTATACTTATGTAAGTAAGAGAGATGGCCAGAGAGTGTTATTGGATTAGATGTTAATTGATAGGCACACAAAAGAGACTTTTGGATGTTAATGTGCTGATAGGGGCAACTGGGGGGATGTCTGATCATTATATTGTGGAGGCGAAGGTGAAGATATGTAGAGGTTTTCAGAAAAGAAAAAACGTTGGGGTGAAGAGAGTGGTGCGAATAAGTGAGCTTCGAGAGGAGACTTGTATGAGGAAGTACCAGGACAGATTGAGAGCAGGATGGAAAAAGGTGAGAGCGAATGACGTAAGGGGAGTGAGGGAGGAAAGGGATGTACATAGGGAAGTAGTGATGGCTTGTGCAAAATATGCCTCTGGCATGAGAAAGGTGGGAGGTGGGGACATTAGAAAGGGTAGTGAGTGGTGGGATGAGGAAGTAAGATTGTTAGTGAAAGAGAATAGAGAGGCATTTGGATAATTTTTGACTGGGAGATATGTAAAAGAAAGAGGCAAGAGGTCAAGAAAAAGGTGCAAGAGGTGAAAAAGAGGGCAAATGAGAGTTGGGGTGAGGGAGTATCATTAAATTTTATGGAAAATAAATGGATTTGTATGTAGCATTTATGGATCTGGAGAAGGCATATGATAGAGTTGATAGAGATGCTCTGTGGAAGGTATTAAGAATATATGGTGTGGGTGGCAAGTTGTTAGAAGCAGTGAAAAGTTTTCATCGAGGATGTAAGTCATGTGTACGTGTAGGAAGAGAGGAAAGTGATTGGTTCTCAGTGAATGTAGGTTGCGGCAGGGGTGTGTGATGTCTCCATGGTTCTTTAATTTGTTTATGGATGGGGTTGTTAGGGAGGTGAATGCAAGAGATTTGGAAAGAGGGGCAAAAATGAAGTCTGTTGTGGATGAAAGAGCTTGGGAAGTGAGTCAGTTGTTGTTCGCTGATGATACAGCGCTGGTGGCTGATTCATGTGAGAAACTGCAGAAGCTGTTTGGTAAAGTGTGTGAAAGAAGAAAGTTAAGAGTAAATGTGAATAAGAGCAAGGTTATTAGGTACAGTAGGGTTGAGGGTCAAGTCAATTGGGAGGTAAGTTTGAATGGAGAAAAACTGGAGGAAGTAAAGTGTTTTAGATATCTGGGAGTGGATCTGGCAGCGGATGGAACCATGGAAGCGGAGGTGAATCATAGGGTGGGGGAGGGGGCGAAAATCCTGGGAGCCCTGAAGAATGTGTGGAAGTCGAGAACATTATCTCGGAAAGCAAAAATGGGTATGTTTGAAGGAATAGTGGTTCTAACAATGTTGTATGGTTGCGAGGCATGGGCTATGGATAGAGTTGTGCGCAGGAGGGTGGATGTGCTGGAAATGAGATGTTTGAGGACAATGTGTGGTGCGAGGTGGTTTGATCGAGTAAGTAATGTAAGGGTAAGAGAGATGTGTGGAAATAAAAAGAGCGTGGTTGATAGAGGAGAAGAGGGTGTTTTGAAATGGTTTGGGCACATGGAGAGAATGAGTGAGGAAAGATTGACCAAGACGATATATGTGTCGGAGGTGGAGGGAAGGGGGGGAAAAGTGGGGGGGCCCAAAATTTGGAGGGGGAAAAGGTTGGAGTGAAAAAGTTTTTAAAGGATCGGGGCCTGAACATGCAGGAGGGTGAAAGGGGGGAAAAGGGGAATAGAAAAAATTTGGACGATGTGGTTCCCGGGGTTGACTGCTGTAAAGGGAAATTGAAGGGCATGTAAAACTTGGGGGGTTAAACCATGGAAAGTTTTTGGGGGCCTGGATGGGGAAAAGGGGCTGGGGGTTTCGGGCTTTTATTCATGACAGCTAGAGACTGAGTGTGAACAAATGGGCCCCTTTTGTTGTTTTTTCCCTAGGCTACCCCACACTGGGGGGGGGGGGGGGGTTTTTTCCATGTGTGGGGGTGGCGAGGGGAATGAATAAAGGCAAAAAGGTAATTTGTCATGGGTATTATGTATTGTTGTGTTGTATATATATGTGAAATTTTTTGAAAAAAAATAGGTATGAAATTTCCTGTGTGGACTGTTTGTTTTATACATGTGATGGGGGGGGTTTGGGGCCCATTCTTTATTATTTTTCCCGTTTCATTGTAATGCGGGAAAAGGGGGCGACAAAGTAAAATAAAATACAAATAGATAACATGTTTTGACCCTTTAAGATGGTATATCCCCCACTTAGCCCACCTTCCTTTCCCTTTTCTTTTGGAAAATTATTAATGGGAGGGGGAGGTTTTCCCACCCCCCCCCCCCATTCCCCCCCCTTTTAGTCGCTTTACGGCACGCAGGGAATACATGGAAAGTGTTTTTTCTCCCCCATCCCCAAGGAAAAAAAAAAAAGGGGTCACAAAGGGGGGGTGCTTATCCTCCCCAAAAACTCAGAAATAGGATGTCAAAAAGTGTAAGGATGAACCCCGATGAGAAAAAAGGAAAAGGGTTTGGTAGTATGGGTTTTAGGAAAAGGAAACCCGGATGTTTTTGGTCCCAAATGAAACAATGCTCAAGGGTAAAGGGGAAGAGTGGTTTGGGGATGTTTTGGGAGTAAAGTCAGGAATTAGTGAGAGGACAAGAGCAAGGGATGGGGGTACCACTATTCCTTAAATAGAAGCGGTGGGAGTATGTAATAGAGTGCAAGAAAGTAAACTCTAGATTGATATGGGTAAAACTGAAAGTGGATGGAGAGAGATGGGTGATTATAAGTGCATATGCATCTAGGCATGAGAAGAAACATCATGAGAGGCAAGTGTTTTGGGAGCAGCTGAGTGAGTGTGTTAGTAGTTTTGACCAGGTTATAGTGATGGGTGATTTGAATGCAAAGGTGAGTAATGTGGCAGCTGAGGGAACAATTGGTGTACATAGGGTGTTCAGTGTTGTAAATGGAAATGGTGAAGAGCTTGTAGACTTGTGTGCTGAAAAAAGGAGTGGTGATTGGGAATACCTGGTTTAAAAAGAGAGATATGCATTAAGTAGGGGTATGTCAGTAGGATTCCGTGTTAATAGATAGGCGTGCAAAAGAGAGACTTTTGGATGTTAATATGCTGAAAGGTGCAACTGGAGGAATGTCTGACATTATCTTGTGGAGGTGAAGGTGAAGATTTGTAGAGGTTTTCAGAAAAAAAGAGAGAATGTTGGGGTGAAGAGAGTGGTGAGAGTAAGTGAGCTTGGGAAGGAGACTTGTGTGAGAAAGTGCCACGAGAGACTGAGTGCAGAATGGAAAAAGGTGAGAGCAAAGGATGTACGGCAGATTAGAAAGGGTAGTGAGTAGTGGGATGAATATGTAAGATTATTAGTGAAAGAGAAGAGAGAGGCATTTGGATGATTTTTGCAGGGAAATAGTGCAAATGACTGAGAGATGTATATAAGAAAGAGGCAGGAGGTCAAGAGAAAGGTGCAAGAGGTGAAAAAGAGGGCAAATGAGAGTTGGCGTGAGAGAGTATCATCAAATTTTAGGGGGAATAAAAAGATGTTTTAGAAGGAGGTTAATAAAGTGCGTAAGACAAGAGAACAAATGGAGACATCGATGAAGGGGGCTAATGGGGAATGGGGAGGTAATAACAAGAAGTTGTGGTGCCAGAAGGATATGCAGTGAGTATTTGGAAGGTTTGTTGAATGTGTTAGATGATAGAGTGGCAGATATAGGGTGCTTTGGTTGAGGTGGTGTGAGAAGTCAGAGGGTTAGGGAGAATGATTTGGCAAAAAGAGAAGAGGTAGTGAAAGCTATGCGGAAGATGAAAGCCAGCAAGGCAGCAGGTTTGGACAGTATTGCAGTAGAATTTATTAAAAAAGGGGGTGACTGGTTGGTAAGGATATCAAATGTATGTATGACTCATGGTGAAGTGCCTGAGAATTGGTGGAATGTATGCATAGTGCCATTGTGCAAAGGCAAAGAGGATAAAGCTGTGTTCAAATTACAGAGGTATAAGTTAGTTGAGTATTCTTGGGAAATTATATGGGAGGATATTGATTGAGAGGGTGAAGGCATGTACAGAGCATCAGATTTGGGAAGAGCAGCGTGTTTTCAGAAGTGGTAGAGGATGTGTGGATCAGGTGTTTGCTTTGAAGAATGTATGGGGGTAATACTTAGAAAAGCAAATTTATGGATCTGGAGAAGGTACATGATAGAGTTGATAGAGATGCTCTGTGGAAGGTATTAAGAATATATGGTGTGGAGGCAAGAACATTATCTTGGAAAGCAAAAATGGGCATGTTTGAAGGAATAACGGTTCCAAATGTGTTATGGTTGCAAGGCGTGGATGTACTGGATATGATATGTTTGAGGACAGTATGTGGTGTGAGGAGGTTTGATTAAGTAATGAAAGGGTAAGAGAGATGTGATCTAACAGAAAGAGTGTGGTTGAGAGAACAGAAGAGGGTGTATTGAAATAGTTTGGTTACATGGAGAGAATGAGTGAGGAAAGATTGACAAAGAGGATATATGTGTCAGAGGTGGAGGGAACAAAGAGAAGTGGGAGACCAAATCGGAGGTGGAAGGATGGAGTGAAAAAGATTTAAAGCGATCAGGGCCTGAACATGCAGGAGGGTGAAAGACGTACAAGGAATAGAGTAAATTGGAACGATGTGGTGTACCGGGGTCGACATGCTGTCAATGGATTGATAGAGGACATGTGAAACATCTGGGGTAAACCATGGAAAGTTTTGTGGGGCCTGGATGTGGAAAGGGAGCTGTGGTTTCGGTGCATTATACATGACAGCTAGAGACTGAGTGTGAACAAATGTGGCCTTTGCTGTCTTTTCCTAGTGCTACCTCACACACCTGAGGAGGGAGGGGGGGTGTCATTTTCATGTGTGGTGGGGTGGCGACGGGAATGAATAAAGGCAACAAGTATTTATGTACATGTGTATATATGTATATGTCTGTGTATGTATATATATGTATATATTGAAATGTATAGGTATGTACATGTCCATGTGTGGACATGTATGTATATACATGTGTATGTGGGTGGTTGGGCCATTCTTTCATCTATTTCCTTGCGCTTCATTGCTAATGCGGGAGACAGCGACAAAGTATAATAAAATACAAATAGATAACATGATTGAGCCTAAGATGGTATATCCTCACTTAGCCCACCTCTCCGTTCCTTCTTTTGGAAAATTATTAATGGGATGGGAGGATTTCCAGCCCCCCCCCCCCATTCCCTCCCCTTTTAGTCGCATTCTACGACACGCAGGGAATACATGGAAAGTGTTTTTTCTCCCCTATCCCCAAGGAAAAAAAAAAGGAGTCACATGGGGAGTGCTT
>NC_092296.1:11560428-11572928 GCF_036320965.1 Panulirus ornatus
TGCCCTCCCATATAATTTCCCATGAATACTTGACGAACTTATGCCTCTGTAATTTGAACACACGCGCCTACCCCATTTGGCTTTGTACAGTGGCACTATGCATGCATTCCACCAATTCTCAGGCATTTCACCATGGTCCATACATACATAGAATATCCTTACCACCCATTCAACAACACAGTTACCCTTCTTTTAATAAATTCCACTGCAGTACCATCCAAACCCACCACCTTGCCAGATTTCATCTTCTGCAAAGCTTTCATTACATTTTCTCTCAACCAAATCATTGCCCTTGACCCTCTCGCTTTTCGCCCCATCCCAACCAAAAACCCTCTATCTGCCACTCTATCATCAAACACATTCAACAAACCTTCAAAATACTCGCCACCCTCCTACATGTTCAGGCCTCAATTGCTCAAAATCTTTTTTACTCCATCCTTCTACCTCCAGTTTGGTCTCTGGCTTCTTGTTCCCTACACCTGTGACACATATATCCTCTTTGTCAATCTTTCCTCACTCATTCTTTCCATATGAATGTTAATACATACCTTGATAAGGTATTAACTGGGTGTATTAGAGAGTAATGACAGGAGGGTTTTTAGTTTAAATGGGGAGGACTTGGTGGGAGTGTAACGTTATAGATACATTTGTGGACACTGCATTTATTAGTTGTTTATTTTTATATTTTTTTCATATTTAATCGACGTCTCCCGCGTCAGCGAGGTAGCACAAGGAAACAAACGAAAGAATGGCCCAGCCCACCCACATACTCATGCATAAACATAAACGCCCACACATGCACATATACATACATACCTATCCATTTTATATGGTTGCAAGGCGTGGACTATAGATAGAGTTGTGTGGAGGAGGGTGGATGTGCTGGAAATGAGATGTTTGAGGACAATATGTGGTGTGAGGTGGTTTGATCGAGTAAGTAATGATAGGGTAAGAGAGATGTGTGGTAATAAAAAGAGTGTGGTTGAGAGAGCAGAAGAGGGTGTTTTGAAAGGGTTTGGTCACATGGAGAGAATGAGTGAGAAAAGATTGACCAAGAGGATATATGTGTCAAAGGTGGAGGGAACAAGAAGTGGGAGACCAAATTGGAGGTGGAAAGATGGAATGAAAAAGATTTTGAGTAATCGGGGCCTGAACACGCAGGAGGGTGCATGGAATAGAGTGCATTGGAACGATGTGGTATACCGGGGTCAACGTGATGTCAATGGATTGAACCAGGGCATGTGAAGTGTCTGAGGTAAACCATGGAAAGTTGTGTGGGGCCTGGATGTGAAAAGGGAGCTGTGGTTTTGGTGCATTATGACATGACAGCTAGAGACTGAGTGTGAACGAATGTGGCCTTTGTTGTCTTTTCCTAGCACTACCTCATGCACATGCGGGGCAAGGTTTGTTATTTCATGTATGGTTGGGTAGCTATGGGAATGAATAAAGGCAGACAGTATGAATTATGTACATGTGTATATATGTATATGTCTGTGTGTGTATATATATGTATACGTTGAGATTTATAGGTATGTATATTTGCGTGTGTGGATGCGTATGTGTATACATGTGTATGTGGGTGGGTTGGGCCATTCTTTCGTCTATTTCCTTGCGCTACCTCGCTAACGCTCCCATGACAAAGTAAAATAAATAAATAAATGCCTATCCATTTCAATGTATACATACATTTACATACATAGACATATACATATATACACATGTACATATTCATACTTGCTGCCTTCGTCCATTTCCGTCACAGCCCCACCATACATGAAATAGCACTCTCCAACACATCCACCCTCCTCCACACAACCCTATCTATGCCCCATGCCTCGCAACCATATAACATTGTTGGAACCATTATTCCTTCAAACATACCCATTTTTGCTCTCCAAGATAACGTTCTCGCCTTCCACACATTCTTCAATGCTTCCACACCTTTGCCCCCCTCCCCCAGCCTATGACTCACTTCCACATCCATGGTTCCATCTGCAGTTAAATCCACTCTCTGATATCTATTACACTTCACTTCCTCCAGTTTTTCTCCATTCAAACTTACCTCCCAATTAATTTGTCCTCAACCTTACTGAACCTAATAACCTTGCTGTTATTCACATTTACTCTTGACTTTCTTCTTTCACACTTTACCAAACTCAGTCACCAATTTCTGCAGTTTTTCACCTGAATCAACCACCCATGCTGTATCATCAGTGAACAACAACTGACACTTCCCAAGCTCTCACATCCACAACAGAGTGCTTACTTGCCCCCTCTCTCCAAAACTCTTGCATTCACCTTCCTAACCACCCCATCCATAACAGATTAAACAACCATGGAGGCATCAGGCACCCCTGCCACAAACCGATATTCGCTGAGAACCAATCACTTTCCTCTCTTCCTACTTGTACAATTGCCTTACATCCTTGGTAAAAACATTTAACTGCTTCTAGCAACTTACCTTCCACACCATATACTTTTAATACCTTCCACACCTTATACTTTTAATACCTTCCACAGAGCATCTCTGTCAACTCTATCATATGCCTTCTCCAAATCCATAAATGCTACATACAAATCCATTTGTTTTTCTAAGTATTTCTCATACATTCTTCAAAGCAAACACCTGATCCACATCTTCTACCACTCTTCTACCACTTCTGAAATCACACTGCTCATCCCCAGTCTGATGCTTTGTACATGCCTTCACGCTCTCAATCAGTACCCTCCCATATAATTTCCCAGGAACTCTCAACAAACTTATACCTTTGTAATTTGAACACTCACCTTTATCCCCTTTGCCTTTGTACAGTGTACCTCTGTTATTTGAACACTCGCCTTTATCCCCTTTGCCTTTGTACAGTGGCACTATGCATGCATTCCACCAATCCTCAGGCAGTTCGCCATTGGTACACTCAATAAAAAGTTCTTGGCTCCCCTTTTGGCATAATACAGTATGATGCACCTCATGAGAATTTTTGAAAATGCTTTTGAGATACTGTGCATGGTTGGTATTTTTGCTCAGCTGAGTTGTCAGTTACTGTCTGGCTTGTGATGTACATCATTTTACAGTGGTTGTACTTGCAGATTGTGCTTTACAGTACAGATTAATCTTGACAGCAGTGCTTGCATTAACACCACAGTTGTATCTATTCTTGCTCCCAACATACTTGCAATTACAGAGTTTTAGATATCTTTTAAGGGTTGACTGGTCATGTGCCAGGGTAGTTGATTGCTTGATAGAAAAGGTATACACATTTCACTTGAAGCTAGTTTACTTTTAATATTCAATAGTTAGGGTAGGAACCCCTTGCTGGTAGGACACAGTTTAACCTATTTGGCATAGATGTACACAGTTTGAAGCAATACCTGTCTGGCCAACCTGCTCATATCTTCTCATGCGTTCTTGACATGAGTAATTACATGTGCTTTGTTATGGTTATAAATATCATGGAGGTGACATCTCTTGAAAAGTTTTCCCATACATTTTCAATCAGGTTGAGTTCCGGTGGTTTCAGAGGATGTGATATAAGCATAATGTATGGATGGTTCTGTAACCACCCCTTTACAACATTGCACGTGTATGTGGATGATTTGTCTTGAACAGAAAAGAATGACGTGTTGGCATGGTAATATGAGCACTGCAAAGACAAGAAGGGCCTCCTCCAATATTTTATTTATTATTTGCATTGCTTTGTTGCTGTCTCCCGCATTAGCGAGGTAGGGCAAGGAAACAGATGAAAGAATGGCCCAACCCACCCACATACACATGTATATACATACACGTCCATGCACGCAAATATACATACCTATACATCTCACGTATACCTATATACACACACACAGACATATACATATATACACATGAACATAATTCATATTGGCTGCCTTTATTCATTCCCATCGCCACCCCGCCACACATGAAATAACAACCCCCTCCCCCTGCATGTGCATGAGGTAGTGCTAGGAAAAGACAACAAAGGCCACATTCGTTCACACTCAGTCTGTAGCTGTCACGTATAATGCACCAACACCACAGCTCCCTTTCCACATCCAGGCCCCACAGAACTTTCCATGGTTTACCCCAGACGCTTCACACACCCTGGTTCAATCCATTGACGTCACGTCAACCCTGGTATACCACATCGTTCGAATTCACTCTATTCCTTGCACGCCTTTCACCCTCCTGCATGTTCAGGCCCCGATCACTCAAAATCTTTTTCACTCCATCTTTCCACCTCCAATTTGGTCTCCTACTTCTCCTCGTTCCTTCCACCTCTGACACATATATCCTCTTGGTCAATCTTTCCTCACTCATTCTCTCCGTGTGACCAAACCATTTCAAAACACCCTCTTCTGCTCTCCAAACCACTCTTTTTATTACCACACATCTCTCGTACTCTTAAATTACTTACTCGATCAAACCACCTCACACTACATATTGTCCTCAAACATCTCATTTCCAGCACATCCACCCTCCTCTGTACGACTCTATCTATAGCCCACGCCTCGCAACCATATAACATTGTTGGAACCACTATTCCTTCAAACATACCCATTTTTGCTTTCTGAGGTAATGATCTTGACTTCCACACATTCTTCAACGCTCCCAGAACTTTCATCCCCTCCCCCACCCTATGATTCACTTCCACTTCTATGGTTCCATCCGCTGCCAAATCCACTCCCAGGTATCTAAAACACCTCACTTCCTCCAGTTTTTCTCCATTCAAACTTACCTCCCAATTGACATGTCCCTCAGCCCTACTGTACCTAATAACCTTGCTCTTATTCACATTTACTCCCAGCTTTCTTCTTTCACACACTTTACCAAACTCAGTCACCAGCTTCTGCAGTTTCTCACACGAATCAGCAACCAGTGCTGTATCATCAGCGCACAACAACTGACTCTCTTCCCAAGCTCTCTCATCCAAAACAGACTGCATACTTGCCTATCTTTCCAAAACTCTTGCATTCACCTCCCTAACAACCCCATCCATAAACAAATTAAACAACCATGGAGACATCACACACCTGTGCTGCAAACCAACATTCACTGAGAACCAATTTCCTCTCTTCTTATGTGTACACATGCCTTACATCCTCGATAAAAGCTTTTCACTGCTTCTAACAACTTGTCTCCCTCACCATATATTCTTCATACCTTCCACAGAGCATCTCTATCAACTCTATCATATGCCTTCTCCAGATCCATAAATGCTACGTACAAATCCATCTGCTTTTCTAAGTATTTCTCACATACATTCTTCAAAGCAAACACCTGATCCACACATCCTTTACCACTTCTGAAACCATACTGCTCTTCCCCAATCTGATGCTCTGTATATGACTTCACCCTCTCTGTCACCACCCTCCCATATAATTTACCAGGAATACTCAACAAACTTATACCTCTGTAATTTGAGCACTCACTTTTATCCCCTTTGCCTTTGAACAATGGCACTATGCAAGCATTCCTCCAATCCTGAGGCACCTCTTTATGAGTCATACATACATTAAATAACCTTACCAACCAGTCAACCATACAGTCACCCCCTTTTTTGATAAATTCCACTGCAATACCATCCAAACCTGCTGCCTTGCCGGCTTTCATCTTCCGCAAAGCTTTCACTACCTCTTCTCTGTTAACCAAATCATTCTCCCTAACCCTCTTACTTTGCACACCACCTCAACCAAAACACCCTCTATCTGCCACTCTTATCATCAAACACATTCAACAAACCTTCAAAATACTCACTCCATCTCCTTCTAACATCACCACTACTTGTTATCACCTCCCATTAGCCCCCTTCACTGAAGTTCCCATTTGTTTCCTCATCTTACGCACTTTATTTACCTCCTTCCAAAACATCTTTTTATTCTCCCTAAAATTTAATGATACTCTCTCGCCCCAACTCTCATTTGCCCTCTTTTTCACCTCTTGCACCTTCCTCGTGGCCTCCTGCCTCTTTTTTTTTATACATCTCCCACTCAATTGCATTATTTCCCTGCAAAAATCGTCCAAATACCTCTCTCTTCTCTTTCACTAATAATCTTACTTTTTCATCCCACCACTCACTATCCTTTCTAATCAGCCCACCTCCCACGCTTCTTATGCCATAAGCATCTTTTGTGCAAGCCATCACTGCTTTCCTATCTCCATTATCTTGACATATTTATTCCCTGTGAAATGACTTGGATCAATGTCTGCCAATTCCCCAACCCCACCAGCATGAATCCATCCAATTAACCTGACAGTAATTTTGCCACTTCGATGGGTTACTGTCACATCTGCCGTCATATTTAGGGAAAATCGGTGAGCATTGAGAGACCATAGATAAGCATTACCATCCTGGTATTAAAAGATGAGTAATCAATGTGTGGTAGGAAATTCCACATGCTTGACTGGTCATTTCTTTGAATTTTCTGCATAACAAGTTTAGGAACGTGATGCAAGATATTGGGTAATAATCCTGCATTAATGACAAGTATATAATATTTTCAATGATATCCTGAACACCTACTATATACCAATGCATCAGGAATATCAAAAGGTTGTCTCACATGCATGCACACAAATAGATTATTATTGTTTCTTCTCTTACATTGACACTCAAGCAGTCATTTTCTCATCAGTAGAAAACATCTCATCACTTAGATGTTTTACCAGAATGTAGCTGGCTTGTCTGCATATTCAAATGCATATTCCACATGCTGTTTCTGTCTTGCTCAGAAAGCATCATCATTTTTGCTGGCATACAGCCATGGAGACCATGGGCTTTGTGTGGTTTCTAATTGTTTGTGGTGTGCGGGACATTCCAGCAGTTTGTTGATGGATGGCTGAGGCTTAGGTAAAGGGGATATTGTCTGTCCAGAGCAGGCATTGTGCACTGAGGCTTGCCTGTTCCATTCTTATGGAAGGTGTCCCCAGTTTTACTCTCTTCTCTATCTAATTGTTCACATGCTTTGCACCCTCTATGAAAACTTCTCATTACTTCGTGCAGCTTTCCTCCCGCATTGTATATTCTTAAGACCACCCACAAAACATCTCTATTAACCCTATCATATGCTTTTTCCAGATTCATGAATGCCATATACAAATCCATCTGTTTCTGTAAGTATTTTTCACATACATTTACAGGAAACTCCTGATCCACATATACTTTCCCACTTCTAAAACCTAACTGTTCCTCCCCAATCTGGTACACTATATATTCCTTTTCACTCAATTAGTACCCTCCCATACAACTTACCAGGTACAATCAA
This sequence comes from Panulirus ornatus, assembly GCF_036320965.1. Classification (NCBI taxonomy): domain Eukaryota; kingdom Metazoa; phylum Arthropoda; class Malacostraca; order Decapoda; family Palinuridae; genus Panulirus; species Panulirus ornatus. The sequence goes on from NC_092296.1 coordinate 11,567,692, forward strand.
CAAAGTCATACCTTTTTAGTGTGAACACTCACCTCTCACCCCCTTACCTTTATACAGTGGCACTACACATGCATTCTGCCATTCCTCAGGCAACTCACCATGATCTATATATTCATTGAAAATCCTTACCAAGTAACAACACAGTCACCCACTTTCTTAAATTCAACTACAGTACCATCTACAATAGCCGCCTTGTCACGTTTGATTTTCCATAATTTTTTTTACCGCTTTTTGTCTCATCACCAAACCACACTCCATGAGTCACTTTGCTTACCACTCCTACCTGAACACCTTACCATCGTCATCTGATCATGAAACACACTCAGTAGTCCTTCAGAATACTCAATATCCTCACTGCATCACTACCTGTTATCAATTCTTTTGCCACATTCACTGCAGGATATTCCCTCTATGGCTCAGTCCTCTGTTCTTGACTCTACCTCGCTAATGCAGGAAATGGCAAATATGTATAAAAAAAATATATATGTATGTGTTAGAAATGAAATGTTTGAGGACATTATGCAGTGTGAGGTGGTTTGATCAAGTAAGTAATGAAAAGGTAAGAGAGATGTATGATAACAAAAACATTATGGTTGAGAGAGCAGAAGAGGGTGTGTTTGTTGAAATGGTTTGGTCACATGGAGAGAATGAGTGAGGAAAGATTGACAAAGATGATATATGTTTCAGAGGTAGAGGGAAAGTTTTGTGGGGCCTGGATGTGGGAAGCTATGGTTTTGGTGCAATATACATGACAGCTAGAGACTGAGTGTGAATGAATGTGGCCTTTGTTGTCCTTTCCTAGTGCTACCTTGCGCACGTGAGGGGGGAGGGGGTTGTCATTTCATGTGTGGCGGGCTGGCGATGGGAATGAATGAAGGCAGCAAGTATGAATTATGTACATGTGTATATATGTATATGTCTGTCTACGTGTATACATGTATATGTTGAAATGTAAAGGTATGTATATGTGTGTGTGTGGAAGTGTATGTATATACATGGGTATGTGGGTGGGTTAGGCCATTCTTTTGTCTGTTTCCTTGTGCTACATCGCTAATGCGGGAGACAGCAACAAAATATGATATAAATCAATAGAAAGTTAAAGGATAAAGGTAGAGGTTTTCAGTAAAGAAGAGAAAATATTGGGGTGAAGACATTGATGAGAGTAAGTATCCTTGGGAAGGAGACTTGTGTGAAGAAGTACCGGGAGAGAATGAGTGCAGAATGGAAAAATGTGAGAGCAAAGGACGTAAGGAGACTTGGGGAGGAATGGAATGTTTTTAGGGAAGCAGAGATGGCTTGCGCAAAAGATGATTGTGCTATGAGAAGCGTGGGAGGTGGGCAGATTAGAAAGGGTAGTGAGTGGTGGGATGAAGAAGTAAGATTATTAGTGAAAGAGAAGAGAGAGGCATTTGGACGAGTTTTCTAGGGAAATAGTGCAAATGACCAGGAGATGTATAAAAGAAAAAGGCAGGAGGTCAAGAGAAAGGTGCAAGAGGTGAAAAAGAGGGCAAATGAGAGTTGGGTTAAGAGAGTATCATTAAATTTTAGGGAGAATAAAAAGATGTTTTGGAAGGAGGAAATAAAGTGCATAAGACAAGAGAACAAATGGGAACGTCGATGAAGGGGACTAATGGGGAGGTAATAACAAGTAGTGGCGATGTGAGAAGGAGATGAAGTGAATGTTTTGAAGGTTTGTTGAATGTGTTTGATGATGGAGTGACAGATATAAGGTGTTTTGGTCAAGGTGGTGTTTGAAGTGAGAGTCATTGAGAATGGTTTTGTAAACAGAGAAGAAGTAGTGAAAGCTTTGCAGAAAATGAAAGCCGCCAAGGCAGCAGGTTTGGATGGTATTGCAGTGGAATTAAGTTAAAAAGGGTTGACTGTGTTGTTGATTGGTTGGTAAGGATATTCACTGTATATATGGCTCATGGTGAAGTGCCTGAGGAATGGCGGAATGCATGCATAGTGCCATTGTACAAAGGCAAAGAGGGTAAAGGTGATTGCACAAATTATAGAGGTACAAGTTTGTTGAGTATTCCTGGGAAATTGTATGGGAGGGTATTGATTGAGAGGGTGAAAGCATGTACAAGGCATAAGATTGGGGAAGCGCAGTGTGGTTTCAGAAGTGGTAGAGGATGTGTGGATCAGGTGTTTGCTTTGAAGTATGTAGGTGAGAAATACTTAGAAAAACAAATGGATTTCTATGTAGCATTTATGGACCTGGAGAAGGCATATAATAGAGTTTATAGAGATGCTCTGTGGAATGTTTATTTATTTTATTATACTTTGTCACTGTCTCCCGTGTTAGCGAGGCAGCGCAAGGAAACAGATGAAAGAATGGCCCAACCCACCCACATACACATGTATATACATACACGTCCACACACGCACATATAAATACCTATACAGTATGAATTATGTATATGTGTATGTATGTATATGTTTGTGTGTTTATATATATATGTGTACATTGAGATGTATAGGTATGTATATTTGCGTGTGTGGACGTGTATGTATATACATGTGTATGTGGGTGGGTTGGGCCATTCTTTCGTCTGTTTCCTTGCGCTACCTCGCTAACGCGGGAGACAGCGACAAAGCAAAATGAATAAATAATAAATACATCTCAGTGTATACATATATATATATATATATATATATATATATATATATATATATATATATATATATATATATATATATATACACACACAGACATATACATATATACACATGTACATAATTCATACTGTCTGCCCTTATTCATTCCTGTTGCCACCCAGCCACACATGAAATGAAAACCATCTCCCCCCCGCATGTGCGCAAGGTACTGCTAGGAAAAGACAACACAGGCCACATTAGTTCACACTCAGTCTCTAGCTGTCATGTACAATGCACCGAAACCACAGCTCCCTTTCCACATCCAGGCCCCACAAAACTTTCCCTGGTTTACCCTAGACGCTTCACACACCCTGGTTCAATTGATTGATAGCACGTCAACCCCGGTATACCACATCGTTCCTGCATGTTCAGGCCCCGATCACTCAAAATCTTTTTCACGCCATCTTTCCACCTCCAATTTGGTCTCCCACTTCTCGTTCCCTCCACCTCTAACACATATATCCTCTTTGTCAATCTTCCCTCACTCATTCTCCCCATGTGACCAAATGATTTCAAAACACCCTCTTCTGCTCTCTCAAGCACACTCTTTTTATTACCACACATCTCTCTTACCCTTTCATTACTTACTCGATCAAACCACCTCACACCACATATTGTCCTCAGACATCTCATTTCCAGCACATCCTCCCTCCTCCGCACAACTCTATCTATAACCCACACCTCGCAATCATATAACATTGTTGGAACCACTATTCCTTTAAGTATACCCATTTTTGCTTTCCGAGATAATGTTCTCGACTTTCACACATTCTTCAACGCACCCAGAACTTTCACCCCTCTCCCTCACCCTATGATTCACTTCTGCTTCCATGGTTCTATCTCCTGCCAAATCCAGTCCCAGATATATAACACACTTCACTTCCTCCAGTTTTTCTCCATTCAAACTTACCTCCCAATTGACTTGTCCCTCAACCCTACTGTACCTAATAACCTTGCTCTTATTCACATTTACTCTCAGCTTTCTTCTTTCACACACTTTACCAAACTCAGTCACCAGCTTCTGCAGTTCCTCACACGAATCAGCCACCAGCGCTTTATCATCAGCGAACAACAACTGACTCACTTCCCAAGCTCTCTCATCCCCAACAGACTGCATACTTGCCCCTCTTTCCAAACTCTTGCATTCACCTCCCTAATAACCCCATCCATAAACAAATTAAACAACCATGGAGACATCACACACCCAACATTCACTGAGAACCAATCACTTTCCTCTCTTCCTACACGTACACATGCCTTACATCCTCGATAAAAATTTTTCACTGCTTCTAAGAACTTGCCCCCCACACCATATATTCTTAATACCTTCCACAGAGCATCTCTATCAATTCTATTATATGCCTTCTCCAGATCCATAAATGCCACATACAAATCCATTTGCTTTTCTAAGTATTTCTCACATACATTCTTCAAAGCAAACATCTGATCCACACATCCTCTACCACTAATGAAACCACACTACTCTTCCCCAATCTGATGCTCTGTACATGTCTTCACCCTCTCAGTCAATACCCTCCCATATAATTTACCAGGAATACTCAACAAACTTATACCTCTGTAATTGGAGCACTCACTTTTATCCCCTTTGCCTTTGTATAGTGGCACTATGCGAGCATACCTCCAATCCTCAGGCACCTCACCCTGAGCCATATATACATTAAATAACCTTACCAACTGGTCAACAGTACAGTCACCCCTTTTTTGATAAATTCCACTGCAGTACCATCCAAACCCACTGCCTTGCTGGTTTTCATTTTCCACAAAGTTTTTACTACCTCTTCTCTGTTTACCAAATCATTTTCCCTAACCCTCTCCCTTTGTGCACCACCTCGACCAAAACACCCTATATCTGCCACTCTATCATCAAACACATTCAACAAACCTTCAAAATACTCACTCTATCTCCTTCTCACATCACCGCTAATTGTTATCACCTCCCCATTAACCCCTTCAATGAAATTCCCATTTGTTCCCTTGTCTTTCGCACTTTATTTACCTCCTTCCAAAACATCTTTATATTCTCCCTGAAATATGATGATACTCTCTCACGCCAACTCTCATTTGCCCTCTTTTTCACCTCTTGCACCTTCATCTTGACCCCCTGCCTCTTTCTTTTATACATCTCCCACTCATTTGCATTATTTCTCTGCAAAAATCGTCCAAATGCCTCTCTCTTCTCTTTCACTAATATTTCTTACTTTTTCAGCCCACCACTCACTACCCTTTCTAATCTGCCCACCTGCCACTCTTCTCATGCCACAAGCATCTTTTGCACAAGCCATCACTGATTCCCTAAATACATCCCATTCCTCCCCCACTCCCCTTACGCCCTTTGTTCTCACCTTTTTCCATTCTGTACTCAGTCTCTCCCGGTACTTCCTCTCACAAGTCTCCTTCCCAAGCTCACTTACTCTCACCACTCCCTTCACCCCAACATTATCTCTTCTTTTCTGAAAACCTCCATAAATCTTCACCTTTGCCTCCACAAGATAATGATCAGACATCCCTCCAGTTGCACCTCTCAGCACATTAACATCCAAAAGTCTCTCTCTCGC
>NC_092296.1:11875428-12154708 GCF_036320965.1 Panulirus ornatus
AAGTATAATAATAATAATAATATATATATACATATATTTTTTTTCCGTCGCTGCCCTCCACGCTTGCGAGGTAGCGCAAGGAAACAGACGAAAGAAATGGCCCAACCCACCCCCATACACATGTATATACATATGTCCACACACGCAAATATACATACCATATATATATATATATATATATATATATATATATATATATATATATATATATATATATATATATATATATATATATATTTATATATATATATATATATATATATTTATATATGAATGTAGGTTTGCGGTAGGGGTGTGTGATGTCTCCATGGTTGTTTAATTTGTTTATGGATGGGGTTGTTAGGGAGGTGAATGCAAGAGTTTTGGAAAGAGGGGCAAGTATGAAGTCTGTTGGGGATGAGAGAGCTTGGGAAGTGAGTCAGTTGTTGTTCGCTGATGATACAGCGCTGGTGGCTGATTCATGTGAGAACCTGCAGAAGCTGGTGACTGAGTTTGGTAAAGTGTGTGAAAGAAGAAAGTTAAGAGTAAATGTGAATAAGAGCAAGGTTATTAGGTACAGTAGGGTTGAGGGTCAAGTCAATTGGGAGGTAAGTTTGAATGGAGAAAAACTGGAGGAAGTAAAGTGTTTTAGATATCTGGGAGTGGATCTGGCAGCGGATGGAACCATGGAAGCGGAAGTGGATCATAGGGTGGTGGAGGGGGCGAAAATTCTGGCAGCCTTGAAGAATGTGTGGAAGTCGAGAACATTATCTCGGAAAGGAAAAATGGGTATGTTTGAAGGAATAGTGGTTCCAACAATGTTGTATGGTTGCGAGGCGTGGGCTATGGATAGAGTTGTGCGCAGGAGGGTGGATGTGCTGGAAATGAGATGTTTGAGGACAATGTGTGGTGTGAGGTGGTTTGATCGAGTAAGTAACGTAAGGGTAAGAGAGATGTGTGGAAATAAAAAGAGTGTGGTTGAGAGAGCAGAAGAGGGTGTTTTGAAATGGTTTGGGCACATGGAGAGAATGAGTGAGGAAAGATTGACCAAGAGGATATATGTATGTGAGAAATGCTTAGAAAAGCAAATGGATTTGTATGTAGCATTTATGGATCTGGAGAAGGCATATGATAGAGTTGATAGAGATGCTCTGTGGAAGGTATTAAGAATATATGGTGTGGGAGGCAAGTTGTTAGAAGCAGAGTAAAGTTTTTATCGATGATGTAAGGCATGTGTACATGTAGGAAGAGAGGAAAGTGATTGGTTCTCGGTGAATACATGTTTTATACATCTCCCACTCAATTGCATTTTTTCGCTGCAAAAATTGTCCAAATGCCTTTCTCTTCTCTTTCACTAATAATCTTACTTCTTCATCCCACCACTCACTACCCTTTCTAATCAACCCACCTCCCACTCTTCTCATGCCACAAGCATCTTTTGCGCAATCCATCACTGATTCCCTAAATACATCCCATTCCTCCCCCACTCCCCTTACTTCCATTGTTCTCACCTTTTTCCATTCTGTACTCAGTCTCTCCTGGTACTTCCTCACACAAGTCTCCTTCCCAAGCTCACTTACTCTCACCACCCTCTTCACCCCAACATTCACTCTTCTTTTCTGAAAACCCATACAAATCTTCACCTTAGCCTCCACAAGATAATGATCAGACATCCCTCCAGTTGCACCTCTCAGCACATTAAAATCGAAAAGTCTCTCTTTTATTTTTATTTATTTTTTTTTTTATTTTTTTTTTTTGTCGCTGTCTCCCGCGTTTGCAAGGTAGCGCAAGGAAACAGACGAAAGAAATGGCCCAACCCACCCCCATACACATGCCTTGATTCAATCCACTGACAGCACGTCAACCCCGGCATACCACATCGCTCCAATTCACTCTATTCTTTGCCCTCCTTTCACCCTCCTGCATGTTCAGGCCCCGATCACACAAAATCTTTTTCACTCCATCTTTCCACCTCCAATTTGGTCTCCCTCTTCTCCTCGTTCCCTCCACCTCCGACACATATATCCTCTTGGTCAATCTTTCCTCACTCATTCTCTCCATGTGACCAAACCATTTCAAAACACCCTCTTCTGCTCTCTCAACCACGCTCTTTTTATTTCCACACATCTCTCTTACCCTTACGTTACTTACTCGATCAAACCACCTCACACCACACATTGTCCTCAAACATCTCATTTCCAGCACATCCATCCTCCTGCGCACAACTCTATCCATAGTCCACGCCTGGCAACCATACAACATTGTTGGAACCACTATTCCTTCAAACATACCCATTTTTGCTTTCCGAGATAATGTTCTCGACTTCCACACATTCTTCAAGGCTCCCAGAATTTTCGCCTCCTCCCCCACCCTATGATCCACTTCCACTTCCATGGTTCCATCCGCTGCCAGATCCACTCCCAGATATCTAAAACACTTCACTTCCTCCAGTTTTTCTCCATTCAAACTCACCTCCCAGTTGAATTGACCCTCAACCCTACTGTACCTAATAACCTTGCTCTTATTCACATTTACTCTTAAGTTTCTGCTTTCACACACTTTACCAAACTCAGTCACCAGCTTCTGCAGTTTCTCACATGAATCAGCCACCAGCGCTGTATCATCAGCGAACAACAACTGACTCACTTCCCAAGCTCTCTCATCCCCAACAGACTTCATACTTGCCCCTCTTTCCAAAACTCTTTCATTCACCTCCCTAACAACCCCATCCATAAACAAATTAAACAACCATGGAGACATCACGCACCCCTGCCGCAAACCTACATTCACTGAGAACCAATCACTTTCCTCTCTTCCTACACATACACATGCCTTACATCCTCGATAAAAACTTTTCACTGCTTCTAACAACTTGCCTCCCACACCATATATTCTTAATACCTTCCACAGAGCATCTCTATCACCTCTATCGTATGCCTTCTCCAGATCCATAAATGCTACATACAAATCCATTTGCTTTTCTAAGTATTTCTCACATACATTCTTCAAAGCAAACACCTGATCCACACATCCTCTCCCACTTCTGAAACCACACTGCTCTTCCCCAATCTGATGCTCTGTACATGCCCTCACCCTCTCAATCAATACCCCTCCCATATAATTTGCCAGGAATACTCAACAAACTTATACCTCTTTTTTATATATATATATATATATATATATATATATATATATATATATATATATATATATATATGTATATATATATATATATATTTTTTTTTTCATACTATTCGCCATTTCCCGCGATAGCGAGGTAGCGTTAAGAACAGAGGACTGGGCCTTTGAGGGAATATCCTCACCTGGCCCCCTTCTCTGTTCCTTCTTTTGGGAAAAAAAAAAAAAAAAAGATGGAGTGAAAAAGATTTTGTGTGATCGGGGCCTGAGCATGCAGGAGGGTGAAAGGAGGGCAAGGAATAGAGTGAATTGGAGCGATGTGGTATACCGGGGTTGACGTGCTGTCAGTGGATTGAAGCAGGGCATGTGAAGCGTCTGTGGTAAACCATGGAAACCTGTGTAGGTATGTATATTTGCGTGTGTGGACGTATGTATATACATGTGTATGGAGGGGTTGGGCCATTTCTTTCGTCTGTTTCCTTGCGCTACCTCGCAAACGCGGGAGACAGCGACAAAGTATAATAAAAAAAAAAATATATATATATATATTTTTTTTTTTTTTTATACTTTGTCGCTGTCTCCCGCGTTTGCAAGGTAGCGCAAGGAAACAGACGAAAGAAATGGCCCAACCCCCCCCATATACATGTATATACATACGTCCACAGACGCAAATATACATACCTACACAGCTTTCCATGGTTTACCCCAGACGCTTCACATGCCTTGATTCAATCCACTGACAGCACGTCAACCCCCGTATACCACATCGCTCCAATTCACTCTATTCCTTGCCCTCCTTTCACCCTCCTGCATGTTCAGGCCCCGATCACACAAAATCTTTTTCACTCCATCTTTCCACCTCCAATTTGGTCTCCCTCTTCTCCTTGCTCCCTCCACCTCCGATACATATATCCTCTTGGTCAATCTTTCCTCACTCATCCTCTCCATGTGCCCAAACCACTTCAAAACACCCTCTTCTGCTCTCTCAACCACGCTCTTTTTATTTCCACACATCTCTCTTACCCTAACGTTACTCACTAGATCAAACCACCTCACACCACACATTGTCCTCAAACATCTCATTTCCAGCACATCCATCCTCCTGTGCACAAGTCTATCCATAGCCCACGCCTCGCAACCATACAACATTGTTGGAACCACCATTCCTTCAAACATACCCATTTTTGCTCTCCGAGATAATTTTCTCAACTTCCACACATTCTTCAAGGCCCCCAGAATTTTCGCCCCCTCCCCCACCCTATGATCCACTTCCGCTTCCATGGTTCCATCCGCTGCCAGATCCACTCCCAGATATCTAAAACACTTCACTTCCTCCAGTTTTTCTCCATTCAAACTCACCTCTCAATTGACTTGACCCTCAACCCTACTGTACCTAATAACCTTGCTCTTATTCACATTTACTCTTAACTTTCTTCTTCCACACACTTTACCAAACTCAGTCACCAGCTTCTGCAGTTTCTCACATGAATCAGCCACCAGCGCTGTATCATCAGCGAACAACAACTGACTCACTTCCCAAGCTCTCTCATCCCCAACAGACTTCATACTTGCCCCTCTTTCCAAAACTCTTGCATTCACCTCCCTAACAACCCCATCCATAAACAAATTAAACAACCATGGAGACATGACACACCCCTGCCGCAAACCTACATTCACTGAGAACCAATCACTTTCCTCTCTTCCTACACGTACACATGCCTTACATCCTCGATAAAAACTTTTCACTGCTTCTAACAACTTTCCTCCCACACCATATATTCTTAATACCTTCCACAGAGCATCTCTATCAACTCTATCATATGCCTTCTCCAGATCCATAAATGCTACATACAAATCCATTTGCTTTTCTAAGTATTTCTCACATACATTCTTCAAAGCAAACACCTGATCCACACATCCTCTACCACTTCTGAAACCACACTGCTCTTCCCCAATCTGATGCTCTGTACATGCCTTCACCCTCTCAATCAATACCCTCCCATATAATTTACCAGGAATACTCAACAAACTTATACCTCTGTAATTTGAGCACTCACTCTTATCCCCTTTGCCTTTGTACAATTGCACTATGCACGCATTCCGCCAATCCTCAGGCACCTCACCATGAGTCATACATACATTAAATAACCTTACCAACCAGTCAACAATACAGTCACCCCCTTTTTTAATAAATTCCACTGCAATACCATCCAAACCTGCTGCCTTGCCGGCTTTCATCTTCCGCAAAGCTTTCACTACCTCTTCTCTGTTTACCAAATCATTTTCCCTAAGCCTCTCACTTTGCACACCACCTTGACCAAAACACCCTATATCTGCCACTCTATCATCAAACACATTCAACAAACCTTCAAAATACTCACTCCATCTCCTTCTGACATCACCACTACTTGTTATCACCTCCCCATTTGCGCCCTTCACTGAAGTTCCCATTTGCTCCCTTGTCTTATGCACTTTATTTACCTCATTCCAGAACATCGTTTTATTCTCCCTAAAATTTATTGATACTCTCTCACCCCAACTCTCATTTGCCCTTTTTTTCACCTCTTGCACCTTTCTCTTGACCTGTCTCTTTCTTTTATGCATCTCCCACTCAATTGCATTTTTTCCCTGCAAAAATCGTCCAAATGCCTCTCTCTTCTCTTTCACTAATACTCTTACTTCTTCATCCCACCACTCACTACCCTTTCTAATCAACCCACCTCCCACTCTTCTCATGCCACAAGCATCTTTTGCGCAATCCATCACTGATTCCCTAAATACATCCCATTCCTCCCCCACTCCCCTTGCTTCCATTGTTCTCACTTTTTTCCATTCTGTACTCAGTCTCTCCTGGTACTTCCTCACACAGGTCTCCTTCACAAGCTCACTTACTCTCACCACCCTCTTCACACCAACATTCACCCCAACATATATATATATATATATATATATATATATATATATATATATATATATATATATATATACTTGGAAAGAGGGGCAAGTATGAAGTCTGTTGGGGATGAGAGAGCTTGGGAAGTGAGTCAGTTGTTGTTCGCTGATGATACAGCGCTGGTGGCGGATTCATGTGAGAAACTGCAGAAGCTGGTGACGGAGTTTGGTAAAGTGTGTGGAAGAAGAAAGTTAAGAGTAAATTTGAATAAGAGCAAGGTTATTAGGTACAGTAGGGTTGAGGGTCAAGTCAATTGGGAGGTGAGTTTGAATGGAGAAAAACTGGAGGAAGTGAAGTGTTTTAGATATCTGGGAGTGGATCTGTCAGCGGATGGAACCATGGAAGCGGAAGTGGATCATAGGGTGGGGGAGGGGGTGAAAATTTTGGGAGCCTTGAAAAATGTGTGGAAGTCGAGAACATTATCCCGGAAAGCAAAAATGGGTATGTTTGAAGGAATAGTGGTTCCAACAATGTTGTATGGTTGCGAGGCGTGGGCTATGGATAGAGTTGTGCGCAAGAGGATGGATGTGCTGGAAATGAGATGTTTGAGGACAATGTGTGGTGTGAGGTGGTTTGATCGAGTAAGTAACGTAAGGGTAAGAGAGATGTGTGGAAATAAAAAGAGTGTGGTTGAGAGAGCAGAAGAGGGTGTTTTGAAATGGTTTGGGCACATGGAGAGAATGAGTGTGGAAATATTGACCAAGAGGATATATGTGTCGGAGGTGGAGGGAACGAGGAGAAGAGGGAGACCAAATTGGAGGTGGAAAGATGGAGTGAAAAGGATTTTGTGTGATCGGGGCCTGAACATGCAGGAGGGTGAAAGGAGGGCAAGGAATAGAGTGAATTGGAGCGATGTGGTATACAGGGGTTGACGTGCTGTCAGTGGATTGAATCAAGGCATTTGAAGCGTCCGGGGTAAACCATGGAAAGCTGTGTAGGTATGTATATTTGCGTGTGTGGACGTGTGTATGTACATGTGTATGGGGGGGTTGGGCCATTTCTTTCGTCTGTTTCCTTGCGCTACCTCGCAAACGCGGGAGACAGCGACAAGGTAAAAAAAAAAAAAAAAATACATATATATATATATATATATATATATATATATATATATATATATATATATATATATATATTTATATATATATCTTTTTTTTTGCTTTGTCGCTGTCTCCCGCGTTTGCGAGGTAGCGCAAGGAAACAGACGAAAGAAATGACCCAACCCACCCCCATACATATGTATATACATACGTCCACACACGCATATACATATATATGTATATGTGTGTATGTGTGCATATGTATGTGTATATATATATATATATATATATATATATGCATGTATATGTATATTATCCCTGGGGATAGGTGTGAAAGAATACTTCCCACGCATTCCTCGCATGTCGTAGAAGGCGACTAGAGGGGACGGGAGCGGGGGGCCAGAAATCGTCCCCTCCTTGTATCTTTTTTATCTTTCTAAAATGGGAAACAGAAGAAGCAGTCACGCGTTGAGTGCTCATCCTCCCCGAAAGCTCAGACTGGGGTGTCTAAATGTGTGTGGATGTAACCAAGATGTGAAAAAAGGAGAGATAGGTAGTATGTTTTAGGAAAGGAACCTGGATGTTTTGGCTCTGAGTGAAACGAAACCTAAGGGTAAAGGGGAAGAGTGGTTTGGGAATGTCTTGGGAGTAAAGTCAGGGGTTAGTGAGAGGACAAGAGCAATGGAAGGAGTAGCAGTACTCCTGAAACAGGAGTTGTGGGAGTATGTGATAGAATCTAAGAAAGTAAATTCTCGATTAATATGGGTAAAACTGAAAGTTGATGGAGAGATGGGTGATTATTGGTGCATATGCACCTGGGCATGAGAAGAAAGATCATAACAGGCAAGTGTTTTGGGAGCAGATGAATGAGTGTGTTAGTGGTCTTGATGCACGAGACCGGGTTATAGTGATGGGTGATTTGAATGCAAAAGTGAGTAATGGGGCAGTTGAGGGAATAACTGGTATACATGGGGTGTTCAGTGTTGTAAATGGAAATGGTGAAGAGCTTGTAGATTTATGTTCTGAAAAAGGACTGGTGATTGGGAATACCTGGTTTAAAAAGCGAGATATACATAAGTATACGTATGTAAGTAGGAGAGATGGCCAGAGTGCGTTATTGGATTACGTGTTAATTGACAGGCGTGCGAAAGAGAGACTTTTGGATGTTAATGTGCTGAGAGGTGCAACTCGAGGGATGTGAGTGGTGGGATGAAGAAGTAAGATTATTAGTGAAAGAGAAGAGAGAGGCATTTGGTCAATTTTTGCAGGGAAAAAATGCAATTGAGTTGGAGATGTATAAAAGAAAGAGACAGGAAGGTCAAGAGAAAGGTGCAAGAGGTGAAAAAGAGGGCAAATGAGAGTTGGGGTGAGAGAGAATCATTAAATTTTAGGGAGAATAAAAAGTTGTTCTGGAAGGAGGTAAATAAAGTGCGTAAGGCAAGGGAGCAAATGGGAACATCAGTGAAGGGCGCAAATGGGGAGGTGATAACAAGTAATGGTGATGTGAGAAGGAGATGGAGTGAGTATTTTGAAAGTTTGTTGAATATGTTTGATGATAGAGTGGCAGATATAGGGTGTTTTGCTCAAAGTGGTGTGCAAAGTGAGAGGGTTAGGGAAAATGATTTGGTAAACAGAGAAGAGGTAGTAAAAGCTTTGCGGAAGATGAAAGCCGGCAAGGCAGCAGGTTTGGATGGTATTGCAGTGGAATTTATTAAAGAAGGGGGTGACTGTATTATTGACTGGTTGGTAAGGTTATAAGTTTGTTGAGTATTCCTGGTAAATTATATGGGAGGGTATTGATTGAGAGGGTGAAGTCATGTACAGAGCATCAGATTGGGGAAGAGCAGTGTGGTTTCAGAAGTGGTAGAGGATGTGTGGATCAGGTGATTGCTTTGAAGAATGTATGTGAGATATACTTAGAAAAGCAAATGGATTTGTATGTAGCATTTATGGATCTGGAGAAGGCATATGATAGAGTTGATAGAGATGCTCTGTGGAAGGTATTAAGAATATATGGTGTGAGAGGCAAGTTGTTAGAAGCAGTGAAAAGTTTTTATCGAGGATGTAAGGCATGTGTACGTGTAGGAAGAGAGGAAAGTGATTGGTTGTCAGTGAATGTTGGTTTGTGGCAGGGGTGTGTGATGTCTCCATGGTTGTTTAATTTGTTTATGGATGGGGTTGTTAGGGAGGTGAATGCAAGAGTTTTGGAAAGAGGGGCAAGTATGAAGTCTGTTGTGGATGAGAGAGCTTGGGAAGTGAGTCAGTTCTTGTTCGCCGATGATACAGCGCTGGTGGCTGATTCATATGAGAAACTGCAGAAGCTGGTGACTGAGTTTGGTAAAGTGTGTGAAAGAAGAAAGTTAAGAGTAAATGTGAATAAGAGCAAGGTTATTAGGTACAGTAGGGTTGAGGGTCAAGTCAATTGGGAGGTAAGTTTGAATGGAGAAAAACTGGAGGAAGTAAAGTGTTTTAGATATCTGGGAGTGGATCTGGCAGCGGATGGAACCATGGAAGCGGAAGTGGATCATAGGGTGGGGGAGGGGGCGAAAATTCTGGGAGCCTTGAAGAATGTGTGGAAGTCGAGAACATTATCTCGGAAAGGAAAAATGGGTATGTTTGAAGGAATAGTGGTTCCAACAATGTTGTATGGTTGCGAGGCGTGAGCTATGGATAGAGTTGTGCACAGGAGGATGGATATGCTGGAAATGAGATGTTTGAGGACAATGTGTGGTGTGAGTTGGTTTGATTGAGTTAGTAATATAAGGGTAAGAGAGATGTGTGGAAATAAAAAGAGCGTGGTTGAGAGAGCAGAAGAGGGTATTTTGAAATGGTTTGGTCACATGGAGAGAATGAGTGAGGAAAGATTGACTAAGAGGATATATGTGTCGGAGGTGGAAGGAAAGAGGAGAAGTGGGAGACCAAATTGGAGGTGGAAAGATGGAGTGAAAAAGATTTTGTGTGATCGGGGCCTGAACATGCAGGAGGGTGAAAGGAGGGCAAGGAATAGAGTGAATTGGATTGATGTGGTATACTGGGGTTGACGTGCTGTCAGTGGATTGAATCAGGGCATGTGAAGCGTCTGGGGTAAACCATGGAAAGCTGTGTACGTATGTATATTTGCGTGTGTGGATGTATGTATATACATGTGTATGGGGATGGGTTGGGCCATTTCTTTCGTCTGTTTCCTTGCGCTACCTCGCAAACGCGGGAGACAGCGACAAAGAAAAAAAAAAAAATATATATATATATATAGCATTTATGGATCTGGAGAAGGCATATGATAGAGTTGATAGAGATGCTCTGTGGAAGGTATTAAGAATATATGGTGTGGGAGGCAAGTTGTTAGAAGCAGTGAAAAGTTTTTATCGAGGATGTAAGGCATGTGTACGTGTAGGAAGAGAGGAAAGTGATTGGTTCTCAGTGAATGTAGGTTTTCGGCAGAGGTGTGTGATGTCTCCATGGTTGTTTAATTTGTTTATGGATGGGGTTGTTAGGGAGGTGAATGCAAGAGTTTTGGAAAGAGGGGCAAGTATGCAGTCTGTTGGGTATGAGAGAGCTTGGGAAGTGAGTCAGTTGTTGTTCGCTGATGATACAGCGCTGGTGGCTGATTCATGTGAGAAACTGCAGAAGCTGGTGACTGAGTTTGGTAAAGTGTGTGAAAGAAAAAAGTTAAGAGTAAATGTGAATAAGAGCAAGGTTATTAGGTACAGTAGGGTTGAGGGTCAATTCAATTGGGAGGTGAGTTTGAATGGAGAAAAACTGGAGGAAGTGAAGTGTTTTAGATATCTGGGAGTGGATCTGGCAGCGGATGGAACCATGGAAGCAGAAGTGGATCATAGGGTGGGGGAGGGGGCGAAAATTCTGGGAGCCTTGAAGGAATAGTGGTTCCAACAATGTTGTATGGTTGCGAGGCGTGGACTATGGATAGAGTTGTGCGCAGGAGGATGGATGTGCTGGAAATGAGATGTTTGAGGACAATATGTGGTGTGAGGTGGTTTGATCGAGTAAGTAACGTAAGGGTAAGAGAGATGTGTGGAAATAAAAAGAGCGTGGTTGAGAGAGCAGAAGAGGGTGTTTTGAAGTGGTTTGCGGCAGTGGTGTGTGATGTCTCCATGGTTGTTTAATTTGTTTATGGATGGGGTTGTTAGGGAGGTGAATGCAAGAGTTTTGGAAAGAGGGGCAAGTATGAAGTCTGTTGGGGATGAGAGAGCTTGAGAAGTGAGTAAGTTGTTGTTCGCTGATGATACAGCGCTGGTGGCTGATTCATGTGAAAAACTGCAGAAGCTGGTGACTGAGTTTGGTAAAGTGTGTGAAAGAAGAAAGTTAAGAGTAAATGTGAATAAGAGCAAGGTTATTAGGTACATTAGGGTTGAGGGTCAAGTCAATTGGGAGGTGAGTTTGAATGGACTACAACTGGAGGAAGTGAAGTGTTTTAGGTATCTGGGAGTGGATCTGGCAGCGGATGGAACCATGGAAGCGGAAGTGGATCATAGGGTGGGGGAGGGGGCGAAAATTTTGGGAGCCTTGAAGGAATAGTGGTTCCAACAATGTTGTATGGTTGCAAGGCGTGGACTATGGATAGAGTTGTGCGCAGGAGGATGGATGTGCTGGAAATGAGATGTTTGAGGACAATATGTGGTGTGAGGTGGTTTGATCGAGTAAGTAACGTAAGGGTAAGAGAGATGTGTGGAAATAAAAAGAGCGTGGTTGAGAGAGCAGAAGAGGGTGTTTTGAAGTGGTTTGCGGCAGTGGTGTGTGATGTCTCCATGGTTGTTTAATTTGTTTATGGATGGGGTTGTTAGGGAGGTGAATGCAAGAGTTTTGGAAAGAGGGGCAAGTATGAAGTCTGTTGGGGATGAGAGAGCTTGAGAAGTGAGTAAGTTGTTGTTCGCTGATGATACAGCGCTGGTGGCTGATTCATGTGAAAAACTGCAGAAGCTGGTGACTGAGTTTGGTAAAGTGTGTGAAAGAAGAAAGTTAAGAGTAAATGTGAATAAGAGCAAGGTTATTAGGTACATTAGGGTTGAGGGTCAAGTCAATTGGGAGGTGAGTTTGAATGGACTACAACTGGAGGAAGTGAAGTGTTTTAGGTATCTGGGAATGGATCTGGCAGCGGATGGAACCATGGAAGCGGAAGTGGATCATAGGGTGGGGGAGGGGGCGAAAATTTTGGGAGCCTTGAAGGAATAGTGGTTCCAACAATGTTGTATGGTTGCAAGGCGTGGACTATGGATAGAGTTGTGCGCAGGAGGATGGATGTGCTGGAAATGAGATGTTTGAGGACAATGTGTGGTGTGAGGTGGTTTGATTGAGTAAGTAACTTAAGGGTAAGAGAGATGTGTGGAAATAAAAAGAGCGTGGTTGAGAGAGCAGAAGAGGGTGTTTTGAAGTGGTTTGGGCACATGGAGAGGATGAGTGAGGAAAGATTGTCCAAGAGGATATATGTGTCGGAGGTGGAGGGAACAAGGAGAAGAGGGAGACCAAATTGGAGGTGGAAAGATGGAGTGAAAAAGATTTTGTGTGATCGGGGCCTGAACATGCAGGAGGGTGAAAGGAGGGCAAGGAATAGAGTGAATTGGAGCGATGTGTTATACCAGGGTTGACGTGCTGTCAGTGGATTGAATCAAGGCATGTGAGGCGTTTGGGGTAAACCATGGAAAGCTGTGTAGGTATGTATATTTGCGTGTGTGGACGTATGTATATACATGTGTATGGGGGGGGTTGGGCCATTTCTTTCGTCTGTTTCCTTGCGCTACCTCGCAAACGCGGGAGACAGCGACAAAGTATAAAAAAAAAAAAAATATATATATATATATATATATATATATATATATATATATATATATATATATATATATATATATATATATATTTATATATATATATAAATGAATGTAGGTTTGCGGCAGGGGTGTGTGATGTCTCCATGGTTGGTTAATTTGTTTATGGATGGGGTTGTTAGGGAGGTGAATGCAAGAGTTTTGGAAAGAGGGGCAAGTATGCAGTCTGTTGTGGATGTGAGAGCTTGGGAAGTGAGTCAGTTGTTTTTCGCTGATGATACAGCGCTGGTGGCTGATTCATGTGAGAAACTGCAGAAGCTGGTGACTGAGTTTGGTAAAATAAGTGAAATAAGAAATTTAAAAGTAAATGTGAATAAGAGCAATGTTATTAGGTACAGTAGGGTTGAGGGTCAAGTCAGTTGGGAGGTAAGTTTGAATGGAGAAAAACTGGTGGAAGTAAAGTGTTTTAGATATCTGGGAGTGGATCTGGCAGCGGATTGAACCATGGAAGCGTAAGTGAATCATAGGGTGGGGGAGAGGGGCAAAAATCTTGGGAGCCTTGAAGAATGTGTAGAAGTCGAAAACATTATCTTGGAAAGCAAAAATGGGTATGATTGAAGGAATAGTGGTTCCAACAATGTTGTATGGCTGCGAGGCGTGGTCTATGGATAGAGTTGTGCGCAGGAGGGTGGATGTGCTGGACATGAGATGTTTGAGGGCAATGTGTGGTGTGAGGTGGTTTGATCGAGTAAGTAATGTAAGGGTAAGAGAGATGTGTGGAAATAAAAAGAGCGTGGTTGAGAGAGCAGAAGAGGGTGTTTTGAAATGGTTTGGGCACATGGAGAGAATGAGTGAGGAAAGATTGACCAAGAGGATATATGTGTCGGAGGTGGAGGGAACGAGGAGAAGTGGGAGAGCAAATTGGAGGTGGAAAGATGGAGTGAAAAAGATTTTGTGTGATCGGGGCCTGAACATGCAGGAGGGTGAAAGGAGGGCAAGGAATAGAGTGAATTGGAGCGATGTGGTATACCGGGGTTGACGTGCTGTCAGTGGATTGAATCAGGGCATGTGAAGCTTCTGGGGTAAACCATGGAAAGCTGTGTAGGTATGTATAGTTGCGTGTGTGGATGTATGTATATACATGTGTATGGGGGTGGGTTGGGCCATTTCTTTCGTCTGTTTCCTTGCGCTACCTTGCAAACGCGGGAGACAGCGACAAAGTATAATAATAATATAATAATATACATATATATATATATATATATATATATATATATATATATATATATATATATATATATATATATATATATATATATATATTCTCAGTGAATGTAGGTTTGCGGCAGGGGTGTGTGATGTCTCCATGGTTGTTTAATTTGTTTATGGATGGGGTTGTTAGGGAGGTAAATGCAAGAGTCTTGGAAAGAGGGGCAAGTATGAAGTCTGTTGGGGATGAGAGAGCTTGGGAAGTGAGTCAGTTGTTGTTCGCTGATGATACAGCGCTGGTTGCGGATTCATGTGAGAAACTGCAGAAGCTGGTGACGGAGTTTTGGTAAAGTGTGTGGAAGAAGAAAGTTAAGAGTAAATGTGAATAAGAGCAAGGTTATTAGGTACAGTAGGGCTGAGGGTCAAGTCAATTGGGAGGTGAGTTTGAATGGTGAAAAACTGGAGGAAGTGAAAGTGTTTTAGATATCTGGGAGTGGATCTGTCAGCGGATGGAACCATGGAAGCGGAAGTGGATCATAGGGTGGGGGAGGGGGCGAAAATTCTTGGGAGCCTTGAAAAATGTGTAGAAGTCAAGAACATTATCCTGGAAAGCAAAAATGGGTATGTTTGAAGGAATAGTAGTTCCAACAATGTTGTATGGCTGCGAGGCGTGGGCTATGGATAGAGTTGTGCGCAGGAGGATGGATGTGCTGGACATGAGATGTTTGAGGGCAATGTGTGGTGTGAGGTGGTTTGATCGAGTAAGTAACGTAAGGGTAAGAGAGATGTGTGGAAATAAAAAGAGCGTGGTTGAGAGAGCAGAAGAGAGTGTTTTAAATGTTTTGGGCACATGGAGAGAATGAGTGAGGAAAGATTGACCAAGAGGATATATGTGTCGGAGGTGGAGGGAACGAGGAGAAGAGGGAGAGCAAATTGGAGGTGGAAAGATGGAGTGAAAAAGATTTTGTGTGATCGGGGCCTGAACATGCAGGAGGGTGAAAGGAGGGCAAGGAATAGAGTGAATTGGAGCGATGTGGTATACAGGGGTTGACGTGCTGTCAGTGGATTGAATCAAGGCATGTGAAGCGTCCTGGGGTAAACCATGGAAAGCTGTGTAGGTATGTATATTTGTGTGTGTGGATGTATGTATATACATGTGTATGGGGGGGGTTGGGCCATTTCTTTCGTCTGTTTCCTTGCGCTACCTCACAATACGCGGGAGACAGCGACAAAGTATAAAAAGAAAAAAAAAAAAAATATATATATATATATATATATATATATATATATATATGGGGTTGTTAGGGAGGTAAATGCAAGAGTTTTGGAAAGAGGGGCAAGTATGAAGTCTGTTGGGGATGAGAGAGCTTGGGAAGTGAGTCAGTTGTTGTTCGCTGATGATACAGCGCTGGTGGCTGATTCATGTGAGAAACTGCAGAAGCTGGTGACTGAGTTTGGAAAAGTGTGTGGAAGAAGAAAATTAAGAGTAAATGTGAATAAGAGCAAGGTTATTAGGTACAGTAGGGTTGAGGGTCAAGTCAATTGGGAGGTGAGTTTAAATGGAGAAAAACTGGAGGAAGTGAAGTGTTTTAGATATCTGGGAGTGGATCTGGCAGCGGATGGAACCATGGAAGCGGAAGTGGATCATAGGGTGGGGGAGGGGGCGAAAATCCTGGGGGCCTTGAAGAATGTGTGGAAGTCGAGAACATTATCTCGGAAAGCAAAAATGGGTATGTTTGAAGGAATAGTGGTTCCAACAATGTTGTATGGTTGCGAGGCGTGGGCTATGGATAGAGTTGTGCGCAGGAGGATGGATGTGCTGGAAATGAGATGTTTGAGGACAATGTGTGGTGTGAGGTGGTTTGATCGAGTGAGTAACGTAAGGGTAAGAGAGATGTGTGGAAATAAAAAGAGCGTGGTTGAGAGAGCAGAAGAGGGTGTTTTGAAGTGGTTTGGGCACATGGAGAGGATGAGTGAGGAAAGATTGACCAAGAGGATATATGTGTCGGAGATGGAGGGAACAAAGAGAAGAGGGAGACCAAATTGGAGGTGGAAAGATGGAGTGAAAAAGATTTTGTGTGATCGGGGCCTGAACATGCAGGAGGGTGAAAGGAGGGCAAGGAATAGAGTGAATTGGAGCGATGTGGTATACCGGGGTTGACGTGCTGTCAGTGGATTGAAGCAAGGCATGTGAAGCGTCTGGGGTAAACCATGGAAAGCTGTGTAGGTATGTATATTTGCGTGTGTGGACGTATGTATATACATGAGTATGGGGGGGGGGTTGGGCCATTTCTTTCGTCTGTTTCCTTGCGCTACCTCGCAAACGCGGGAGACAGCGACAAAGCAAAAAAAAAGAAAATAAATATATATATCCCTGGGGATAGGGGATTAGGAATACTTCCCATATATTCCCTGCGTGTCGTAGAAGGCGATTAAAAGGGGTGGGAGCGTCGGGGCTGGAAATCCTCCCCTTTCATTTCTTTTTAATTTTCCAAAAGAAGGAACAGAGTGTGGCCAGGTGAGGATATTCCAAATGAGGCCCAGTCCTCTGTTCTTAACGCTACCTCGCTAACGCGGGAAATGGCGAATAGTTGAAAAGAAAAGAAAGCATTTATGGATCTGGAGAAGGCATATGATAGAGTTGATAGAGATGCTCTGTGGAAGGTATTAAGAATATATGGTGTGGGAGGCAAGTTGTTAGAAGCAGTGAAAAGTTTTTATCGAGGATGTAAGGCATGTGTACGTGTAGGAAGAGCTGAAAGTGATTGGTTCTCAGTGAATGTAGGTTTGCGGCAGGGGTGTGTGATGTCTCCATGGTTGTTTAATTTGTTTATGGATGGGGTTGTTAGGGAGGTGAATGCAAGAGTTTTGGAAAGAGGGGCAAGTATGAAGTCTGTTGGGGATGAGAGAGCTTGGGAAGTGAGTCAGTTGTTGTTCGCTGATGATACAGCGCTGGTGGCTGATTCATGTGAGAAACTGCAGAAGCTGGTGACTGAGTTTGGTAAAGTGTGTGAAAGAAGAAAGTTAAGAGTAAATGTGAATAAGAGCAAGGTTATTAGGTACAGTAGGGTTGAGGGTCAAGTCAATTGGGAGGTGAGTTTGAATGGAGAAAAACTGGAGGAAGTGAAGTGTTTTAGATATCTGGGAGTGATCTGGCAGCGGATGGAAACATGGAAGCGGAAGTGGATCATAGGGTGGGGGAGGGGGCGAAAATTCTGGGAGCCTTGAAGACTGTGTGGAAGTCGAGAACATTATCTCGGAAAGCAAAAATGGGTATGTTTGAAGGAATATCGGTTCCAACAATGTTGTATGGTTGTGAGGCGTGGACTATGGATAGAGTTGTGCGCAGGAGGATGGATGTGCTGGAAATGAGATGTTTGAGGACAATGTGTGGTGTGAGGTGGTTTGATCGAGTAAGTAACGTGAGTGTAAGAGAGATGTGTGGAAATAAAAAGAGCGTGGTTGAGAGAGCAGAAGAGGGTGTTTTGAAATGGTTTGGTCACATGGAGAGAATGAGTGAGGAAAGATTGACCAAAAGGATATATGTGTCGGAGGTGGAGGGAACGAGGAGAAGAGGGAGACCAAATTGGAGGTGGAAAGATGGAGTGAAAAAGATTTTGTGTGATCGGGGCCTGAACGTGTAGGAGGGTGAAAGGAGGGCAAGGAATAGAGTGAATTGGAGCGATGTGGTATACAGGGGTTGACGTGCTGTCAGTGGATTGAATCAGGGCATGTGAAGCGACTGGGGTAAACCATGGAAAGCTGTGTAGGTATGTATATTTGCGTGTGTGGACGTATGTATATACATGTGTATGGGGGGGGTTGGGCCATTTCTTTCGTCTGTTTCCTTGCGCTACCTCGCAAACGCGGGAGACAGCGACAAAGTATAATAAAAAAAATAAGTATAATAAATATATATATATATATCCTTTGGGATAGGGGAGAAAGAATACTTCCCACGCATTCGTCACGTGTCATAGAAGGCGACTAAAGGGGACAGGAGGGGGGAGCCAGAAACCCTCCCCTCCTTGTATTTTAACTTTCTAAAAGAGGAAACAAAAGGAGTCACGTGGGGAGTGCTTCTCCTCCACGAAGTCTCACATTGGGGTGTCTAAATGTGTGTGGATGTAACCAAGATGAGAAAAAAGGAGAGATAGGTAGTATGTTTGAGGTAAGGAACCAGGATGTTTTGGCTCTAAGTGAAACGAAGCTCAAGGGTTAAGGGGAAGAGGGGTTTGGGAATGTCTTGGGACTAAAGTTAGGGGTTAGTTAGAGGACAAGAGCAAGGGAAGGAGTAGCAGTACTCCTGAAACAGGAGTTGTGGGAGTATGTGATAGAGTGTAAGAAAGTAAATTCTAGATTGATATGGGTAAAACTGAAAGTTGATGAGAGATGGGTGATTATTGGTGCATATGCACCTGGGCATGAGAAGAAAGATCATGAGAGGCAAGTGTTTTGGAGCAGCTGAATGAGTGTGTTAGTGGTTTTGATGCACAAGACCAGGTTATAGTGATGGGTGATTTGAATTCAAAGGTGAGTAGTGTGTCAGTTGAGGGAATAATTGGTATACATGGGGTGTTCAGTGTTGTAAATGGAAATGGTGAAGAGCTTGTAGATTTATGTGCTGAAAAAGGACTAGTGATTGGGAATACCTGGTTTAAAAAGCAAGATATACATAAGTATACATATGTAAGTAGGAGAGATGGCCAGAGAGCATAATTGGATTATGTGATAATTAATAGGTGTGCGAAAGAGAGACTTTTGGATGTTAATCTGCTGACAGGTGCAACTGGAGGAATGTCTGATCATTATTTTGTGGAGGTGAAGGTGAAGATTTGTATAGGTTTTCAGAAAAGAAGAGAGAATGTTGGGGTGAAGAGAGTGGTGAGAGTAAGTGAGCTTAGGAAGGAAACTTGTGTGAGGAAGTACCAGAAGAGACTGAGTACAGAATGGAAAAAGGTGAGAACAAAGGAGGTAAGGGGAGTGGGTGAGGAATAGGATGTATTTAGGGAAGCAGTGATGGCTTGTGGAAAAGATCCTTGTGGCATGAGAAGTGTGGTAGGTGGGTTGATTAGAACGGTTAGTGAGTGGTGGGAAGAAGAAGTAAGATTATTAGTGAAAGAGAAGAGAGAGGCATGTGGACGATTTTTGTAGGGAAAAAATGCAAATGAGTGGGAGATGTATAAAGGAAAGAGGCAGGAGTTCAAGAGAAAGGTGCAAGAGGTGAAAAAGAGGGCAAATGAGAGTTGGGGTGAGAGAGTATCATTAAATTTTAGGAAGAATAAAAAGATGTTTTGGAAAGAGGTAAATAAAGTGGGTAAGACAAGGGAGGAAATGGGAACTTTAGTGAAGGGGGGTAATGGGGAGTTGACAACAAGTGGTGGTGATGTGAGATGGAGTGAGTATTTTGAAGGTTTGTTGAATGTGTTTGACGATAGAGTGGTAGATATAGTGTGTTTTGGTCGAGGTGGTATGCAAAGTGAGAGGGTTAGGGAAAATGATTTGGTAAACAGAGAAGAGGTAGTTAAAGCTTTGCGGAAGATGAAAGCCGGCAAGGCAGCAGGTTTGGATGGTATTGCAGTGGAATCTATTAAAAAAGGGGGTGACTGTATTGTTGACTGGTTGGTAAGGTTATTTAATTTATGTATGATTGATAGTGAGGTGCCTGAGGATTGGTGGAATGCTTGCATAGTGCCAGTGTACAAAGGCAAAGGGGATAAGAGTGAGTGCTCAAATTACAGAGGTATAAGTTTGTTGAGTATTCCTGGTAAATTATATGGAGGGTATTGATTGAGAGGGTGAAGGCATGTACAGAGCATCAGATTGGGGAAAAGCAGTGTGCTTTCAAAAGTGGGAAAGGATGTGTGGATCATGTGTTTGCTTTGAAGAATGTATGTGAGAAATACTTAGAAAAGTAAATGGATTTGTATGTAGCATTTAAGGATCTGGAGATGGCATATGATAGAGTTGATTGAGGTACTCTGTGGAAGGTATTAAGAATATATGGTGTGGGAGGCAAGTTGTTGGAAGCAGTGAAAAGTTTTTACCGAGGATGTAAGACGTGTGCGTGTAGGAAGAGAGGAAAGTGATTGGTTCTCAGTGAATGTAGGTTTGCGGCAGGGGTGTGTGATGTCTCCATGGTTGTTTGATTTGTATATGGATGGGGTTGTTAGGGAGGTGAATGCAAGAGTTTTGGAGAGATTGGCAAGTATGCAGTCTGTTGTGGATGAGAGAGCTTGGGAAGTGAGTCATTTGTTGTTTGCTGCTGATACAGTACTGGTGGCTGCTTCATGTGAGAAACTGCAGAAGCTGGTGTGTGTGAAAGAAGAAAGTTGAGAGTAAATGTGAATAAGAGCAAGGTTATTAGGTACAGTAGGGTTGAGGGTCAAGTCAATTAGGAGGTAAGTTTGAATGGAGAAAAACTGGAGGAAGTAAAGTGTTTCAGATATCTGGGAGTGGATCTGGCAGCGGATGGAACCATGGAAGCGGAAGTGAACCATAGGGTGGGGGAGGGGGCGAAAATCCTGGGAGCCTTGAAGAATGTGTGGAAGTCGAGAACATTATCTCGGAAAGCAAAAATGGGTATGTTTGAAGGAATAATTGTTTCAACAATGTTGTATGGTTGCGAGGCGTGGGCTATGGATAGAGTTGTGCACAGGAGGGTGGATGTGCTGGAAATGAGATGTTTGAGGACAATGTGTGGTGTGAAGTGGTTTGATCGAGTAAGTAATGTAAGGGTAAGAGAGATGTGTGGAAATAAAAAGAACGTGGTTGAGAGAGCAGAAGAGGGTGTTTTGAAATGGTTTGGGCACATGGAGAGAATGAGTGAGGAAAGATTGACCAAGAGGATATATGTGTCGGAGGTGGAGGGAACGAGGAGAAGTGGGAGACCAAATTGGAGGTGGAAAGATGGAGTGAAAAATATTTTGTGTGATCGGGGCCTGAACATGCAGGAGGGTGACAGGCGGGCAAGGAATAGAGTGAATTGGATCGATGTGGTATACCGGGGTTGACGTGCTGTCAGTGGATTGAATCAGGGCATGTGAAGCGTCTGGGGTAAACCATGGAAAGTTGTGTGGGGCCTGGATGTGGAAAGGGAGCTGTGGTTTCAGGCATTATTGCGTGACAGCTGGAGACTGAGTGTGAACGAATGGGGCCTTTGTTGTCCTTTCCTAGTGCTACCTCGCACACAGGAGGAGGGAGGAGGATGGTATTCCATGTGTGGCGAGGTGGCGATGGGAATGAATAGGGGCAGACAGTGTGAATTGTGTGCATGGGTATATATGTATTTGTCTGTGTGTGTATATATATGTGTACATTGAGATGTATAGGTATGTATATTTGCGTGTGTGGGCGTGTGGGTGTATACATTGTGTATGGGGGTGGGTTGGGCCATTTTTTTTTCGTTTGTTTCCTTGCGCTACCTCGCAAACGCGGGAGACAGCGACAAAGCAAAATAGATAAATGAAATAAATATTATATTTTACTTTGTCACTGTCTCCCGCATTAGCGAGGTAGTGCAAGGAAAGAGACGAAAGAATGGCCCTACCCACCCACATACACATGTATATACATACACTTCACACACACAAATATACATACCTATACATCTCAATGTATACATATATATACACACACAGACATATACATATATACACATGTACATAATTCATACTATCTTTCTTTATTCATTCCCATAGCCATCCCGCCACACATGAAATAACATATGCGAGGTAGCACTAGGAAAAGACAACAAAGGCCACATTCGTTCACACTCAGTCTCTAGCTGTCATGTAATAATGCACCAAAACCACAGCTCCCTTTCCACATCCAGGCCCCGCAGAACTTTCCATGGTTTACCCCAGATGCTTCACATGCCCTGGTTCAATCCATTGACAGCACGTCGACTGCAGTATACCACATCGTTCCAATTCACTCTATTCCTTGAACGCCTTTCACCCTCCTACTTGTTCAGGCCCCAATTACTCAAAATCTTTTTCACTCCATCTTTCCACCTCCAATTTGGTCTCCCACTTCTCGTTCCCTCAACCTCTGATAGATATATCCTCTTGGTGCATCCTTCCTCACTCATTCTCTCCATGTGACCAAACCATTTCAAAACACCCTCTTCTTCTCTCTCAACCACACTCTTTTTGTTTCCACACATCTCTCTTACCCTTATATTACTCGATCAAACCACCTCACACCACATATTGTCCTCAAACATCTCATTTCCAGCACATCCACCCTCCTGCGCACAACTCTGTCCATACCCCACGCCTCACATCCATATAACATTGTTGGAACCACTATTCCTTCAAACATACCCATTTTTGCTTTCCAAAATAATGTTCTTGACTTCCACACATTCTTCAACACTCCCAGAACTTTGGCCCCCTCCCCCACCCGATGATTCAATTCCGCTTCCATGTTTCCATCCGCTGCCAAATCCACTCCCAGATATCTAAAACACTTCACTTCCTCCAGTTTTTTTCCATTCAAACTAACCTCCCAATGGACTTGTCCCTCAACCCTACTGTACCTAATAACCTTGCTCTTATTCCCATTTACTCTCAGCTTTCTTCTTTCTTACACTTTACCAAACTCAGTCGCCAGCTTCTGCAGTTTCTCACACGAGTCAGCCACCAGCGCTGCATCATCAGCGAACAACAACTGACTCACTTCCCAAGCTCTCTCATCCACAACAGACTTCATACTTGTCCCTCTTTCCAAAACTCTAGCATTCAACCTCCCTAACAACCCCATCCATAAACTAATTAAGCAACCATGGAGACATCACACACCCCTGCCGCAAACAAACATTTGCTGAGAACCAATCACTTTCCTCCTCATACACGTACACATGCCTTACATCTTCAATAAAAACTTTTCAATACTTCTAAGAACTCGCTTCCCACGCCATATAGTCTTAATACTTTCCATAGAGCATCTGTATCAACTCTATCATATGCCTTCTCCAGATCCATAAATTCTACATATAAACCCATTTGCTTTTCTAAGTATTTCTCACATACATTCTTCAAAGCAAACACCTGATACACACGTCCTCTACCACTTCTGAAACCACACTGTTCTTCCCCAGTCTGATGCTCTGTACATGCCTTCACCCTCAAACAATACCCTCCCACATAATTTCCCAGGAATACTCAATAAACTTATACCTCTGTAATTTGAGCACTCACTTTTATCCCCTTTGCCTTTGTACACTGACATTATACAAGCATTCCACCAATCGTCAGGGACCTCACCATGAGTCATATATACATTAAATATCCTTACCAACCAGTCAACAATACAGTCACCCTCTTTTTTAATAAATTCATCTGCAATACCAGCCAAACCCACTGCCTTGCCATTTTCCATCTTCTGCAAAGCTTTCACTGCCTCTTCTCTGTTTACCAAATCATTTTCCCTAACCCTCTCACTTTGCACACCTCGACCAAAACAACTTATATCTGCCACTTTATCATGAAACACATTCAATAAACCTTCAAAATACTCACTCCATCTCCTTCTCACATCACCACTACTTGTTATCACCTCCCTATTAACCCTCTTCAGTGATGTTCCCATTTGTTCCCTTGTCCTATGCACTTTATTTACCTCCTTCCAAAACATCTTTTTATCCTCCCTGAAATTTAATGGTACTCTCTCACCCAACTCTCATTTGCCCTCTTTTTCACTTCTCGCACCCTTCTCTTGACGTCTTGCCTCTTTCTTTTATACATCTCCCTGTCATTTGTATTATTTTCCTGCAAAAATCGTCCAAATGCCTCTCTCTTCTCTTGCGCTAATAATCTTACTTCTTCATCCCACCTCTCACTACCCTTTCTAATCTGCCCACCTCCAACGCTTCTCGTGCCAGAAGCATCTTTTGCATAAGTCATCACTATTTCCCTAAATACATCCCATTCCTCCCCCACTTCCCTTATGTCCTTTGTTCTCATCTTTTTCCATTCTGTACTCAGTCTCTCCTGGTACTTCCTCACACAAGTCTCCTTCCCAGGCTCACTTACTCTCACCACTTTCTTCACCCCAACATTCTCTATTCTTTTCTGAAAACCTCTACAAATCTTCACCTTCGCCTCCTCAAGATAGTGATCAGACATCCCTCCAGTTGCACCTCTCAGCATATTAACATCCAAAAGTCTCTCCTTTGCGCACCTATCAATTAACACATAATCCAATGATGCTCCCTGGACATTTCTCCTACTTAGATATGTATACTTATGTATATCTCTTTTTAATCCAGGTATTCCCAATCACCAGTCCTTTTGCAGCACATAAATCTACAAGCTCTTCGCCATTTCCATTTACAACACTGAACACCCCATGTATACCAATTATTCCCTCAACTACCACATTACTCACCTTTGCATTCAAATCACCCATCACTATCACCCGGTCTCGTGCATCAATACTGCTAACACTTTCACTCAGCTGCTCCCAAAACACTTGCCTCTCATGATCTTTCTTCTCATGCCCAGGTGCATGTGCACCAATAATCACCCATCTCTCTCCATCCACTTTCAGTTTTGCCCATATCAATGTAGAGGTTACTTTCTGACACTCTATCATATACTCCCACCACTCCTGTTTCAGGATTATGGCTACTCCTTCCCTTGCTCTTGTCCTATCACTAACCCCTGACTTTACTCCCAAGACATTCCCAAACTACTCTTCCCCTTTACCCTTGAGCTTCGTTTCACTCAGAGCTAAAACATCCAGGTTCCTTTCCTCAAACATACAACCTATCTCTCCTTTTTTCACATCTTGGTTACATCAACACACATTTAGACACTGCAATCTGAGCCTTCGAGGAGGATGAGCACTCCCCGCGTGACTCCTGTTTCCCCTTCTAGAAAGTTGAAATACAAGGAGGGGAGGGTTTTTAACCCCCACTCCTGTCTTCTTTAGTCGCCTTCTATGACACGTGAGGAATGCGTGGGAAGTATTCTTTCTCGGCTATCTCCAGGGATATACATGTATTTGCATGTATATGTGGATGGCTTGGCCATTCTTTCGTCAATTTCTTTGCGCTAACTTGCTATTTTGGAGACATGACTAAGTATGATAAAAGAAAATAGATATTAATGATATATTTATATTTATTTTATTTTTTTTATTATACTTTGTCACTGTCTCCTACGGTAGCGAGTTAGAGCAAGGAAACAGACAAAAGAATGGTCCAACCCACCCACATTCATATGTATATACATGCACATCCACACATGCACATATACTTACCTATACATATCAACGTATACATATATATATATATATATATACATAATAGACATACATATATCCGTATGTACATAATTCATACTTGGTGCCTTTATTCATTCCCGTCACCACCCCACCACACATGCAATGACACCTTCCTCCCCCTCCCATACGCGTTCAAGGTAGCGTTAGGAAAAGACAACATAGGCCACATTCGTTCACACTTAGTCCCTAGCTGTCATTTATAATGCACCGAAACCAGAGTTCCCTTTCCACATCCAGGCCCCACAGAACTTTCCATAGTTTACCCCAGATGCTTCACATGCCCTAATTCAATCCATTGACAGCACGTTGACCCCATTCCATTTCACTCTATTCCTTGCACACCTTTCACCCTCCTGCATGTTCAGTCCCTGATCGCTCAAATCTTTTTCACTCCATCCTTTTCCCTCCAATTTTGTCTCCCACTTCTCATTCCCTCCACCTCTGACACATATATCCTCTTTGTCAATCTTTCCTCACTTATTCTCTCTTTGTGACCAAACCATTTCAATACACCCTCTTCTGCTCTCTCAACCACACTCTTTTTATTACCACACATCTCTCTTACCCTTTCGTTACTTTCTCGATCAAGCCACCTCACACCACATATTGTCCTCAAACATCTCATTTCCAACACATTAACCCTTCTCCACACAACCCTATCTATGGCCCACGCCTCGCTATCATATATCATTGTTGGAACAACTATACCTTCAAATATACCCATTTTTGCTTTCCAAGATAATGTTCTCACCTTCCACACATTCTTCCACTCTCCCAGAACCCTCGCCCCTCCCCCACCCTGTGACTCACTTCCGCTTCCATGGTTCCATCAGCTGGCAAATCCACTCCCAGATATCTATAACGCTTCACTTCCTCCAGTTTTTCTCTATTCAAACTTACCTCCCAGTTTACTTGTCCCTTAACCCTGCTGTACCTAATAACGTTGCTCTTATTCACGTTTCCTCTCAGCTTTCTTCTTTCACACACTTTACCAAACTCAGTCACCAGCTTCTGCAGTTTTTCACCTTAATCAGCTACCAGCGCTGTATCTTCAGCAAACAACAACTGACTCACTTCCCAAGCTCTCTCATCCAAAACCCTTGCATTCACCTCCCTAATAACCCCATCCATAAATAAATTAAACAACCATGGAGACATCACGCACCCCTGCTGCAAACCAACATTCACTGAGAACCAATCACTTTCCTCTCTTCCTACTCGAACACATGCCTTACATCCTTGATAAAAACTTTTCACTGCTTCGAACAACTTGCCTCCTACACCATATATTCTTAATACCTTTCACAGAGCATATCTGTTAACTCTATCATATGCCTTCTCCGGATCCATAAATGCTTCATGCAAATCCATTTGCTTTTCTAAGTATTTCTCACATACATTCTTCTAAGCAAACACCTGATCCACACATCCTCTACCACTCCTGTATGTACATGTGTATATAGGTGGGTAGGGCCATTCTTTCACATGCTTCTTTGCACTACTTCACTAACGCAGGAGACTGCGATTAAGTATGATTAAGAAAAAAAAAGAAAATGAGTAGAGTGATGGTGAGAGGGTATTATTGGATTATGTGTTAATTGATAGGTGTGTAAAAGAGAGAATTCTGGATATTAATGTGCTGAGAGGAGCAGCCTGAGGGATGTCTGATCACTATCTTGCAGAGGCGAAGGTGAAGATTTGTAGAGGATTTCAGAAAAGAATAAGAATGTTGGGGAGAAGAGAGGTGTGAGAGTAAGTGAACTTGGAATGGAGACTTGTATGAAAAAGTACCATTAGAGATTGAGTGCAGAATGGCAAAAGGTGAGAGCAAATGATGTAAGGGGATTGTCAGTGAAAGAGAAGGGAGAGGCGTTTGAAGTACTTTTGCAGGGAAGTAGTGCAAAGGACTGGGAGATGTATAAAAGAAAGTGGCAGGAGGTCAAGAGAAAGATGCAAGAGGTGAAAAAGAGGGCAGATGAGAGTTGGGGTGAAAGAGTATCATTAGATTTTAGGGAGGATAAAAATATGTTTTGGAAGGAGGTAAATAATGTGCGTAAGACAAGAAAAGAAATGAGGACATCAGGTAAGGGAACAAATGGGGAGGTAATAACCATAGAGATTAAGCGAGGAGATGGAGTGAGTGTTTTGAAGGTTTGTTGAATGTATTTGATGATAGAGTGGCAGATATAGGGTGTTTTTTTTAGGGATGTGTGCAAAGTGAGTGTTAAGGAGAATGGTTTGATGAAGAGAGAAGAGGTAGTGAAAGCTTTGCGAAGATGAAAGCCAACAAGGCAGCAAGTTCGGATGGTATTGCAGTGAATTTATTAAAAAGAATGCGAGTGCCTCTGTTGTTGATTGGTCGGTAAGGATATTAACTGTATGTAAGGATCATGGTGAAGTGCCTGAGGATTGGTGGAATGCATGCATAGTGCCATTGTACAAAGGCAAAGGGAATAAAGGTGAGTGTTCAAATTTCATTGGCATGAGTTTGTTGAGTATTCCAGGGAAATTATACAGGAGGGTATTGATTGAGATGTTAAAGGCATGTACAGAGCATCAGATTGGGGAAGAGAAGTGTGGTTTCAGAAGTGGTAGAGGATGTGTGGATCAGGTTTTTGCTTTGAAGAATGTTTGTGAGAGATCCTTAGAAAAACAGATTGATTTGTTTGCAGCATTTCTGGATCTGGAGAAGGCATATGATAGAGATGCTTTGTGGAAAGTTGCTAGAAGCAGTAAAAAGTGTTTACCAAGGATGTAAGGCATGTTTGCGAGTAGGGAGAGAGGAAAGTGACTGGTTCCAAGTGAATGCCGGTTTGCAGCAGAGGTGCTTAATGTCCCCATGGTTGTTTAATTTGTTTATGGGTGGGTAGTTAGGGAGGTGAATGCAAGAGTTTTGGAGAGAGGGGCAAGTATGCAGTCTGTTGGGGATGAGAGGGCTTAGAAAGTGAGTCATTTGCACTTTACTGATGATACAATGCTGGTGGCTGATTTGGGTGAGAAACTATAGAAGGAACAGTGGTTCCAACATGGGCTAATGATAGGTTTGTGTGGAGGAGGGTGGATGTGTAGGAAATGAAATGTTTGAGGACAGTATATGGTGAAAGCTTGTGGAAGATAAAATGTGACAAGATGGCCGGCCTGGGTGTTATTGCAGTGGAATTTATTAAAAAAGGGGGGGAGTATGTTGTTGATTGGTTAGTAAGGATCATGGTGAAGTGCTTGAGGATTAGCAGAATGTATGTATGTTGCCATTGTACAAAGCCAAAGGGGGTGAAGATGAGCGTTCAAACTACAGAGGCATAAGTCTGTTGAGTATTCCTGGGAAATGATATTGGAGGGAATTGATTAAGAGGGTGAAGGCATGTACAGAGCATCAGATTGGGGAAGAGTAGTGTGGTTTCAGAAGTGGTAGAGGAAGTGTGGATCAGGTGTTTGCTTTGAAGAATGTATGTGAGAAATACTTAGAAAAACAGATGGATTTGTATGTAGCATTTATGGATCTGGAAAAGGCATATGATAGGGTTGATTGAGATGCTCTGTGGAAGGTTTTAAGGATATATGGTGGGAGGTAAATTGCTAGAAGCAGTGAAAAGTGTTTAAGGATGTAAGGCATATGTACAAGTAGAAAGAAAGGACAATGAATGGCTCCCAGTGAATGTCTGTTTGTGGCAGGGGTGTGTGATGTCCCCATGGTTGTTTAATTTGTTTATGGATGTGTTGGTTAGGGAGGTAAATGCAAGAGTTTGGAGAGAGGGGTGAGTATGCAGTCTAGTGTGGATGAGAGGGCCTGGGAAGTGTCAGTTGTTGTTTGCCAGTGATACAGCTTTAGCGGCTGATTCATGTAAGAAACTGCAGAGGTTCGTGACTGAGTTTGGAAAGTGTGTGAAAGGAGAAAGTTGAGAGTAAATGTGAATAAGAACATGGTTATGAGGTTTGATAGGGTTGGGGGACATGGTAATTGGGATGTAAGTCTGAATGAAGAAAAATTGGAGGAAGTTAAGTGTTTTAGATATCTTGGAGTGGACTTATCAGCAGATGGAACAATGGAAGTGGAAGTTAGTCACAGGGTGGGGGAGGAGCCAAAGGTTCTGGGAGCAATGAAGAATATGTGGAAGGCAAGAAGGCTATCTCATAGAGCAAATATGGGTATGTTTGAAGGAATGGTGGTTCCAGTAATGTTATTTGGTTGCGAGGGATGGGCTATAGATAGGATTGTATGGAGAAGGGTGGATGTGTTGGAAATGAAATGTTTGAGGACAATATATGGTGTGAGGTGGTTTGATTGAGTATAATGAAAGGGTAAGAGAGATGTGTAGAAATGAAAAGAGTGTTTTTGAGAGAGCAGAAGAGGCTGTGTTAAAATGGTTTAGACATATGTAGAGAATGAGTGAGAAAAGATTGACAAATAGGATATGTGTGGCAGAGGTGAAGGGAACAAGGAGAAGTGGGAGACCAAATTAGAGGTGGAAGGATGGAGTAAAAAGATTTTGAGCGATCGGGGCCTAAACATACAGGAGGGTGAGAGGCAAGCAAGGAATAGAGTGAATTGGAACGATGTGGTATACTGGGATTGATATGCTGTCAGTGAATTGAACTAGGGCATGTGAAGTGTCTAGGGTAAAGCATGGAAAGATGTGTGGAGCCTAGATGTGGATAGGGAGCCGTGGATTCAGTGCATTACACATGACAGCCTGAGACTGAGTGTGAATGATTGTGGCCTATTTGGTCCATTTTCCTGATGTTACCTTGGTGGAGCAGGGATATCAATGCTGTTTTCCTGTTTGGTGTGTAGTGATAGGAATGGATGAAGGCAAGCATGTATGAATATGTACTTGTGTATGTATGTAAATGTCTGCATAAGTGTATGGAAGAGAAAGGAAATCTAGATTGATCTGGGTAAAACTGCAAGAGAGGTATGGGTGATTATTGGTGCCTATCCACCTGGCCTTGAGAAGAAAGATTATGAGAGGCAAGTGCTTCGAGAGCAGCGTAGTGAGTGTGTTAGCAGCTTTGATGCATGAGATCGGGTTATAGTGATGGGTGATTTAAATGCAAAGGTGAGTAATGTGGAAGTTGAGGGTATAATGGTGTACATGGGATGGTCAATGTTGTAAATGGAAATGGTGAAGAGCTTGTGGATTTGTGTGCTGAAAAAGGACTGGTGATTGGGAATATCTGGTTTAAAATGAGAGATGTACGTAAGTATATATGTGAGTAAGAGAGATGGTCAGAGGGCATCATTGGATTACGTGTTGATTGATAGGCATGTAAAAGAGAGACTTTTGGATGTTAAAGAGCTGGCGGGATGTCTGATCACTTTCTTGTGGAGGCTAAGGTGAAGATTAATAGCGGTTTCCAGAAAAGAAGAGAGAATATTGGGAGAGGAGAATGGTGAGAGTAAGTGAGCATGTGAAGGAGTCTTGTGTGAGGAAGTACCAGAAGAGATTAAGTGTAGAATGGCAAGAAGTAAGAGCAAATGATGTGAGGGGTGTGGGTGAGGAATGGGATGTACTTAAGGAATCAGCAATGGCTTGTGCAAAAGATGCACGGGGCGTGAGAAAGGTGGGATATCGGCAGATTAGAAAGTTTAGTGAGTGGCTGGATGAAGAAGTAAGGTTGTTAGTGAAAGAGAAAAGAGAGGCGTTTGGACGATACTTGTCATGAATAGTGCAAATGATTGGGAGATGTATAAAAGAAGGAGGCAGGAGGTCAAGAGAAAGGTGCAAGAGATGAAAAGTAGGGCAAATGACTGTGGGGGTAAGAGACTATCATTAGATTTTAGGGAGAATAGAAAGATACTTTTGAAGAAGGTAAATAACATGTGTAAGACAAGATAACAAATGGGAACATTGGTGAAGGGGGCAAGAGGGGGGATAATGACAGGTAGTTAAGTGAGGAGAGGGAGTGAGTGTTTTGAAGGTTTGTTGGATGTGTTCGATGATACAGTGGCAGATATAGGGTGTTTTGGTAGGGGAGGTGTGTGAAGTGAGATGGTCAGGGGCAATGGTTTGGTAAACAGAGAAGGGGTAGTGAAAACTTTGCAGAAGATGAAATCTGACAAGGCGGCATGTTTGAATGGTATTGTAGTGGAATTTATTAAAACGGGTGATTGTGTTGTTGATTGGTTTGTTAGGATATTCATGATATGTGTGGATGATGTTGAAGTGCCTGAGGATTGGCAGAATGCATGCATAATGCCTTTGCACAAAGGTGAATGTTGAAATTATAGTAGCATAAGTTTGTTGAGTATTTCTGGGATATTATATGGGAGGGTATTGATTGAGAGGGTGAAGGCATGTACAGAGCATCAGATTGGGGAAGAGCAGTGTGGTTTCAAAAGTGTTAGAGGATGTGTGAATCAGGTGTTTGCTTTGAAGAATGTATGTGTGAAATACCTAGAAAAACAGATGAATTTGCATGTAGCATTTATGGATCTGGAGAGAGCATATGATTGGGTTGATAGAGATGTTTTGTTGAAGGTTTTAGGAGTATATGGTGTGGGAAGTAAGTTGCTAGAAGCAGTGTGAAGTGTTTACCAAGGATGTAAGGCATGTGTACGAGTGGGAAGAGAGGACAATGTTTGATTCTCAGTGAGTGCTGGTTTAATTTTTTTATGGATGAGGTGGCTTAGGGAGGTAAATGCTAGAGTTTTGGAGAGAGGGGCGAGTATTCAGTCTGTTGTGGATGAGAGGGACTGAGAAGTCATTCAGTTGTTGTTCGTTAATGGTACAGCCCTAGTGGTTGATTCGGGTGGGAAACTGCAGAGGTTTGGTAAAGTGTGTGAAAGGAGAAAGTTGAGAGTAAATGTGAATAAGAGCAAGATTATTAGGCTCAGTAGGGTTAGGGGACAAGTTAACTGGGATGTAAGTTTGAATGGAGAAAAACTGGAGGAAGTGAAGTGTTTTAGATATCTTGGAGTGGACTTAACAGCAGATGGAACCATAGAAGCGCAAGTGAGTAACAGGATGGAGGATGATGTGAAGGTTCTGGGAGCAATGAGGATCATGTGGAAGGAGAGAATGTTATCTTGGAGAGCAAAAATAGGTATGTTTGAAGGAATAGTAATTCCAACACTGTTATATGTTTGTGAGGCATGGGCTATAGATAGGGTTGTATGGTGGAGGGTGGATGTGTAGGAAATGAAATGTTTGAGGACAATATGTGTTGCAAGGTGGTTTGATCGAATAAGTAATGAAAGGGTAAGAGGGATGTGTGGAAATAAAAAGAGTGGTTGAGAGCAGAAGAGTGTGTTGAAACGGTTTGGATATATAGAGAGAATGAGAGAAGAAAGATTGTCAAAGAGGATATATGTGTCATAGCTAAAGGAAACAAGAAGTGGGATACCA
Organism: Panulirus ornatus; assembly: GCF_036320965.1. Lineage (NCBI taxonomy): Eukaryota > Metazoa > Arthropoda > Malacostraca > Decapoda > Palinuridae > Panulirus > Panulirus ornatus. Next base: position 11,908,163 of record NC_092296.1, read on the forward strand.
AATTAGAAGGATCTAGTGAAAAAGATTTTGTGTGATTGGAGCCTGAACATACAGGAGGATGAGAGGCATTCATGAAATAGAGTGAAGTGGAACAGTGTGGTATACAGAGGTCGACGTGCTGTCATTGGTTTGAACCAGGGCATGTGAATCGGTCAGCAGTAAACCATGGAAACATCTGTGGAGCCTGTATGTGGATAGGGAGCTGTGGTTTTGGTGCATTACACATGACAGCTAGAGACTGAGCATGAATGAATGTGGCCTTTTTTTCTCTGTTTTCCTGGTGCTGCCTCACTGAAGCGGGGGGTTAGCAGTGGTATTTCCTGTGTGGTGGGGTAGCAATAGTAGAATGTTACATGGATGAAATTAATTAAGGTGGTATTGATGAATGATAGTTTGATGATGTGTTATACAGTTAAAGGTGGAAGAGGTTAAAAGTAAAATGTATAATTGGCTGGCATAATGTTATGTGTAGATTTCCAAGAAAATGTTGTTTTTGATCTAGGTAAAAAATGTTAGGAAATTATGCAATGTTGTGAGATTGTGCATAAAAGTGGAAATGGGAATGGAGACGTAAGTCATCATTTAAGAATGCAATAAGCAGTACTTTTTCAACCCATACTGTTATATATGAATTTTATGTCACAACTGGTTTTTTGCATTTACTATTTTGTATTTCATGTTTCTTGAATAATTTTGTCATGAAGCTATGTGTACTTATTCTTCCTCCATGCGGTGGGAATGATTTGATTATAAAAACCTTTTTTTCATGATTGTTTTGTTTTTAAATTTGTGAAACCTTTGATGTAATTGATTGAAGAATTGAAATTTTAACATTAATAAAAGGTAGAAATGGCATGAATTTGTTAATCATTCAGTGGGTTACTAATTCTTATGGTTACATTGATTGCTTGCAGCTCTGGCAAAGTATGCAGGTTAGAGGAGAATTCATGTGTCCAGGTGGTAAAACAGAGAAGAATTGGGCCAAACATAGCTATGTGCAGCTCAGTATCTTGCAGGAAGTACAGAAATTGATAAAAGAATTGACAGGTCGTTTGGAAAGGCTGAAAATCTTAGTTCGGAATCGACAGAATCCCCCAAGGCATAACCAGTCTCTCATTTTGAAGGTAATATGATTACTTTAGTATTACCTTTTACCTCAGTTATTTTGTATATGTGATGTTGATATTATAAGTTTCAGAAAGATAGCTTAATAATATTTTTTTGACTTTCATAATGTTATTTTTTGTAGATTAATAGACTCATAATAACTCTTATTTTTTGTATACTAACACATCACAGAATCTTCTCTTTTCATAAACAGGAACTTTGATTTATTGATCACCTTTTTTCCTTTTTGAAGCTGCTTTATGTATAACCTCTTGCCTTTCATTGTGTACGTACCCAGAGACTTGAGGTCCATGAGTGAATTACACAGCAGTTCACTCATCATAAAGGTTTAGAATCATCTGACTTTACACACTTTGGAGATATCCATCAGGATTTCATACTGTGGACAACCATCCTGCTGGTTGTTGTGGCTGTTTGTTTTTTAATATTTCCTATCACCTAACCCATGACTGCCATGGTCACAACACATGAACTTACTTATTGCTGGGCCATCTTACTAGTTATATTAGATTGTTCACTCTTTTACAGATCCTGTTTGTTTGAGAAAGACAGACAACAGGAGGCCTGATTGGCCCATGACTGAGCTGTCTGCTAAGAAAAACAAAAAACAAAACTATTATGATTTGACAAGAAGATGTAATTCTGCTCAGCAGTCTTTTAAGAAATCACCAACTCCCTGCTGCTCCACATTAACCTTCTAGTGTCCCCATTACCACTGTTGTTTATAAGTTTATTTTTGATGTTTTTATCTGAGTATACTTATTATTATTATTATTTTGCTTTGTCGCTGTCTCCCGCTGTTAGCGAGGTAGCGCAAGGAAACAGACGAAAGTTTGGCCCAACCCACCCACATACATATGTATATACATACACGTCCACACACGCAAATATACATACCTACACATCTCATTGTACACATATATATACACAGAGACATATACATATATACACATGTACATAATTCATACTTTCTGCCTTTATTTATTCCCATCGCCACCTCACCACACATGGAATAACAACCCCCTCCACCCTCATGTGTGCGAGGTAGCGCTAGGAAAAGACAACAAAGGCCCCATTCGTTCACACTCAGTCTCTAGCTGTCATATAATAATGCACCAAAACCACAGCTCCCTTTCCACATCCAGGCCCCACAGAACTGTCCATGGTGTACCCCAGATGCTTCACATGCCCTGGTTCAATCCATTCATGGCATGTCGACCCCGGTATACCACATCGTTCCAATTCACTCTATTCCATGCACGCCTTTCACCCTCCTGCATGTTCAGGCCCCTATCAATCAAAATCTTTTTCACTCCATCTTTCCACCTCCAATTTGGTCTCTCACTTCTCCTCATCCCCTCTACCTCTCACACATATATCCTCTTGGTCAATCTTTCCCCACTCATTCTCTCCATGTGACCAAACCATTTCAAAACACCCTCTTCTGCTCTCTCAACCACGCTCTTTTTATTTCCTACACATCTCTCTTACCCTTACATTACTTACTCGATCAAACCACCTCACACCACATATTGTCCTCAAACATCTCATTTCCAGCACATCCAGCCTCCTGCGCACAACTCTATCCATAGCCCACGCGTCGCAACCATACAACATTGTTGGAACCCCTATTCCTTCAAACATACCCATTTTTGCTTTCCGAGATAATGTTCTCAACTTCCAAACATTCTTCAAGGCTCCCAGAATTTTCACCCCCTCCCCCACCCTATGATTCACTTCCGCTTCCATGGTTCCATCCATTGCCAGATCCACTCCCAGATATCTAAAACACTTTACTTCCTCCAGTTTTTTCCATTCAAACTTACCTCCCAGTTGACTTGACCTTCAGCCCAACTGTACCTAATAACCTTGCTCTTATTCACATTTACTCTTAACTTTCTTCTTTCACACACTTTACCAAACTCAGTCACCAACTTCTGCAGTTTCTCACATGAATCAGCCACCAGTGCTATATCATCAGCGAACAACAACTGACTCACTTCCCAAGCTCTCTCATCCACAACAGAATGCATACTTGCCCCTCTTTCCAAAACTCTTGCATTCACCTCCCTAACAACCCCATCCATAAACAAATTAAACAACCATGGAGACATCACACACCCCTGCCCCAAACCTACATTCACTGAGAACCAATCACTTTCCTCTCTTACTACACGTACACATGCCTTACATCCTTGGTAAAAACTTCTCACTGCTTCTAACAACTTGCCTCCCACACCATATACTCTTAATGCCTTCCACAGAGCATTTCTGTCAACTCTATCATATGCCTTCTCCAGATCCATAAATGCTACATACAAATCCATTTGCTTTTCTAAGTATTTCTCACATGCATTCTTCAAAGCAAAAACCTGATCCACACATCCTCTACCACTTCTGAAACCACACTGCTCTTCCACAATCTGATGCTCTGTACATGCCTTCACCCTCTCAATCAATACCCTCCCATATAATTTACCAGAAGTACTCAACAAACTTTTTTTTTTTTTTTTTCTTTTTTTTCTTGCTGTCTCCCGCATTTGCGAGGTAGCGCAAGGAAACAGACGAAAGAAATGGCCCAACCCACCCCCATACACATGTATATACACATGTATACACACGCAAATATACATACCTACACAGCTTTCCATGGTTTACCCCAGACGCTTCACATGCCTTGATTCAATCAACTGACAGCACGTCAACCCCGGTATACCACATCGCTCCAATTCACTCTGTTCCTTGCCCTCCTTTCACCCTCCTGCATGTTCAGGCCCCGATCACACAAAATCTTTTTCACTCCATCTTTCCACCTCCAATTTGGTCTCCCTCTTCTCCTCGTTCCCTCCACCTCTGACACATATATTCTCTTGGTCAATCTTTCCTCTCTCATTCTCTCCATGTGCCCGAACCATTTCAAAACACCCTCTTCTGCTCTCTCAACCACGCTCTTTTTATTTCCACACATCTCTCTTACCCTTACGTTACTTACTTGATCAAACCACCTCACACCACACATTGTCCTCAAACATCTCATTTCCAGCACATCCATCCTCCTGCGCACAACTCTATCCATAGCCCACGCCTCGCAACCATACAACATTGTTGGAACCACTATTCCTTCAAACATATCCATTTTTGCTTTCCAAGATAATGTTCTCGACTTCCACACATTCTTCAAGGCTCCCAGAATTTTCGCCCCCTCCCCCACCCTATGATCCACTTCCGCTTCCATGGTTCCATCCGCTGCCAGATCCACTCCCAGATATCTAAAACACTTCACTTCCTCCAGTTTTTCTCCATTCAAACTCACCTCCCAATTGACTTGACCCTCAACCCTACTGTACCTAATAACCTTGCTCTTATTCACATTTACTCTTAACTTTCTTCTTTCACACACTTTACCAAACTCAGTCACCAGCTTCTGCAGTTTATCACATGAATCAGCCACCAGCGCTGTATCATCAGCGAACAACAACTGACTCACTTCCCAAGCTCTCTCATCCCCAACAGACTTCATACTTGCCCCTCTTTCCAAAACTCTTGCATTTACCTCCCTAACAACCCCATCCATAAACAAATTAAACAACCATGGAGACATCACACACCCCTGCCGCAAACCTACATTCACTAAGAACCAATCACTTTCCTCTCTTCCTACACGTACACATGCCTTACATCCTCGATAAAAACTTTTCACTGCTTCTAACAACTTGCCTCCCACACCATATATTCTTAATACCTTCCACAGAGCATCTCTATCAACTCTATCATATGCCTTCTCCAGATCCATAAATGCTCCATACAAATCCATTTGCTTTTCTAAGTATTTCTCACATACATTCTTCAAAGCAAACACCTGATCCACACATCCTCTACCACTTCTGAAACCACACTGCTCTTCCCCAATCTGATGCTCTGTATATGCCTTCACCCTCTCAATCAATATCCTCCCATATAATTTACCAGGAATACTCAACAAACTTATACCTCTGTAATTTGAGCACTCGCTCTTATCCCCTTTGCCTTTGTACAATGGCACTATGCAAGCATTCCGCCAATCCTCATGCACCACACCATGAGTCATACATACATTAAATAACCTTACCAACCAGTCAACAACACAGTTACCCCCTTTTTTAATAAATTCCACTGCATTACCATCCAAACCTGCTGCCTTGCCGCAACGCTTTTACTACCTCTCCTCTGTTTACCAAATCATTCTCCCTAACCCTCTCACTTTGCACACCACTTCGACCAAAACACCCTATATCTTCCACTCTATCATCAAACACATTCAACACACCTTCAAAATACTCACTCCATCTCCTTCTCACATCACCACTACTTGTTATCACCTCCCCACTAGCCCCCTTCACTGAAGTTCCCATTTGCTCCCTTGTCTTACGTACTTTATTTACCTCCTTCCAAAACATCCTTTTATTCTCCCTAAAATTTAATGATACTCTCTCACTCCAACTCTCATTTGCCCTCTTTTTCACCTCTTGCACGTTTCTCTTGACCTCCTGTCTCATTCTTTTATACATCTCCCACTCATTTGTATTATTTCCCTGCAAAAATCGTCCAAATGCCTCTCTCTTCTCTTTCACTAATAATCTTACTTCTTCATCCCACCTCTCACTACCCTTTCTAATCAACCCACCTCCCACGCTTCTCATGCCACAAGCATCTTTTGCGCAAGCCATCACTGCTTCCCTAAATACATCCCATTCCTCCCCCACTCCCCTTACCTCCTTTGTTCTCACCTTTTTCCATTCTGTACTCAGTCTCTCCTGGTACTTCCTCACACAAGTCTTCTTCCCAAGCTCACTTACTCTCACCACTCTCTTCACCCCAACATTCTCTCTTCTTTTCTGAAAACCCCTACAAATTTTCACCTTTGCCTCCACAAGATGATGATCAGACATCCCTCCAGTTGCACCTCTAAGCACATTAACATCCAAAAGTCTCTCTTTCGCACGCCTATCAATTAACACATAATCCAATAACGCTCTCTGGCCATCTCTCCTACTTACATACGTATACTTATGTATTTTTTTTTTTCGCTGTCTCCTGCGCTTGCGAGGTAGCGCAAGGAAACAGACGAAAGAAATGGCCCAACCCACCCCCATACACATGTATATACATACGTCCACACACGCAAATATACATACCTACACAGCTTTCCATGGTTTACCCCAGACGCTTCACATGCCTTGATTCAATCCACTGACAGCACGTCAACCCCGGTATACCACATCGCTCCAGTTCACTCTATTCCTTGCCCGCCTTTCACCCTCCTGCATGTTCAGGCCCCGATCACACAAAATCTTTTTCACTCCATCTTTCCACCTCCAATTTGGTCTCCCTCTTCTCCTCGTTCCCTCCACCTCCGACACATATATCCTCTTGGTCAATCTTTCCTCACTCATTCTCTCCATGTGCCCAAACCATTTCAAAACACCCTCTTCTCCTCTCTCAACCACGCTCTTTTTATTTCCACACATCTCTCTTACCCTTACGTTACTTACTCGATCAAACCACCTCACACCACACATTGTCCTCAAACATCTCATTTCCAGCACATCCATCCTCCTGCGCACAACTCTATCCATAGCCCACGCCTCGCAACCATACAACATTGTTGGAACCACTATTCCTTCAAACATACCCATTTTTGCTTTCTGAGATAATTTTCTCGACTTCCACACATTCTTCAAGGCTCCCAGAATTTTCGCCCCTTCCCCCACCCTATGATCCACTTCCGCTTCCATGGTTCCATCTGCTGCCAGATCCACTCCCAGATATCTAAAACACTTCACTTCCTCCAGTTTTTCTCCATTCAAACTCACCTCCCAATTGACTTGACCCTCAACCCTACTGTACCTAATAACCTTGCTCTTATTCACATTTACTCTTAACTTTCTTCTTTCACACACTTTACCAAACTCAGTCACCAGCTTCTGCAGTTTCTCACATGAATCAGCCACCAGCGCTGTATCATCAGCGAACAATAACTGACTCACTTCCCAAGCTCTCTCATCCCCAACAGACTTCATACTTGCCCCTCTTTCCAAAACTCTTGCATTCACCTCCCTAACAACCCCATCCATAAACAAATTAAACAACCATGGAGACATCACACACCCCTGCCGCAAACCTACATTCACTGAGAACCAATCACTTTCCTCTCTTCCTACACGTACACATGCCTTACATCCTCGATAAAAACTTTTCACTGCTTCTAACAACTTGCCTCCCACACCATATACTCTTAATACCTTCCAAAGAGCATCTCTATCAACTCTATCATATGCCTTCTCCAGATCCATAAATGCTACATACAAATCCATTTGCTTTTCTAAGTATTTCTCACATACATTCTTCAAAGCAAACACCTGATCCACACATCCTCTAACACTTCTGAAACCACACTGCTCTTCCCCAATCTGATGCTCTGTACATGCCTTCACCTTCTCAATCAATACCCTCCCATATAATTTACCAAGAATACTCAACAAAGTTATACCTCTGTAATTTGAGCACTCACTCTTATCCCCTTTGCCTTTGTACAATGGCACTATGCACGCATTCCGCCAATCCTCAGGCACCTCACCATGAGTCATACATACATTAAATAACCTTACCAACCAGTCAACAATACAGTCACCCCCTTTTTTAATAAATTCCACTGCAATACCATCCAAACCTGCTGCCTTGCCGGCTTTCATCTTCCGCAAAGCTTTTACTACCTCTTTTCTGTTTACCAAATCATTTTCCCTAACCCTCTCACTTTGCACACCACCTCGACCAAAACACCCTATATCTGCCACTCTATCATCAAAAACATTCAACAAACCTTCAAAATACTCACTCCATCTCCTTCTCACATCACCACTACTTGTTATCACCTCCCCATTTGCGCCCTTCACTGAAGTTCCCATTTGCTTCCTTGTCTTACGCACTTTATTTACCTCCTTCCAGAACATCTTTTTATTCTCCCTAAAATTTAATGATACTCTCTCACCCCAACTCTCATTTGCCCTTTTTTTCACCTCTTGCACCTTTCTCTTGACCTCCTGTCTCTTTCTTTTATACATCTCCCACTCAATTGCATTTTTTCCCTGCAAAAATCGTCCAAATGCCTCTCTCTTCTCTTTCACTAATACTCTTACTTCTTCATCCCACCACTCACTACCCTTTCTAATCAACCCACCTCCCACTCTTCTCATGCCACAAGCATCTTTTGTGCAATCCATCACTGATTCCCTAAATACATCCCATTCCTCCCCCACTCCCCTTACTTCCATTGTTCTCACCTTTTTCCATTCTGTACTCAGTCTCTCCTGGTACTTCCTCACACAAGTCTCCTTCCCAAGCTCACTTACTCTCACCTTATGTATATACTTATGTATATCTCTCTTTTTAAACCAGGTGTTCCCAATCACCAGTCCTTTTTCAGCACATAAATCTACAAGCTCTGCACCATTTCCATTTACAACACTGAACACCCCATGTATACCAGTTATTCTCTCAACTGCCACATTACTCACCTTTGCATTCAAATCACTCATCACCATAACCCGGTCTTGTGCATCAAAACCACTTACACACTCATTCAGCTGCTCCCAAAACACTTGCCTCTCATGATCTTTCTTCTCATGCCCAGGTGCATATGCACCAATAATCACCCATCTCTCTCCATCAACTTTCAGTTTTACCCATATCAATCTAGAATTTACTTTCTTACACTCTATCACATACTCCCACAACTCCTGTTTCAGGAGTACTGCTCGTCCTTCCTTTGCTCTTGTCCTCTCACTAACCCCTGACTTTACTCCCTAGACATTCCCAAACCACTCTTCCCCTTTACCTTTGAGCTTTGTTTCACTCAGAGCCAAAACATCCAGGTTCCTTTCCTCAAACATACTACCTATCTCTCCTTTTTTTCTCATCTTGGTTACATCCACACACATTTCGACATCCCAATCTGAGACTTCGGGGAGGATGAGCACTTCTTGCATGACTCCTTCTGTTTCCCCTTTTAGAAAGTTAAAATACAAGGAGGGGAGGGTTTGTGGCCCCCCGCTCCCGTCCCCTTTAGTCACCTTCTACGACACGTGAGGAATGTGTGGGAAGTATTCTTTCTCCCCTATCCCCAGGGATAAAGAGTATACTTAAATTTTTGAAATATTTCTTTAAATGACTTTTGAAGGTTTTATAATCTTTGCATTCATACATCTCACTGTGACTTATTTCAATGGTCAACACACCTCTAGGAAAAGAAGCTTTTTCCAATATCCATACTACATCTTTTAACTTTTGAGTTGTATTCCATTTGTCATGATAACCATATTTTCTTGTATTTTGAAAAGATGTTCATGATTAACTTTATTGAGTTTGTTCAGAATTGTAAACACTTGGATTAAGTTGCAGTGAAGTCCATGTTTTTTAAGAAGAGGTCCAGTCATTATAGCCTTTCTTTGTATAACAGATTTTTAAGGGATGGGATTAATTTTCATGTGTGTATTTGTTCTTGCTCTAATTTTTCCTTGTCTTTTATATAGTCTGGGGACCAAAACTGGAGCGCATATTCAAGGTATGCTCTTACTAGATAATTAAAAAAAAGTTTGAGAATTGTTTCTGGTGTCTTGTTATCTATGTTCCTGGTTATGATACCTCACAGTTGGCTACCATTTTTACTTTCTGCTTCATTTACTTTAGAGAATTTCTGAGTTTGTAGTCATAACGTATATTTTTGTCTCCAACGTGCATAACTTTACACTTGTCTACATTAAACTTCATTTGCCATCTGTCTGACCACTCTGCTATTAAGTTGAAATCTCTGTGAATCATTTCGCAGTCCTGCCTGTTTACGGATCTAACTCCTAGTTTCGTATTGCCAGCAGATTTGGAGATCTTAGATTTGTGACTTAGATCTAGGTCATTTATGCATATTTTTTTTTTTTTTTTTATACTTTGTCGCTGTCTCCTCCATTAGCGAGGTAGCACAAGGATACAGATGAAAGAATGGCCCAACCCACCCACATACATATGTATGTACATAAACGTCCACACACGCACATATACATACCTATACAATTCACTGTGTACATAAACATTTTTTTTTTTTTTTTTTCATACTATTTGCCATTTCCCGCGTTAGCGAGGTAGCGTTAAGAACAGAGAACTGGGCCTTAGAGGGAATATCCTCACCTGACCCCCTTCTCCGTTCCTTCTTTTGGGGGAAAAAAAAAAAAAAAAAAAAAAAAGAAAAGAAAGGGGAGGATTTCCAGCCACCCACTCCCTCCCCTTTTAGTCGCCTTCTACGACACGCAGGGAATACGTGGGAAGTATTCTTTCTCCCCCATCCCCAGGGATAATACATATACATACACAGACATATACATATATACACAGGTACATATTCATACAATCCGCCTTCATCCATTCCCGGCACCACCACACCACATAGGAAATGGCACCCCTGCATGCGTGCAAGGTAGCCCAAGGAAAGACAACAGAAGTCACATTCATTCACACTCCGGCCCTGCTAAGCTTTCCATAGTTTACCCCATATGCTTCACATGCCCTGGTTCAATCCATTGACAGCTCGTCGACCCCGGTATACACATTGTTCAATTTCACTCTACTCCTTGCGCGCCTTTCACCCTCCTGTAGGTTCAGACCCTGATCACTCAAAATCTTTTTCACTCCATCCTTCCACCTCCAATTTGGTCTCCCACTTCTCCTCGTTTCCCTCCATCTCTGACACATATATCGCCTTTATCAATCTTTCCTCACTCATTCTCTCCGTGTGACCAAACCACTTCAGTACACCCTCTTCTGCTCTCTCAACCACACTTTTTATTACCACACATCTCTCTTACCCTTTCATTTACTTACTCGATCAAACCACCTCACACCACACATTGTCCTCAGACATCTCATTTCCAACACATTCACCCTCCTCCACACAACCCTATTTATAGCCTATGCCTCACAATCATATAACATTGTTGGAACCACTATTATGTATATTATGTGAAGAATTAGGCCTGACTGACCCCCGTGGCACACCACTCATTACGTCTAGTCAATCTGAGGCTTTGCCGTTTAATAATACACACTTTTTCTTCTAGTAAGCCTTATGAGGTACTTTGTTGACAGCTTTTTGGAAATATAGATATGCTGCATTAGATAGTACTTTTTCCTCCCAATTCTGATGAATAACATCAAAAAAATTTCAGCAAGTTTGTCAGGCAGGATGTACTATTGAGGAAACTATTTTGGTTGTCCATTTGATTTTATGTTCTTTGAGAGACATGACAATTTTATCATATTATTTTTTCCATCATTTTACCCAACATTGATGTAAGGCTAATTGGGTGGTAGTTCAAGACACTTTTTGTTTCCTTTTTTATATATAGGATTAACATTTGCTGGTTTTCAGTCAGTTGGCACCTGACCATCTGATAGAGATTTGTTTAATATTTTTGTCATTGGGTATGTCATCTGTCTCCTACCCTCCTTTAAAAATCCTGGAGCTAAGTTATGTAGGCTGCTTGATTTGCTAGGATTTATTTGGTCCAGGTATTTAAGGACTTCAGAGCCCTTTATTTCTCTAACCTTCAACTTTTCCTCATCAAATCCTTGAAGCATTTGCATTGTTTGCAGTATTCGAGATGTTTCTTCAATTGTAAATACAGAGTTAAAAGAATGATTTAGTTTGGTAGCCATTTCCTTGTCGTCAGTAGTTAGTATGTCTTGTTCGTTTTGTAATAGTCCAATTTCTTCTTTTACTGTCTTCCTTTCATCTAATATATTTGAAGAATTCCATAGGATTATTCTTAACCTTCAAAGGAATCCCTTTTTTCTTCTTCACATTTACTTTGCCATATGATCTTACACTCTCTTTGGATTTTGATTAATTCCTGGTGATTTTCATCAGTTCCCATTGATTTAAATTTCTTATGTTTTCTTCTTTTGGTGAATTAGTCTTATTCTATTCATCCATGATGGTTTTGAAATATTGCAAGTTCTCATGGTTAGTTGTTTCGGTGCATTATACATGACAGCTAGAGACTGAGTGTAAATGAATGTGGCCTTTGTTCTCTTTTCCTAGTGCTACCTCGTGCACATGCAGGTGAAGGGGGTTTTCATTTCATGTGTGGCGGGGTGGCGACAGGAATGAGTAAGGGCAGACAGTATGAATTATATACATATGTATGTATGTATATGTATGTGTTTGTATATATATATATACGTTGAGATGTATAGGTATATATATGTGTGTGTGTGGATGTGTATGTATATACATGTGTATGTGGGTGGGTTGGGCCTTTCTTTCGTCTGTTTCCTTGCGCTTCCTCACTAACGCGGGAGACAGCGACGAAGTTATATTTATTTATTTAATTTTGTCGCTGTCTCCCGCGTTAGCGAGGTAGCGCAAGGAAGCAGACAAAAGAATGGCACAACCCACCCACATACACATGTATAGACATACAAGTCCACACACGCAAATATACATACCTATACATCTCAATGTAAACATATATATACACACACAGACATATACATATATACTATATATTTATTTTGCTTTGTCGCTGTCTCCCACATTAGTGAGGTAGCGCAAGGAAACAGATGAAAGAATGGCCCAACCCACCCACATATACATGTATATACATACACGTCCACACACACAAATATACATACCTATACATCTCAACGCATACATATATATACACGCACAGACATATGCATATATACACCTGAACATAATTCATACTGTCTGCCTTTATTCATTCCCATCGCCACCTCGCCACACATGAAATAACAACCCCCTCCCCTCTCATGTGCAAGGTAGCGCTAGGAAAAGACAACAAAGGCCCCATTCGTTCACACTCAGTCTATCTGTCATGTAATAATGCACCAAAACCACAGCTCCCTTTCCACATCCAAGCCCCACAGAACTTTCCATGGTTTACCCCAGACACTTCACATGCTCTGGTTCAATCCATTGACAGCACGTCGACCCCGGTATACCACATCGTTCCAATTCACTCTATTCCTTGCACGCCTTTCACCCTCCTGCATGTTCAGGCCCCGATCACACAAAATCTTTTTCACTCCATCTTTCCACCTCCAATTTGGTCTCCCACTTCTCCTCGTTCCTTCCACCTCTGACACATATATCCTCTTTGTCAATCTTTCCTCACTCATCCTCTACATGTGACCAAATCATTTCAAAACACCCTCTTCTGCTCTCTCAACCACACTCTTTTTATTACCACACATCTCTCTTACCCTTACATAACTTACTCGATCAAACCACCTCACACCACATATTGTCCTCTCAAACATCTCATTTCCAGCACAGCCACCCTTCTGCACACAACTCTATCCATAGCCCATGCCTTGCAACCATACAACATTGTTGGAACCACTATTCCTTCAAACATACCCATTTTTGCTTTCCGAGATAATGTTCTCGACTTCCACACATTCTTCAAGGCTCCCAGAATTTTCGCCCCCTCCCCCACCCTATGATTCACTTCCGCTTCCATGGTTCCATCCGCTGCCAAATCCACTCCCAGATATCTAAAACACTTCACTTCCTCCAGTTTTTCTCAATTCAAACTTACCTCCCAATTGACCTGACCCTCAACCCTACTGTACCTAATTACCTTGCTCTTATTCACATTTACTCTCAACTTTCTTCTTTCACACACTTTACCAAACTCAGTCACCAGCTTCTGCAGTTTCTCACATGAATCAGCCATCAGCGCTGTATCATCAGTGAACAACAACTGACTCACTTCCCAAGCTCTCTCATCCACAACAGACTTCATACTTGTCCCTCTTTCCAAAACTCTTGCATTCACCTCCCAAACAACCCCATCCATAAAAAATTAAACAATCATGGAGACATCACACACCCCTGCCGCCATCCTACATTCACTGAGAACCAATCACTCTCCTCTCTTCCTACATGTACACATGCCTTATATCCTCGATAAAAACTTTTCACTGCTTCTAACAACTTACCTCCCACACCATATATTCTTAATACCTTCCACAGAGCATCTCTATCAGCTCTATCATATGCCTTCTTCAGATCCATAAATGCTACTTACAAATCCATTTGCTTTTCTAACTATTTCTTACATATATTTTTTTTTTTTTTAAATTTTCCAAAAGAAGGAACAGAGAAGGGGGCCATATGAGGATATTCCCTCAAAGGCCCAGTCCTCTGTTCTTAACGCTACCTCGCTAATGCGGGAAATGGCGAATAGTATAAAAAAAAAAAAAAATTCTTCAAAGCAAACACCTGATCCACACATCCTCTACCACTTCTGAAACCACACTGCTCTTCCCCAATCTGAAGCTCTGTACATGCCTTCACCCTCTCAATCAATACCCTCCCATTTAATTTCCCAGGAATACTCAACAAACTTATACCTCTGTAATTTGAGCACTCACCTTTGTCCCCTTTGCCTTTGTACAATGGCACTATGCAAGCATTCCACCAATCCTCAGGCACTTCACCATGAATCATACATACATTGAATAACCTTACCAACCAGTCAACATTACAGTCACCCCCTTTTTTTTTATAAATTCCACTGCAATACCATCCAAACCCGCTGCCTTGCCGGCTTTCATCTCCCGCAAAGCTTTTACTACCTCTTCTCTGTTTACCAAATCATTTTTCCTAACCCTGTCACTTTGCACACTACCTCGATCAAAATACCCTATATCTGCCACTCTATCATCAAACACATTCAACAAACCTTCAAAATACTCACTCCACCTCCTTCTCACATCACCACTACTTGTTATTGCCTCCCCATTAGCCCCCTTCACTGAAGTTCCCATTTTTTCCCTTTTCTTACGCACTTTGTTTACCTCCTTCCAAAGCATCTTTTTATTCTCCCTAACTCCCATTTGCCCTCTTTTTCACCTCGTGCACCTTTCTCTTGACCTCCTTCCTCTTTCTTTTATACATCTCCCACTCATTTGCATTATTTCCCTCCAAAAATCGTCCAAATGCCTCTCTCTTCTCTTTCTCTAATAATCTTCATCCCACCACTCACTACCCTTTCTAATCTCCACCTCCCATGCTTCTCATGCCACAAGCATCTTTTGCGCAAGCCATCACTGCTTCCCTAAATGCATCCTATTCCTCCCCCAGTCCCCTTACCTCCTTTGTTCTCACCTTTTTCCATTCTGTACTCACTCTCTCCTGGTACTTCCTCACACAAGTCTCCTTCCCAAGCTCACTTACTCTCACCACTCTCTTCACCCCAACTTTCTCTCTTCTTTTCTGAAAACCTCTACAAATCTTCACCTTCGCCTCCACAAGATAATGATCAGACATCCCTCCAGTTGCACCTCTCAGCACATTAACATCCAAAAGTCTCTCTTTTGCGCGTGTATCAATTAACACGTAATCCAATAATGCTCTCTGGCCATCTCTCCTACTTACATACGTATACTTATGTATATCTCTCTTTTTAAACCAGGTATTCCCAATCACCAGTCCTTTTTCAGCACATAAATCTACAAGCTCTTCCATTTCCATTTACAACACTGAACACCCCATATATACCAATTATTCCCTCAACTGCCTCATTACTCACCTTTCCATTCAAATCACTCATCACTATAACCCGGTCTCGTGCATCAAAACCACTAACACACTTATTCAGCTGCTCCCAAAACACTTGCCTCTCATGACCTTTCTTCTCATGTCCAGGTTCATATGCACCAATAATCACCCATCTCTCTCCATCAACTTTCAGTTTTACCGATATTAATCTAGAATTTACTTTCTTACACTCTATCACATACTCCCACCACTCCTGTTTCAGGAGTAGTGCTGCTCCTTCCCTAGCTCTTATCCTCTCACTAACTCCTGACTTTACTCCCAAGACATTTCCAAACCACTCTTCCTCTTTACCCTTGAGCTTCGTTTCACTCAGAGCCAAAACATCCAGGTTCCTTTCCTGAAACATACTACCTATATCTCCTTTTTTTCTCATCTTGGTTACATCCACACACATTTAGACACCCCAATCTGAGCCTTCGAGGAGGATGAGCACTTCCCACGTGACTCCTTCTTCTGTTTCCCCTTTTAGAAAGTTAAAATACAAGGAGGGGAGGGTTTCTAGGTCCCCCGCTCCCGTCCCCTTTAGTCGCCTTCTATGACACGTGAGGAATGCGTGGGAAGTATTCTTTCTCCCCTATACACATGTACATAATTCATACTGGCTGCCTTTGTTCATTCCCGTCGCCACCCAGCCACACATGAAATAACAACCTCCTCCCCTCGCATGTGCATGAGGTAGCACTAGGAAAAGACAACAAAGGCCACATTCATTCACACTCAGTCTCAAGCTGTCATGAATAATGCACCGAAACCACAGCTCCCTTTCCACATCCAGGCCCTACAGAAGTTTCCATGGTTTACCCCAGATGCTCCACATGCCCTGGTTCAATCCACTGACAGCACGTCGACCCCGGTATACCACATCGTTCCAGTTCACCCAATTCCTTGCATGCCTTTCACCCTCCTGCACATTTAGGCCCTGATCACTCAAAATCTTTTTCACTCCATCTTTCCACCTCTAATTTGGTTTCCCACTTCTCCTCGTTCCCTCCACTTCTGACACATATATCCTCTTGGTCAATCTTTCCTCTTTCATTCTCTCCATGTGACCAAACCATTTCAAAACACCCTCTTCTGCTCTCTCAACCACACTCTTTTTATTTCCACACATCTCTCTTACCTTATTATTACTTACTCGATCAAACCACCTCACACCACATATTGTCCTCAGACATCTCATTTCCAGCACATCCATCCTCCTCCGCACAAATCTATCTATGGCCCATGCCTCGCAACCATATAACATTGTGGGAACCACTATTCCTTCAAACATAGCCATTTTTCCTTTCTGAGATAATGTTCTTGACTTCCAAACATTCTTCAACGCTCCACAGAACTTTCGCCCCCTCCCCCACAATGTGATTCACTTCCACTTCCATGGTTCTATCCACTGCAAAATCCACTCCCAGATATCTAAAACACATTCACTGAGAACCAATCAATTTCTTCTCTTCCTACATGTACACATGCCTTACATCCTTGACAAAAACTTTTAACTGCTTCTAACAACTTGCCTCCCACACCATATATTCTTAATACCTTCCGCAGAGCATCTCTATCAACTCTATTACATGCCTTCTTCAGATCCATAAATGCTATAAACAAATCCATTTGCTTTTCTAAGTATTTTTCACATACATTCTTTAAAGTAAACACCAGATCCACACATCCTCTACCACTTCTGAAACCACACTGCTCTTCCCCAATCTGATGCTCTGTACATGCCTTCACCCTCTCAATCAATACTTTCCCATATAATTTCCCAGGAATACTCAAGAAACTTTGAGCACTCACTTTTATCCCCTTTGCCTTTGTACAATGGCACTATGCAAGCATTCCGCCAATCCTCAGGCACCTCACCATGAGTCATACATACATTAGATAACCTCACCAACCAGTCAGCAATACAGTCACCCCCTTTTTTAATAAATTCCACTGCAATACCATCCAAACCCACTGCCTTGCCGGCTTTCATCTTCTTCAAAGCTTTTACTACCTCTTCTCTGTTTACCAAATCATACTCCCTAACCCTCTCACTTTGCACACCACCTCGACCAAAACACCCCATATCTGCCACTCTATCATCAAACACATTCAACAAACCTTCAAAATACTCACTCCATCTTCTCACATCACCACTACTTGTTATCACCTCCCCATTAGCCCCCTTCACTGAAGTTCCCATTTGTTCCCTTGTCTAACGTACTTTATTTACCTCCTTTCAAAACATCTTTTTATTCTCCCTAAAATTCAATGATATTCTCTCACTCTAACTCTCATTTGCCCTCTTTTTCACCTCTTGCACCGTTCTCTTGACCTCCTGCCTCTTTCTTTTATACATCTCCCACTCATTTGTATTATTTCCCTGTATAAATTATCCAGATGTCTCTCTCATCTCTTTGACCAATAATCTTACTCTTTCATCTCACCACTTTACCCTTTCTAATCTGCCCACCTCCCACGCTTCTCATGCCACAAGCATCCCTTGCGCAAGCCATCACTGCTTCCCTAAATACATCCCATTCCTCCCCTACTCCCCTTACATCCTTTGTTCTCACCTTTTTCCATTCTGTACTCAGTCTCTCCTGGTACTTCCTCACACAAGTCTCCTTCCCAAGCTCACTTACTCTCGCCACTCTCTTCTCCCCAACATTCCCTCTTCTTTTCTGAAAACCTCTACAAATCTTCTCCTTTGCCTCCACAAGATAATGATCAGATATCCCTCCAGGTGCACCTCTCAGCACATTAACATCCAAAAGTCTCTCTTTAGCGACAAAGTATATGAAATAAATGTTTATTTTGTATCTTGAGTTGTGTGTTTTTAGAATTACTCCAAATCTCCTCTACTCTGTGAATGTCAAGAAGTTTTGTCCAGTTAGTACTGTAAATTTTTTGTTTAATGTTTTCAGAATTTGCTTGCCTGTAATCTGAGATCAAGAGTTTGTTGTCATTTATTTCATAATCTAAATTCATCTTTAATTTAATCAAACTTTGATCACTGTTTGGCATACTCTCACCTACTTCGCAAGAGTTGATTAGATTTGTGTCACTGGTAAGGACAAGATCAAGAATGTTTTTACTTCTAGTTGGTTTTTTGATTAACTGTTCTAGAATAGCATCTTCAATACATTCTCTTGGTTTTGTTCCCTCATGGTTACCTGTTAACATGTTCTAGTTAATGTTTGGATTGTTGAAGTCTCCTACTGTTATAACCTCTTTAGTGATTACAATAGTTTTGATTTCATTGTATAATATCTTATTGTCATTTTATTTTTGCCAAGGAGGTCTATAAATAGTGCTGAGATGTAGTTTACCTTTGAACTTGTCAGTAGTGTCAATATAGATAGAGTCATAAGTTTGTGTGTCTACTTTGCTTAATTGCACTTGGATTGTTATCACTGTAGATCAAACCTCCCTCACCTACTCTGTACAAATTATGTTTTGTGAATAGTTTGTATCCAGTTATTGCTAACTTGGTGATTAAGTGTTTATTCTCAGAGTTTACCTACATTTCTGAGATTGCAGACGGTTTTTCAGTAACTTGACTGAATTTGCCTATTTTTTACCATCAATATGCTTGTTTGTATTATCACTGTTAATGTTTGCATGTGCAGCAGTAGGAGAGAGATGGTTCTCCACCTGTTTTGAGTTTGCTGCCTTAATCTGCATCTCCCTGCACTGGACCTTACCTGCCTTGTTCCTAAAGTTACTTGAGAGTTGACCTGTAGTTGTGCTAACCTGCTACTTATACAGGCTTCTTTGTCCCCAACTGACCCTACATGATCTTTCTTAGCTAATTCCTCTGCCTGTGAGGTTACAGCTATTTGTCAAGGATTCCTGCTGCCAAGTTCCCTTCCATCCTCTACTGCTTCCATGATAGTGGTCAAACTGGACACCTTTTTTCTCGGATCCCATTCACACTCAGATTCCCTAGCACTGCACCGACCCTGCCCCACTCTCCTAGTTCCTCTGTTAGCTAGACCATGATTTGCTCACCTGAGTAGTTTATTTCTATCAACAAAAATGCCTAGTATTCTCATCCAGTACTCTGCCAAGGCAGGCTTTCCCTATTCCATTTAAGTGAAGACCATCCCTAGTGTACAGATACCTATCATGACTAAAATGGTCCCACAGATCTATACTAAACAAACTATCCTCCTCCCTACAACGAGCTTTGATTTTTCTGTTTATCCCCAACATTCTACTGAGGGTACAGGAATCAATGTCATACCTTGGCAGCAATCCTGATATTATAAGCTTCCTACGACCTTTGAACTTGTTAAGAAATTCCCTGTACTTCGCTACTATTTCTTCCAGTCTCCCATTAACTGCATTGTTTGTTCTTACCTGAACGACAAAAATCACGTGCTCGGGATTGTTTGAGACTGTCGTCAAACTTATCTTGGACATGTTCTATCTTAGCACCTGCATAATGCGAGTTCTTCCCTATTTCTACCCTTTGCACAAAACTCCTGGTCCTGATGCCTGACTATAGAGTCCCTGACCCGGATGATGCTATGATCATCCTGTACTTCTTCATTCACTATGCTAAACCTATTGTGAGTGGAGAGTTCATTTGGTTGTTTGGTAATGTGGTGACTGTTAGTTAATCAGTGGCTGCCATGGCCCTAACATCATCAACCTACTCATTGGGATACGAGTTCCTCAACTGGGTTCTCATGTGCTCATTGATGGCACTCGTAAGTGCATTGGATTACCCTGTTTTCTGGCTCAGCCTTCCTTCCGTATGAACTGGTTTTGTTTTTGAGCGCCCTTCCTTTTCCCACATTTTGGGCTTGTAGTTTAGGAGATGGATTGGTGATTGTTAAGACTTAAGTTCCCACCCAACTCAGTTTTCTTGTGCTTACTGGTCTCACAGAAGGTAGCACTTGGTAGGCAGACATCGACTAGGCTACTACCATTTCTACCTGCCTGAGTATCGTAAGAGTTTTTGGCAGCTGCATAGTGAGCCTCAGTGACTGTTAAGTTGCACTCTTCTGACTAGGTAGCTGTCTTTTCTTTCTGCCTCACCCACACCAACTGGTATTTTGTCTGTAAACATGCAATCTCTCCTTGTCATACATAACACTTGACAGTACTTAACTTAAACAGCTCATTCTTCATACAATTTTGCCTGTGGCAAAATGGTAGGAGCATTTGATAAAAGTAGTAGTTAGGAACCTATGAGCTGGAGCATTAGGTAGAAACATTAGGTAGAAGTAGTAGGCAGGAGCAATAGGTAGAAGTAGTCAGGAGAAACATTAGGTAGGAGCTTCTACAAACATTGCACAAGATTTACCCTCTGCCAATTTCCTGTTAAGGGTGAGGCACTAAAAGCTAAGAAGCAGCACTGGAGTTCACTAGTTATGGAGAGTGTTGCTGAGGCCAACCCCTTAAGGGAGTGCCATGTGGGAACAGGCATTAGGGTTATAGATAGATAAGTAGACTGGTCTCATTCACAAGTACATTGAGTTACTCTTCTTTCAGCCTCAACTGTCATTCTTCATAGGCCAGTATCAAGTGTTGTTTAGGGGCCCTTCCTATTCCGTTTTCGAGGGATATTGGTTGAGGCGTGTGGTTAAAAGGGTCAAGTACATGGTTACCTCAACACTGGTATCTCCATATCTTTCTCCTACTATTTGCCTGAGCCTGTTATAATGGTGTGTGTGTGTGTGTGTGTGTGTGTGTAAGTTTGTGTGTGTTGAAGTGGCAGTTAGTGTGATGTTGATGATGGTAGAGATTTATTGGCTAAGTACTGGTACCAACAATTTTTCTAAAGTCTTTGAACAGTGTGAGTATTATTCCCTTTTAGTGTATTTTTCAGTCTTTTCTTGGCTTTTCCATACCTGCACTCCTCTTGTTTTCCTACAATACTGGGATTGCTGCCAAGGTATAACATCGATTCCTGTACCCTCAGTAGATTGCTGGGGATAAACAGAAGAGTTGAAGTTCTCTGTTAGGAGGATAGTTTGTTTAGTACAGACCTCTGGTACCATTTTAGACCTCTGGTACCATTTTAGTCATGATAGATCTCTGTACGCTAGGGATGGTCTTCACTTTAATTGAATAGGGAAAGCCCGCCTTAGCAGAGCACTTGATGAGAATATTAGGCCATTTTTTTTTCGATAGAGATAAACTACTGTGGAAAGTAAATCATGGTCTAGCTAATGAAGGAATGAGGAGAATGGGGAGGGTGAAGGAGTAGCTGTAATTGGGGTTAGGTCAGTGCGGGGTATCTGAGTGTGAGTGTGATCTAAGGAACGAGGTAGAGGTTGGATGGGACCTTGGTAGTAGGTATCCTTGGCTAGTAGCAATAACCTCACAGGCAGAGATATTAGCAAAGAGAGGTCAAGTAGGGTCAGTCGAGGAGAGCACTGGCAGTATGGCTTGTGGGTTAGCACAGGTACAGGTCAACTCCTAGGTAACTTTTATGAACATTTCTTTATGGGTCCAGTGTGGGGAGGGTCAGAGTAAGTCGGTGAATCCAAAACAGACGGAGAACCATTTTTCTCTTGCTGCTGCACATGCAAACATTAATAATTATAATACAAATATGCACACTGTCAGTATAAAAAAGTTCAAATTCAGTCCAGAAATCAACTCAGAAGAAAATAAGTTTAATATACACGTATACCTGGAGCATCATTATGAAATGCGATTAAATTGTATCCTATGCAGGTACTGAAAAAAACGAACATTATTGCAATCTCAGACACGTGAGTAAACTCTGGCTGAGTTAGCATTACACAGATGCAAACTATTTACGAAAGATAGCTTGTTCAGGGCAGGTGGTGGAGTTTTGATCTATGTTGATACCAGTCTAAGTTCTATTAAGATAAGGAAAGTAGACACACACACTTACGACTCTTTATATATTGAGAGTACCGACAAGTTCAATAGTAAGCAGTATTTCAGCATTATTTACAGACCTCCTAAGCAAAAAGAAGACAATAAGATATTGTACAATAAATTCAAAACTGTAATAAACAGTAAAGAGGTTATAATGGTAGGAGACTTCAACAGTTCAAACATAAACTGGAAACATTAACAGGTTACCAAGAGGGGACGAGACTAACAGGACTCATTGAAGACACTTTTATAGAATGGGTAATAAGAAACCAACTAGAAGAAAAAACATTCTTTATCTGGTCCTCACCAGTGACACAAACTTAATCAACTCTTGTGAAGTAGGAAAGACTTTGTCAAACAGCGATAAAAAGTTTGATTAGATAAGAGATGAATTTAGATTATGAAGTAAATGACAAAAAACTCTTGGTCCCAGATTACAGGCAAGCAAATTTTGAAAACATTAGACATGAAATTTGCCGTACCAATTGGACAAAACTTGAAAATAGATATATCCCACGAATTATTAAGACATCTTGCAACGTTTCAAAACCATCATGGATGAATAGGAGAAAAGGACTAATTTGCCAAAAGAAGAAAACATATAAGAAATTCAAATCATTTGGAACCAATGAAAATCACCAGGAATTAATCAGAATACGAAGAGGGTATTTTAACTTTCTAAAAGGGGAAACAGAAAGAGTCACGTGGGGAGTGCTCATCCTCCTCGAAGGCTCAGATTAGGGTGTCTAAATGTGTGTGGATGTAACCAAGATGAGAAAAAAAGAGAGATAGGTAGTACGTTTGAAGAAAACAACCTGGATGTTCTGGCTCTGAGTGAAATAAAGCATAAGGGTAAAGGGGAAGAGTGGTTTGGGAATGTTTTGGGAGTAAAGTCAGGAGTTGGAGAGAGGACAAGAGTAGCACTACTCCTGAAACAGGAGTGGTGGGAATATGTGATAGAGTGTAAGAAAGTAAACTCTAGACTGATATGGGTAAAACTGAAAGTGGATAGAGAGAGATGGGTGGTTATTGGTGCATATGCACCTGGGCATAAGAAGAAAGATCATGAGAGGCAAGTGTTTTAGGAACAGCTGAGTGAGTGTGTTAATAGTTTTGATGCATGAGACCAGGTTATAGTGATGGGTGATTTAGATTTGTGTGCTGAAAATGGACTGGTGATTGGGAATACCTGCTTAAAAAAAGAGAGATATACATAAGTATATGTATATAAGTAGGAGAGATGGCCAGAGAGCGTTATTGAATTACATGTTAATTGATGGGCACGCGGAAGAGGGACTTTTCGATGTTAATCTGCTGAGAGGTCCAAGTGGAGGGATGTCTGATCATTATCTTGTGGAGGCGAAGGTGAAGATTTGTATAAGTTTTCAGAAAAGAAGAGAGAACGTTGGGGTGAAGAGAGTGGTGAGAGTGAGTGAGTTTTGGAAGGAGACTTGTGTGAGGAAGTACCAAGAGAAACTGAGTGCAGAATGGAAAAAGGTGAGAGCAAAGGACGTAAGTGGAGTGGGGGAGGAATGGGATGTATTTAGGGAACCATTGATGGCTTACGCAAAAGATGCTTGTGGCATGAAAAGTGTGGGAGGTGGGTTGATTAGAAAGGGTAGTGAGTGGTGGGATGAAGAAGTAAGATTATTAGTGAAAGAGAAGAGAGAGGCATTTGGACGATTTTTGCAGGGAAAAAATGCAAATGAGTGGGAGATGTATAAAAGAAAGAGACAGGAAGTCAAGAGAAAGGTGCAAGAGGTGAAAAAGAGGGCAAATGAGAGTTGGAGTGAGTGAGTATCATTAAATTTCAGGGAGAATAAAAAGATGTTTTGGAAGGAGGTAAATAAAGTGCGTAAGACAAGGAAGCAAATGGGAACTTCAGTGAAGGGGGCTAATGGGGAGGTGATAACAAGTAGTGGTGATGTGAAAACGAGATGGAGTGAGTATTTTGAAGGTTTGTTGAATGTGTTTGATAATAGAGTGGCAGATATAGGGTGTTTTGGTCGAGGTGGTGTGCAAAGTGAGAGGGTTAGGGAAAATGATTTGGTAAACAGAGAAGAGGTAGTAAAAGCTTTGCGGAAGATGAAAGCCGGCAAGGCAGCAGGTTTGGATGGTATTGCAGTGGAATTTATTAAAAAAGGGGGTGACTGTATTGTTGACTGGTTGGTAAGGTTATTTTATGTATGTATGACTCATGGTGAGGTGCGTGAGGATTGGCGGAATGCGTGCATAGTACCATTGTACAAAGGCAAAGGGGATAAAAGTGAGTGTTCAAATTACAAAGGTATAAGTTTGTTGAGGATTCCTGGTAAATTATATGGGAGGATATTGATTCAGAGGGTAAAGGCATGTACAGAGCATCAGATTGAGGAAGAGGAGTGTGGTTTCAGAAGTGGTAGAGGATGTGTGGATCAGGTGTTTGCTTTGAAGAATGTATGTGAGAAATACTTAGAAAAGCAAATGGATTTGTATGTAGCATTTATGGATCTGGAGAAGGCATATGATAGAGTTGATAGAGATGCTCTGTGGAAGGTATTAAGAATATATGGTGTGGGTGTGGGAGGCAAGTTGTTAGAAACAGTGAAAAGTTTTTATCGAGGATGTAAGGCATGTGTATGTGTAGGAAGAGAGGAAAGTGATTGGTTCTCAGTGAATATAGGTTTGCGGCAGGGGTGTGTGATGTCTCCATGGTTGTTTAATTTGTTTATGGATGGGGTTGTTAGGGAGGTGAATGCAAGAGTTTTGGAAAGAGGGGCAAGTATGAAATATGTTGGGGATGAGAGAGCTTGGGAAGTGAGTCAGTTGTTGTTCGCTGATGGTACAGCGCTGGTGGCTGATTCATGTGAGAAACTGCAGAAGCTGGTGACTGAGTTTGGTAAAGTGTGTGAAAGAAGAAAGTTAAGAGTAAATGTGAATAAGAGCAAGGTTATTAGGTACAGTAGGGTTGAGGGTCAAGTCAATTGGGAGGTGAGTTTGAATGGAGAAAAACTGGAGGAAGTGAAGTGTTTTAGATATCTGGGAGTGGATCTGGCAGCGGATGGAACCATGGAAGCGGAAGTGAATCATAGGGTGGGGGAGGGGATGAAAATCCTGGGAGCCTTGAAGAATGTGTGGAAGTCGAGAACATTATCTCGGAAAGCAAAAATGGGTATGTTTGAAGGAATAGCGGTTCCAACAATGTTGTATGGTTGCGAGGCGTGGGCTATGGATAGAGATGTGCGCAGGAGGGTGGATGTGCTGGAAATGAGATGTTTGAGGACAATATGTGGTGTGAGGTGGTTTGATCGAGTCAGTAATGTAAGGGTAAGAGAGATGTGTGGAAATAAAAAGAGCGTGGTTGAGAGAGCAGAAGAGGGTGTTTTGAAATGGTTTGGGCACATGGAGAGAATGAGTGAGGAAAGATTGACCAAGAGGATATATGTGTCGGAGGTGGAGGGAACGAGGAGAAGTAGGAGACCAGATTGGAGGTGGAAAGATGGAGTGAAAAAGATTTTGAGTGATTGGGGCCTGAACATGCAGGAGGGTGAAAGGTGTGCAAGGAATAGAGTAAATTGGATCGATGTGGTATACCGGGGTCGACGTGCTGTCAATGGATTGAATCAGGGCATGTGAAGCGTCTGGGGTAAACCATGGAAAGTTGTGTGGGGCCTGGATGTTGCAAGGGAGCTGTGGTTTCGGGTATTGTTGCATGACAGGTAGAGACTGAGTGTGAATAAATGGGGCCTTTGTTGTCTTTTCCTAGTGCTACCTCGCACACATGAGAGGGGAGGGGGATGTTATTCCATGTGTGGCGAGGTGGCGATGGGAATGAATAAAGGCAGTGTGAATTGTGTGCATGTGTTTATATGTATGTGTCTGTGTGTGTATATATATGTGTACATTGAGATGTATGGGTATGTATATTTGCGTGTGTGGACGTGTATGTATATACATGTGTATGGGGGTGGGTTGGGCCATTTCTTTCGTCTGTTTCCTTGCGCTATCTCGCAAACGCAGGAGACAGCGACAAAGCAAAATAATGATAATAATATACACACACACACACAAACATATACATATATAAACATGTACATGATTCATACTGTCTGCCTTTATTCATTCCCATCGCCACCCCGCCACACATGAAATAACAACCCCCTCCCCCTGCATGTGCGCGAGGTAGCACTAGGAAAAGACAACAAAGGCCACATTTGCTCACACTCAGTCTCTAGCTGTCATTTATAATGCACTGAAACCACAGCTCCCTTGCAACATCCAGACCCCACAGAACTTTCCATGGTTTACCCCAGATGCCCCACACGCCCTGGTTCAATCCATTGACAGCACATCAACCCTGATATACCACATCGTTCCAATTTACTCTATTCCTTGCACACCTTTCACCCTCCTGCATGTTCAGGCACCATTAACTCAAAATCTTTTTCACTTTATCTTTGCACCTCCAATTTGGTGTCCCACTTTTCATCGTTCCCTCCACCTCTGACACATATATCCTCTTGGTCAATCTTTCCTCACTTATTCATTCCATGTGACCATACCATTTCAAAACACCCTCTTCTGCTCTCTCAACCACACTCTTTTTATT
This sequence comes from Panulirus ornatus, assembly GCF_036320965.1. NCBI lineage: Eukaryota > Metazoa > Arthropoda > Malacostraca > Decapoda > Palinuridae > Panulirus > Panulirus ornatus. Next base: position 11,935,402 of record NC_092296.1, read on the forward strand.
ACCACACATCTCTCTTACCCTATTATTACTTACTCAATCACACCACCTCACACCATATATTGTCCTCAAACATCTCATTTCCAGCACGTCCATCCTCCTCCGCACAACTCCATCCATAGCCCATGCCTCGCAACCATATAACATTGTTGGAACCACTATTCCTTCAAACATACCCATTTTTGCTTTCCGAGATAATGTTTTCGACTTCCACACATTCTTCAACACTCCCAGAACTTTCACCTCCTCCCCCACCCCATGATTGACTTCCGCTTCCGTGGTTCCATCTGCACCGAGATATCTAAAACACTTCACTTCCTCCAGTTTTTCTTCATTCATACTTACCTCCCTATCGACTTGTCGCTCAACCCTATTGTACCTAATAACCTTGCTCTTATTCACATTTACTCTCAGCTTTCTTCTTTCACACACTTTACAAAACTCAGTCACCAGCTTTTCCAGTTTCTCATCCAAATCAGCCACCAGCGCTGGATCATCAGCGAACAACAACTGACTCACTTCCCAAGCTCTCTCATCCACAACAGACTGCATACTTGCCCCTCTTTCCAAAACTCTTGCTTTCACTTCCCTAACAACCCCATCCATAAACATATTAAACAACCATGGAGAAATCCCGCACCCCTGCCGCAAACCGACATTCACTGAGAACCAATCACTTTCCTCTCTTTCTACACGTACACAAGCCTTACATGCTCGATAAAAACTTTTCACCGCTTCTGACAAACACCCCCCCCCCCTCCCCCCCGGACACACACACACCATATATTCTTAATACCTTCCACAGATCTCTGTCAACTCTGTCATATGCCTTCTCCAGATCCATAAATGCTACATACAAATCCAATTGCTTTTCTAAGTATTTCTCACATACATTCTTCAAAGCAAACACCTGATCCACACATCCTCTACCACTTCTGAAACCACACTGCTCTTCCCCAATCTGATGCTCTGTACATGCCTTCACCCTCTCAATCAATAACCTCCCATATAATTCCCCAGGAATACTCAACGAACTTTTTTTTTTTTTTTTTTTTTATACTTTGTCGCTGTCTCCCGCGTTTGCGAGGTAGCGCAAGGAAACAGACGAAAGAAATGGCCCAACCCCCCCCCATACACATGTACATACACACGTCCACACACGCAAATATACATACCTACACAGCTTTCCATGGTTTACCCCAGACGCTTCACATGCCTTGATTCAATCCACTGACAGCACGTCAACCCCTGTATACCACATCGCTCCAATTCACTCTATTCCTTGCCCTCCTTTCACCCTCCTGCATGTTCAGGCCCCGATCACACAAAATCTTTTTCACTCCATCTTTCCACCTCCAATTTGGTCTCCCTCTTCTCCTCGTTCCCTCCACCTCCGACACATATATCCTCTTGGTCAATCTTTCCTCACTCATTCTCTCCATGTGCCCAAACCATTTCAAAACACCCTCTTCTGCTCTCTCAACCACGCTCTTTTTATTTCCACACATCTCTCTTACCCTTACGTTACTTACTCGATCAAACCACCTCACACCACACATTTTCCTCAAACATCTCATTTCCAGCACATCCATCCTCCTGCGCACATCTCTATCCATAGCCCACGCCTCGCAACCATACAACATTGTTGGAACCACTATTCCTTCAAACATACCCATTTTTGCTTTCCGAGATAATGTTCTCGACTTCCACACATTTTTCGCCCCCTCCCCCACCCTATGATCCACTTCCGCTTCCATGGTTCCATCCGCTGACAGATCCACTCCCAGATATCTAAAACACTTCACTTCCTCCAGTTTTTCTCCATTCAAACTCACCTCCCAATTGACTTGACCCTCACCCCTACTGTACCTAATAACCTTGCTCTTATTCACATTTACTCTTAACTTTCTTCTTCCACACACTTTACCAAACTCAGTCACCAGCTTCTGCAGTTTCTCACATGAATCAGCCACCAGCGCTGTATCATCAGCGAACAACAACTGACTCACTTCCCAAGCTCTCTCATCCCCAACAGACTTCATACTTGCCCCTCTTTCCAGGACTCTTGCATTTACCTCCCTAACAACCCCATCCATAAACAAATTAAACAACCATGGAGACATCACACACCCCTGCCGCAAACCTACATTCACTGAGAACCAATCACTTTCCTCTCTTCCTACACGTATACATGCCTTACATCCTCGATAAAAACTTTTCACTGCTTCTAACAACTTGCCTCCCACACCATATATTCTTAATACCTTCCACAGAGCATCTCTATCAACTCTATCATATGCCTTCTCCAGATCCATAAATGCTACATGCAAATCCATTTGCTTTTCTAAGTATTTCTCACATACATTCTTCAAAGCAAACACCTGATCCACACATCCTCTACCACTTCTGAAACCGCACTGCTCTTCCCCAATCTGATGCTCTGTACATGCCTTCACCCTCTCAATCAATACCCTCCCATATAATTTACCAGGAATACTCAACAAACTTATACCTCTGTAATTTGAGCACTCACTCTTATCCCCTTTGCCTTTGTACAATGGCACTATGCACGCATTCCGCCAATCCTCAGGCACCTCACCATGAGTCATACATACATTAAATAACCTTACCAACCAGTCAACAATACAGTCACCCCCTTTTTTAATAAATTCCACTGCAATACCTCTGTAATTTGAGCACTCACCCTTATCCCCTTTTCCTTTGTACAATGGCACTATCCAAGGGTTCCTCCAATCCTCAGGCACCTCACCATGAGTCATTTTTTTATTTTTTTTTTATATACTTGATTGCCGTTTCCCACATCAATGAGGTAGCACTAGGAAACAGAAAAAGAATGGCCCATCCACTCATATACACATATATTTACATAAATGGCCATACACGCTCATATACAAAACATATGCATATATACATACATACATACCCTGCCCCACAGGAAACAGCATTGCTACCCCCTGCTTCAGCGAGGAAGCGCCAGGAAAACACAAAAAAGGGCATATTCATTCACACTCATTCTCTTAACTGTCCCGTGTAATGCACTGAAACCAAAGTTCCCTATCCACATCCAGTCCCCACAGACCTGTGTAAACCAATTATTACAAATTAACAGACTAAAGTCTTGGTCACAATGAGATGACAAGCTTTACTCCTGGCCACATAAATGAAGATGAAAAATATCTACCTAAGGAATGTTGAAAATTTTATAAACTACCATTAGTAAAAAATTATTTATTTATTTATTTTGCTTTGTCGCTGTCTCCCGCGTTTGCGAGGTAGCGCAAGGAAACAGACGACAGAAATGGCCCAACCCACCCCCATACACATGTATATACACACACGTCCACACACGCAAATATACATGCCTATACATCTCAATGTACACATATATATTACACACACAGACACATACATATATACCCATGCACACAATTCACACTGTCTGCCTTTATTCATTCCCATCGCCAACTCGCCACACATGGAATACCATCCCCCTCCCCCCTCATGTGTGCGGGGTAGCGCTAGGAAAAGACAAAAAAGGCCTCATTCGTTCACACTCAGTCTCTAGCTGTCATGCAATAATGCCCGAAACCACAGCTCCCTTTCCACATCCAGGCCCCACACAGCTTTCCATGGTTTACCCCAGACGCTTCACATGCCCTGATTCAATCCACTGACAGCCCGTCAACCCCGGTATACCACATCGATCCAATTCACTCTATTCCTTGCCCGCCTTTCACCCTCCTGCATGTTCAGGCCCCGATCACTCAAAATCTTTTTCACTCCATCTTTCCACCTCCAATTTGGTCTCCCACTTCTCCTCGTTCCCTCCACCTCCGACACATATATCCTCTTGGTCAATCTTTCCTCACTCATTCTCTCCATGTGCCCAAACCATTTCAAAACACCCTCTTCTGCTCTCTCAACCATGCTCTTTTTATTTCCACACATCTCTCTTACCCTTACATTACTTACGCGATCAAACCACCTCACACCACACATTGTCCTCAAACATCTCATTTCCAGCACATCCACCCTCCTGCGCACAACTCTATCCATAGCCCACGCCTCGCAACCATACAACATTGTTGGAACCACTATTCCTTCAAACATACCCATTTTTGCTTTCCGAGATAATGTTCTCGACTTCCACACATTCTTCAAGGCTCCCAGGATTTTCATCCCCTCCCCCACCCTATGATTCACTTCTGCTTCCATGGTTCCATCCACTGCCAGATCCACTCCCAGATATCTAAAACACTTTACTTCCTTCAGTTTTTCTCCATTCAAACTTACCTCCCAATTGACTTGACCCTCAACCCTACTGTACCTAATAACCTTGCTCTTATTCACATTTACTCTTAACTTTCTTCTTTCACACACTTTACCAAACTCAGTCACCAGCTTCTGCAGTTTCTCACATGAATCAGCCACCAGCGCTGTATTATCAGCGAACAACAACTGACTCACTTCCCAAGCTCTCTCATCCACAACAGACTGCATACTTGCCCCTCTTTCCAAAACTCTTGCATTCACCTCCCTAACAACCCCATCATAAACAAATTAAACAACCATGGAGACATCACACACCCCTGCTGCAAACCTACATTCACTGAGAACCAATCACTTTCCTCTCTTGCTACATGTACACATGCCTTACATCCTCGATAAAAACTTTTCACTGCTTCTAACAACTTGCCACCCACACCATATGTTCTTAATACCTTCCACAGAGCATCTCTCTCAACTCTATCATATGCCTTCTCCAGATCCATAAATGCTACATACAAATCCATGAGTCATACATACATTAAATAGCCTTACCAACTAGTCAACAATACAGTAACCCCCTTTTTTAATATTCCACTGCAATACCATCCAAACCCGCTGCCTTGCCAGCTTTCATCTTCCACCAGGCTTTTACTACCTCTTCTCTATTTCCAAATCATTCTTCCCAACCCTCTCACTTTGCATAGCTTCTCGACCAAAACACCCTATATCTGCCACTTTATCATGAAACACATTCAACAAACCTTCAAAATACTCATTCCATCTCCTTCCCACATCACCACACCTTGTTATCACCTCCCCATCGGCCCCATTCACTGAAGCTCCTACTTGTTCCCCCGTCCCACACACCTCATTTACCTCCTTCCAGAACATCCTTTTATTCTCCCCAAAATTCAACGACACTCTCACCCCAACAGTTGCCTGCCCTCTTCTTCACCTTCTCGTGACCTCCTGTCTCTTTCTTTTATACATCTCCCAGTCATTTGCATCATTTCCCCCCGCAAAAATCGTCCAAATGCCTCTCTCTTCTCTTGTAATAATCCCACTTCTTCATCACACCACTCACTACCCTCTCCAATCTGCCCACCTCCCACGCTTCTCATGCCACAGCATCCTTTGCGCAAGCAACCACTGCTTCACCAAATACATCCCGTTCCCCCCCACTTCCCCCACATCCCCCGTTCTCACCTTTTTCCATTCTGTACTCAGTCCTTCCTGGTACTTCCTCATGCAAGTCTCCTTCCCAAGCACACTTACTCTCACCCCCAACATTCTCTCATATTTTCTGAAAACCTCTACAAATCTTCACCTTCGCCTCCACAAGATAATGATCAGACATCCCTCCAGTTGCACCTCTCAGCACATTAACATCCAAAAGTCTCTCTTTCGCGCGCCTATCAATTAACAAGTAATCCAGTAACGCTCTCTGGCCATCTCTCCTACTTACATACGTATACTTAAGTATATCTCTCTTTTTAAACCAGGTATTCCCAATCACCAGTCCTTTTTCAGCACATAAATCTACAAGCTCTTCACCATTTCCATTTACAACATTGAACACCCCATGTACACCAATTATTCCCTCAACTGCCTCATTACTCACCTTGCATTCAAATCACCCATCACTATAACTCAGTCTTGTGCATCAAAACTACTAACACACTCACACAGCTGCTTCCAAAACACTTGCCTCTCATGATCTTTCTTTTGATGCCCAGGTGCGTATGCACCAATAATCACCCATCTCTCTCCATCAACTTTCAGTATTACCCATATCAATCTAGAGTTTACTTTCTTACACTGTATTACATACTCCCACCACTCCTGTTTCATGAGTAGTGCTACTCCTTCCCTTGCTCTTGTCCTCTCACTAACCCCTGACTTTACTCCCAAGACATTCCCAAACATCTCTTCCCCGTTATCCTTGAACTTCATTTCACTCAGAGCCAAACCATCCAGGTTCCTTTCCTCAAACATACTACCTATCTCTTCTTTTTTCTCATCTTGGCTACATCCACACACATTTAGACACCACAATCTGAGCCTTCGAGGAGGATGAGCACTCCCCACGTGACTCCTTCCATTTCCCCTTTTAGAAAGTTAAGATACAAGGAGGGGAGGGTTTCCAGCCCCTCGTTCCTGACCCCTTTAGTCGCCTTCTACTGGAGGAAGTGAAGTGTTTTAGATATCTGGGAGTGGATTTGGCAGCATATGGAACCATGGAAGCGGAAGTGAATCATATTGTGGGGGAGGGGGCAAAAGTCCTGGGAGCGTTGAAAAATGTGTGGAAGTCGAGAACGTTATCTTGGAAAGCAAAAATGGGTATGTTTGAAGGAATAGTGGCTCCAAAAATTTTATATGGTTGCGAGGTGTGGGCTATAGATAGAGTTGTGCAGACAAGGGTGGATGTGCTGGACATGAGATATTTGAGGATAATATGTGGTGTGAGGTGGTTTGATCACTTAAGTAATGAAAGGGTAAGAGAGATGTGTCAATAAAAACCGTGTGGTTGAGAGAGCAGAAGAGGGTTTTTTTTGAAATGGTTTGGTCACATGGAGAGAATGAGTGAGGAAAGATTGACAAAGAGGATATATGTGTCAGAGGTGGAGGGAACGAGGAGAAGTGGGAGACCAAATTGGAGATGGAAAGATCGAGTGAAAAAGATTTTGAGTGATCGGGGCCTGAACAAGGAGGAGGGTGAAAGGCATGCAAGGAATAGAGTGAATTGAAACGATGTGGTATACTGGGGTCTATGTTCTGTCAATGGATTGAAGCAGGGCATGTGAAGCGTCTGGGGTAAACCATGGAAAGTTATGTAGGGCCTAGATGTGGAAAGGGAGCTGGGGATTTGGTGCATCATACATGACAGCTAGAGACTGAGTGTGAATGAATGTGGCTTTACTTGTCTTTTCGTAGCGTTACCTAGCGCACCTGCGTGGTGGGTGGCAACGGGAATGAATAAGTGTAGACAGTATGAATTATGTACATGTGTATATATTCCTTTGAGTCCACGGGGAAAATGAAGCACGAAAAGTTCCCAAGTGCACTTTCGTGTAATAATCACATCATCAGGGGAGACACAAGAGAGAAACATAACGTTTTGGACAATCACATGTTTACCAAATGGCGTCGTAGCTTTGTCTATTCGATGTGTATCAACTAACTTATATTTCTCTCTTGTGTCTCCCCTGATGATGTGATTATTACACGAAAGTGCACTTGGGAACTTTTCGTGTTTCATTTTCCCCGTGGACTCAAAGGAATATCTTGATCACGCGCAAAATTGTGATCCTTTCCAATGTGTATATATGTATATGTCTGTGTGTATATATATGTATACTTTGAGATGTATAGGTATGTATATGTGCGTGTATGTATATACATGTGTATGTGGGTGGGTTGGGCCATTCTTTTGTCTGTTTCCTTGCGCTGCCTCTCTAATGTGGGAGGCAGCAACAAAGTATAAGAAATATAAAATATATCCCTGGGGATAGGGGAGAAAGAATACTTCCCACGCATTCCTCACGTGTCATAGTAGGTGACTAAAGGGACGGGAACGGGGGGTTTAGAAACCCACCCCTCCTTGTATTTTAACTTTCTAAAAGGGGAAACAGAAGAAGGGGTCATGCGGGGATTGCTCATCCTCCTCAAAGACTCAGATTGGGGTGTCTTAATGTGTGTGGATGTAACCAAGATGAGAAAAAAGGAGAGATAGTATGTTTGAGGAAAGGAACGTGGATGTTTTGGCTCTGAGTGAAACGAAGCTGAAGGGTAAAGGGGAAGAGTGGTTTGGGAATGTCTTGGGAGTAAAGTCAGTGGTTAGAGGACGAGAGCAAGGGAAGGAGTAGCACTACTCATGAAACAGGAGTTGTGGGAGTATGTGAAAGTGTAAGAAAGTAAACTCCTGATTGATATGGGTAAAACTGAAGGTGGATGGAGAGAGATGGGTTATGATTATTGGTGCATATGCACCTGGGCATGAGAAGAAAGATCATGAGAGGCAAGTGTTTTGGGAGCAGCTGAGTAAGTGTGTTAGTAGTTTTGATACACGAGACTGGGTGATAGTGATGGGTGATTCGAATGCAAAGGTGAGTAATGTGGCAGTTGAGGGAATAATTGGTGTACATGAGGTGTTCATTGTTGTAAATGGAAATGGTGAAGAGCTTGTAGATTTATGTGCTGAAAAAGGACTGGTGATTTGGAATGCCTGGTTTAAAAAGAGAGATGTACATAAGTATACGTATGTAAGTAGGAGAGATGGCCAGAGAGCGTTATTGGATTACGTGTTAATTGATAGGTGTGCGAAAGAGAGACTTTTGGATGTTAATGTGCTGAGAGGTGCAAGTGGAGGGATGTCTGATTATTATTTTGTGGAGGCGAAAGTGAAGATTTGTAGAGGTTTTCAAACAAGAAGAGAGAATGTTGGGGTGAAGAGAGTGGTGAGAGTAAGTGAGACTTTGGAAGGAGACTTGTGTGAGGAAGTACCAGGATGGACTGAGTACAGAATGGAAAAAGGTGAGAACAGGGGATGTAAGGGGAGTGGGGGAGGAATGGGATGTATTTAGGGAAGCAGTGATGGCTTGCGCAAGGGATGCTTGTGGCATGAGAAGCATGGGTGGTGGGCAAATTAGAAAGGGATGAAGAAGTAAGATTATTAGTGAAAGAGAATAGAGAGGCATTTAGACAATTTTTGCAAGGAAATAATGGAAATGAGTGGGAGATGTATAAAAGAAAGAGGCAGGAGGTCAAGAGAAAGGTGCAAGAGGTGAAAAAGAGGGCAAATGAGAGTTAGGGTGGGAGAGTATCATTAAATTTTAGGGAGAATAAAAAGAATAAAGAGAGATGTGTGGAAATAAAAAGAGCGTGGTTGAGAGAGCAGAAGAGGGTGTTTTGAAGTGGTTTGGGCACATGGAGAGGATGAGTGAGGAAAGATTGACCAAGAGGATATATGTGTCGGAGGTGGAGGGAGCAAGGAGAAGAGGGAGACCAAATTGGAGGTGGAAAGATGGAGTGAAAAAGATTTTGTGTGATCGGGGCCTGAACATGCAGGAGGGTGAAAGGAGGGCAAGGAATAGAGTGAATTGGAGCGATGTGGTATACCGGGGTTGACGTGCTGTCAGTGGATTGAATCAAGGCATGTGAAGCGTCTGGGGTAAACCATGGAAAGCTGTGTAGGTATGTGTATTTGCGTGTGTGGACGTGTGTATATGCATGTGTGTGGGGGGGTTGGGCCATTTCTTTCGTCTGTTTCCTTGCGCTACCTCGCAAACGCGGGAGACAGCGACAAAGTATAAAAAAAAAAAAAAAAGATGTTTTGGAAGGAGGTAAATAAAGTGCGTAAGACAAGGGAACAAATGGGAACATTATTGAATGAGGCTAATGGGGAGGGGATAACAAGTAGTGGTGATGTGAGAAGGAGATGGAGTGAGTATTTTGAAGGTTTGTTGAATGTGTTTGATGATAGAATGGCAGATATAGGGTGTGTTTGTCAAGGTGGTGTGCAAAGTGAGAGGGTTAGGGAGAATGCTTTGATAAACAGAGAAGATGTAGTAAATGCTTTGCGGAAGATGAAAACCGGCAAGGCAGTAGGTTTGGATGGTACTACAGTTGAATTTATTAAAAAAGAGGGGTGTATTGTTGACTGGTTGGTAAGATTATTCAATGTATGTATGACTCATGATGAGGTACCTGAGGATTGGTGGAATCCTTGCATAGTGCCATTGTACAAAGGCAAAGGGGATAAAAGTGAGTGCTCATATTCAAAGGTATAAGGTTGTTGAGTATTTCTGGGAAATTGTATGGGAGGGTATTGATTAAGAGGGTGAAGGCATGTACAGAGCATCAGATTGGGGAAGTTCATTGTGGTTTCAGAAGTGGTAGAGGATGTGTGGATCAGGTGTTTGCTTTGAAGAATGTATGTGAGAAATACATGGAAAATCTAATGGATTTGTATGTAGCATTTATGGATCTGGAGAAGGCATATGATAGAGTTGATACAGATGCTCTGTGGAAGGTATTAAGAATATATGGTGTGGGATATAAGTTTTCAGAAGCAGTGAAAAGTGTTTATCGAGGATGTAAGGCATGTGTACGTGTAGGAAGAGAGGAAAGTGATAGTTGTCAGTGAATGTCATTTTGCGGCACAGGTGCGTGATGTCTCCATGGGCGTTTAATTTGTTTATGGATGGAATTGTTGGGGAGGTGAATGCAAGAGTTTTGGAAAGAGGGGCAAGTATGCAGTCTGTTATGGATGAGAGAGCTTGGTTAGTGAGTCAGTTGTTGTTTGCTGATGATACAGCACTGGTGGCTGATTCAGGTGAGAAACTGCAGAAGGTGTTGACTGAGTTTGGTAAAGTGTGTGAAAGAAGAAAGCTGAGTGTAAATGTGAATAAGAGCAAGGTTATTAAGTACATTAGGGTTGAGGGACAAGTCAGTTGGGAGGTAAGTTTGAATGGAGAAAAACTTGAGGAAGTGAAGTGTTATAGATACCTGGAAGTGGATTTGGCAGCTGATAGATACCATGGAAGCGGAAGTGTATCATAGAGTGGGAGAGGGGGGCGAAAGTTCTGTGAGCGTTGAAGAATGTGTGGAAGTCAAGAATGTTGGAAAGCAAAAATGGGTATGTTTGAAGGAATAGTGTTTCCAACAATGATATATGGTTGTGAGGCGTTGGCTATAGATAGAGTTGTGTGGAGGGTGGAAATGAGATGTTTGAGGACAATATGTGGTGTGAGGTGGTTTGATCGAGTAAGTAATGAAAGGGTAAGAGAGATGTGTGGTAATAAAATAAGTGTGGTTGAGAGAGCAGAAGAGGGTGTTTTGAAATGGTTTGGTCACATGGAGAGAAATGAGTGAGGAAAGATTGGCAAAGAGGATATATGTGTCAGAGGTGGAGGGAATGAGGAGAAGTGGGAGACCAAATTGGAGGTGGAAAGATGGAGTGAAAAAGATTTTGAGTGATCGGGGCCTGAACATGCAGGAAGATGAAAGGCGTGCAAGGAATAAGGTGAATTGGAACGATGTGGTATACCGGGATCAACATTCTATCAGTGGATTGAACCAGGGTATATGAAGCGTCTGGGATAAACCATGGAAAGTTCTTTGGGGCCTGGATGTGGAAAGGGAGCCGTGGTTTCGGTGCATTATACATGACAGCTAGAGACTAAGAGTGAACGAATGTGGCCCTTGTTGTCTTTTCCTGGTGCTATCTTTCGCACATGGGGCGGAGGGGGATGTTATTTTATGTGTGGCTGGGTGGCGATGGGAAAGTATAAGGGCAGACTATGAATTTTGTACTTGTGAATTTATGTATATGTCTGTGTGTGGACGTGTATGTATACACATTTGTATGTGAGTGGGTTGGGCCATTTTTTCATCCGTTACCTTGCACTACCTCACTAGCGTGGGAGACGGTGAGAAAGTATAATAATATGATGAGTAGAATAAAATACTCTCACCCCAACTCTCATTTGCCCTTTTTTTCACCTCTTGCACCTTTCTCCTGACCTCTTGCCTCTTTCTTTTATACATCTCCCACTCATTTGCATTATTTCCCTACAAAAATCATCCAAATGCCTCTCTCTTCTCTTTCACTAATAATCTTACTTCTCCATCCCACCACTCACTACCCTTTCTAATCTGCCCACCCACGCTTCTAATGCCACATGCATCTTTTGCGCAAGCCATCGCTGCTTCCCTAAATACATCCCATTCCTCCCCCACTCCTCTTACGTCCTTTGTTCTCACTTTATTCCATTCTGTGCTCAGTCTCTCCTGGTACTTCCTCACACAAGTCTCCTTCCCAAGCTCACTTACTCTCAACGCTCTCTTCACCCCAACATTCTCTCTTCTTTTCGGAAAACCTCTACATATCTTCACCTTCGCCTCCACAAGATAATGATCAGACAACTCTCCAGTTGCAACTCTCAGCACATTACCATCCAAAAGTCTCTGTTTCATGCCTATCAATTAACACATAATCCAATAATGCTTTCTGGCCATCTCTCGTACTTACACATGTATGCTTATGTATGTCTCTCTTTTTAAGCCAGGTATTCCCAATCACCAGTCCTTTTTCAGCACACAAACCTACAAGCTCTTCACCATTTCCATTTACAACACTGATCACCCCATGTACACCAATTATTCCCTCAACTGCCACATTACTCACCTTTGCATTGAAAATCACCCATCACTAGAACCCGGTCTTGTGCATGAAAACTACTAACACACTCACTCAGCTGCTTCCAAATCACTTGCCTCTCATGATCTTTCTTCTCATGCCCAGGTGCTTATGCACCAATAATCACCCATCTCTCTCCATCCACTTTCAGTTTTACCCATATCAGTCTAGAGTGGTAATTGCATACAAGGTAGTGAGATATAAGAATAAAAATGGAAATGCATGATAGGCAGACGAGTTTAGAAATGGTTTGGAAGAGAAGAGTGCTCAAAAGGAATGTTCCAGTGGAAGTTTAGCAAAGGATGAGGGAAGAATATAAGATGTTTAAACAGAATATTAAGAGGTTGATTGAGGAAATTAAAGAAAGAGTAGATGAAGATATAGGAAGAAAGTTAATGAAAATAATAAACTGTCTTTGAAGGAGAAATGAGGTAGATGTAAGAGTGGAGATGTTAATGTGAGAGGTAAGTAAGGGGAGTTACTGAGTCAATAGGAGAAAGTGAAAGGAAGATGGAAAGAGTATTTTAAAGAACTGATAATTTTGGGAGAAGGTGAGGCAGGTGTTGTTACAGGTATGGGTATGGAGGATGGAAGGACAAGGATACAAGTGCAGCAAGAGTGGAGGTAAAATGGGCCAATGATGAAGTTGAAGGTAGGACAGGCACCTTGAGTGAATGAGATCACAGCTTAAATGCTGAAGTATGGAGGAGAAAGTATGATAGAGTGGATGCATTTTATGTGAATTTTTGCATGGAAGCAGAAGGTTATGCCTGAGGGTTAGGTAAAAGTTATTATTGTTCCTTTATTCAAGGGAAAAGGTGCCAAGGATGTATGTAGCAATTATATGGGATTAAGTATGTTAAGTATACCAGGGAAAGTGTATGCAAGAGTGTTGATTGATAGAGTGATGGAAGTGACTGAATTCAAAATATTTTATTTTAGTGAGGAATAAAGTGGTTTTAGGAAAGGTAGATAATGTGTGGATCAGATTTTTGTGGTGAAGACAACTGTGGAAAAGTATCTTGCAATAGGTAAGAAGCTGTATGCAGTTTTTTTTGTAGATCTTTAGAAAGCATGTGGCAGAGTCGAAGAGAGACAACTGTTGGATGGCGTGAAAACCTTTAAATAGAGACTTAGGTGCATTTGCAATAGAGTGGATGGTGTATTGAGCAAAAGTTTCCATATTCATATGGGTGTCAGGCAGGGCTGTGTGATGTCACCATGGCTTTTTAAGATATATATGGATGGAGTGATATGAGAAATGGTAGCAAAACTTCCACATGTACTTGCTCATCTGCTCTGCATCTGTTTAAAAATCATAACTTTTCCTTCTTGTAAGTATGCATTAATAAATCCTATCCCTAAAAGGATTGGCCATTCTGAACTCTCTATCGTCTTGTTGCTCTGACATCTACCATTTCCAGTCTTTGAGTCTCTCCTCAACTCTTATATCCTCAGACACCTTAAATCTCACAGTCTTCTCTTTGATCACCAGTCTGGCCTCTGTAAAGTGAGATCCATTTGTGATATCCTTTCTTATCTTACTAATGTCTGGTCATCATCCCTGAAAGATTCTGGGAAGTTCTTTGTAGTTGCCTTTGATATATCCAAAGCTTTTGACAGGGTGTGGAATCGGGGTCTCACCTCTAAGCTGTGTTCTCTTGGCTTTCCTCCCTCACTTTGCTCCCTCATATCTAGCTTCGTCTATGACCAATCTGTCTCTGTGGTTATTGATGGGTCAGCTTTCCACCTTTCTCCAACAGCAGTGGTGTGCCTCAGGGTTCTTTCCTGTCCCCTTAGCTTTTTTCCTTTCTTTCAGTGATTTCCTCTTTCACACAGTAAACGAAATGCACTCATACACTGATGACTCAACACTGCATTCTTCCACGTCCTTCAATTCTGTACCTCCCTCTCACTCGATCTGCCTCTTGTCATAACACAACTTCCTGAGTAAGCTCAGACATGAAGAGGATATTTAGGTGGGTAGAGGAAATCTAATATGTTTAATGCCTCCGCGAGCCAGTTTCTACCCGTCTCTCTATTGACAATTCCTCACAACTCTCATCTCTCCATTGAAGTTTCTGTAATTCCACTGCTTGACCCAGTGAACATTCTTGGTATTACTGTAACATCCACCCTTTCTTGGAAACCCCACATTACAGAAATAGCTGAGTCTACCTCAAAGAAACTGGAATTCCCATCTAGATGTTGAAATTTCTTCTTAACAGTTTTAGCTGTGTATCCTTACTTAACAGAGTTGAGTTGAAAGCAGCCCAACTTAAAAATTCTCCCAGGCTAACTTCAAAACTTGACCCTCTTGCCCAATGTGGCAGTGCCAGTTTACTTTCCCTCTTTTATAGGTATTACTTTGGTTTTTGCTCTTGAGAGTTTGCTTCATCTGTGCTCTCACCAATGGATAGACCATGAGATACTTGGCAAGCTACTGTATCACATGATTACTGTGTGGCCATTGGCAATTCATGGGTGGGTTGTTTTGATAACTGTTTCTTTCGTTACACCTCGCAGCTTTGGAACTCTCCACCTCTCATGTCTTTCCCTGTAACCATGACCTGGCCACATTGTACAAGACAGGTTTTTACTAACTCCAAAATTCATAGATACTTTCTCTTGTCTCTGCTTTTTCCCTTTCATAATCCTCTCTGTATTTCAACTGAGGCTTACCCTTCAATATGGATTTTTGTCCATGACTGGAGCCAAAAAATGGGGGTTGGGTTGGGGGAGAAGGAACACCAACACAAGGCCAGAACTAGCTTTTAGCAGCAGTATAAAAATGCTGAAGCTGGATAAAAGTTTGGTATAAGTGATCTCTAACAAATTACTTTTGAGGTCTCTTTCAATACTTTGCAATGGTGGTCAAAATGATAGTTGCAAGAAATACCCAGTTTTAAACTTGCAGGTTATAATGACCATCACATTGCTCTTACAGGCAAACTAGAGATGATATGGTCAATGAAAATTGAATGAATATAGCTTAAACAAAGCCAAGATGGTAGAATGATGAAATAAAAAAGTGCCAGTTTATCTAAGAAAGTAGCTCTTAAGAAACAAAGAGACTAGTAACCAAAATGGTAGAATGATTCATGTACATTTTCAGACAGAAGCTAATCGGCTGTATTATACAACAAAATAACCATCAATATGGATCACACAGTGCCAAAAATAGCAAACAGTTATGTTAGAAGCAAGAGAGCCTTTATACAGACAGTCAGTCCATTAATTACAAGTCCACAGCTTACATTATTTGTGCCTTCTAGTCACATTGATAGGTTTGGATTATCTGTATACCTTTTAACTTCTGCAGCCCAAATGTGTGAGTTTATGATATCTTCCACTATCACAAACAGCCTCAAAAGGACTAAGTGGTTTCATTTTGCTTGAGTTTCTTTGTATTATTTGGAAATACAGATGGTCTGGTGGCAAATAGAAAAGTGCTAACATTTTGAGATGTTTACAAGAGTGTAATCCTCATATTGTGGGAGAACTGGAGGTGAAACTCAAAATTAGTCTGTCCTGGGTGGAACACAATAACAAGAAGAGATGAAGAAATTAAAGGTGGAGGGAATAAGCCCTCTTGATAAGGACTCCTTTAAATTCATGGAAATATTTGTAGATGGTGCTTTCGTACAATCTATTGTGAGGAAAATTGCTGTGGGTATAAATGAACCACACTGCTCTTCCCCAGTCTGATGCTCTGTACATGCTTTCACCCTCTCAATCAATACCCTCCCATATAATTTACCTGGAATACTCAACAAACGTATACCTCTGTAATTTGAGCACTCACTCTTATCCCCTTTGCCTTTGTACAATGGCACTATGCAGGCATTCCGCCAATCCTCAGGCATCTCACCATGAGTCATACATACATTAATTAACCTTACCAACCAGTGGTAGAGGATGTGTGGATCAGGTGTTTGCTTTGAAGAATGTATGTGAGAAATACTTAGAAAAGGCAAATGGATTTGTATGTAGCATTTATGGATCTGGAGAAGGCATATGGTAGAGTTGATAGAGATGCTCTGTGGAAGGTATTAAGAATATATGGTGTGGGAGGCAAGTCGTTAGAAGCAGTGAAAAGTTTTTATTGAGGATGTAAGGCATGTGTACGTGTAGGAAGAGAGGAAAGTGATTGGTTCTCAGTGAATGTAGGTTTGCGGCAAGTGTGTGTGATGTCTCCATGGTTGTTTAATTTGTTTATGGATGGGGTTGTTAGAGAGGTGAATGCAAGAGTTTTGGAAAGAGGGGCAAGTATGAAGTCTGTTGTGGATGAGAGAGCTTGGGAAGTGAGTCAGTTGTTGTTCGCTGATGATACAGCACTGGTGGCTGATTCATGTGAGAAACTGCAGAAGCTGGTGACTGAGTTTGGTAAAGTGTGTGAAAGAAGAAAGTTAAGAGTAAATGTGAATAAGAGCAAGGTTATTAGGTACAGTAGGGTTGAGTGTCAAGTCAATTTGGAGGTAAGTTTGAATGGAGAAAAACTGGAGGAAGTAAAGTGTTTTAGATATCTGGGAGTGGATTTGGCAGCGGATGGAACCATGGAAGCGGAAGTGAATCATAGGGTGGGGGAGGGGGCGAAAATCCTGGGAGCCTTGAAGAATGTGTGGAAGTCGAGAACATTATCTCGAAGCAAAAATGGGTATGTTTGAAGGAATAGTGGTTCCAACAATGTTGTATGGTTGCGAGGCGTGGGCTATGGATAAAGTTGTGCGCAGGAGGGTGGATGTGCTGGAAATGAGATGTTTGAGGACATTGTGTGGTGTGAGGTGGTTTGATCGAGTAAGAAATGTAAGGGTAAGAGAGATGTGTGGAAATAAAAAGAGCGTGGTTGAGAGAGCAGAAGAGGGTGTTTTGAAATGGTTTGGGCACATGGAGAGAATGAGTGAGGAAAGATTGACCAAGAGGATATATGTGTCGGAGGTGGAGGGAACGAGGAGAAGTGGGAGACCAAATTGGAGGTGGAAAGATGGAGTGAAAAAGATTTTGAGTGATTGGGCCCTGAACATGCAGGAGGGTGAAAGGTGTGCAAGGAATAGAGTGAATTGGATCGATGTGGTATATCGGGGTTGACGTGCTGTCAGTGGATTGAATCAGGGCATGTGAAGCGTTTAGGGTAAACCATGGAAAGTTGTGTGGGGCCTGGATGTGGAAAGGGAGCTGTGGTTTCGGGCATTAGTGCATGACAGCTTGAGAATGAGTGTGAACGAATGGGGCCTTTGTTGTCTTTTCCTAGCGCTACCTCGCACACATGAGGGGGGAGGGGGATGGTATTCCATGTGTGGCGAGGTGGCGATGGGAATGAATAAAGGCAGACAGTGTGAATTGTGTGCATGGGTATATATGTATATGTCTGTGTGTGTATATATATATGTACATTGAGATGTATAGGCATGTATATTTGCGTGTGTGGACGTGTATGTATATACATGTGTATGGGGGTGAGTTGGGCCATTTCTTTCGTCTGTTTCCTTGCGCTACCTCGCAAACATGGGAGACAGCGACAAAGCAAAATATATACATAAATATAATAAATGAAGTAAATAAAGTAAGATTATTAGTGAAAGAGAAGAGAGAGGCATTTGGACAATTTTTGCAGGGAAATAATGCAAATGAGTAGGAAGGGTATAAAAGAAAGAGGCAGGCGGTCAAGAGAAAGGTGCAAGAGGTGAAAAACAGGGCAAATGAGAGTTGGGGTGAGAGAGTATCATTAAATTTTAGGGAGAATAAAAAGATGTTTTGGAGGGAGGTAAATAAAGTGCATAAGACAAGGGAACAAATGGGAACTTCAATGAAGGGGGCTAATGGGGAGGTGATAACAAGTAGTGGTGATGTGAGAAGGAGATGGAGTGAGTATTTTGAAGGTTTGTTGAATGTGTTTGATGATAGAGTGGCAGATTTCGGGTGTTTTGGTCGAGGTGGTGTGCAAAGTGAGAGGGTTAGGGAGAATGATTTGGTAAACAGAGAAGAGGTAGTAAAAGCTTTGCGGAAGATGAAAGCCGGAAAGGCAGTGGGTTTGGATGGTATTGAAGTGGAATTTATTGAAAAAGGGGGTGACTGTATTGTTGACTGGTTGGTAAGGTTATTTGATGTAAGTATGACTCATGGTGAGGTGCTTGAGGATTGGAAAAATGCTTGTACAGTGCCATTGCACAAAGGCAAAGGGGATAAAAGTGAGTGCTCAAATTACAGAGGTATAAGTTTGTTGAGTATTCCTGGGAAATTATATGGGAGGGTATTGATTTGAGAGGGTGAAGGCATGTACAGAGCATCAGATTGGGGAAGAGCAGTGTGGTTTCAGAAGTGGTAGAGGATGTGTGGATCAGGTGTTTGCTTTGAAGAATGTGAGAAATACTTAAAAAAGCAAATGGATATGTATGTAGCATTTATGGATCTGGAGAAGGTATACGATAGAGTTGATAGAGATGCTCTATGGAAGGTATTAAGAATATATGGTGTGGGAGGCAAGTCGTTAGAAGCAGTGAAAAGTTTTTATTGAGGATGTAAGGCATGTGTACGTGTAGGAAGAGAGGAAAGTGATTGGTTCTCAGTGAATGTAGGTTTGCGGCAGGGGTGTGTGATGTCTCCATGGTTGTTTAATTTGTTTATGGATGAGGTTGTTAGGGAGGTGAATGCAAGAGTTTTGGAAAGAGGGGCAAGTATGCAGTCTGTTGTGGATGAGAGAGCTTGGGAAGTGAGTCAGTTGTTGTTCGCTGGTGATACAGTGCTGGTGGGTGATTCGTGTGAGAAACTCCAGAAGCTGGTGACTGAGTTTGGTAAAGTGTGTGAAAGAAGAAAGCTGAGAGTAAATGTGAATAAGAGCAAGGTTATTAGGTACAGTAGGGTTGAGGGACAAGTCAATTGGGAGGTAAGTTTGCATGGAGAAAAACTGGAAGTGAAGTGTTTTAGATATCTGGGAGTGGATTTGGCAGCAGATGGAACCATGGAAGCAGAAGTGAATCATACTGTGGGGGAGGGGGCAAAAGTTCTGGGAGCATAGAAGAATGTGTGGAAGTCGAGAACATTATCTCAGAAAGCAAAAATGTTTATGTTTGAAGGAATAGTGGTTCCAACAATGTTGTATGGTTGCGAGGCATGGGCTATAGATAGAGTTGTGTGGAGGAGGGTGGATGTGCTGGAAATGAGATGTTTGAGGACAATATGTGGTGTGAGGTGGTTTGATCGAGTAAGTAATAATAGGGTGAGAGAAATGTGTGGTAATAAAAAGAGTGTGGTTGAGAGAGCAGAAGAGGGTGTTTTGATATGGTTTGGTCACATCAAGAGAATGAGTGAGGAAAGATTGACCAAGAGGATATATGTGTCAGAGGTGGAGGGAACGAGGAGAAGTGGGAGACCAAATTGGAGGTGGAAAGATGGAGTGAAAAAGATTTTGTGTGATCGGGGCCTGAACATGCAGGAGGGTGAAAGGCGTGCAAGGAATAGAGTGAATTGGAATGATGCGGTATACCATGGTCGATGTGCTGTCAGTGGATTGAACCAGGGCGTGTGGAGCGTCTGGGGTAAACCATGGAAAGTTCTTTGGGGCCTGGATGTGGAAAGGGAGCTGTGGTTTCAGTGCATTATACATGACAGCTAGTGACTGAGTGTGAACGAATGTTGCCTTCGTTGTCTTTTCCTAGCGCTACCTCGTGCACATACGGGGGGAGGGGGCTGTTATTTCATGTGTGGCGGGGTGGCGATGGGTATGAATAAAGGCAGACAGTATGAATTATGTACATGTGTATATATGTATATGTCTTTCTGTGTATATATATGTATACCTTGAGAGATTTAGGTATGTATCTTTTGCGTGTATGGATGTGTATGTATATACATGTGTATGTGGGTGAGTTGGGCCATTCTTTCGTCTGTTTCCTTACGCTACCTTGCTAATGTGGGAGACACCAACAAAGCAACATGAATGAATTGATATAAATGGTTATTGTTAACAGTCCTCCAAATGAGTGCAGTCATGCAGAACAGGTCTGTGCTGAGAATAATGAAAGAATTGTGTGGGTGGTTAAGTAAGCAACAAGATGGTACAGTACTGATAATGCGGTATTCTAACTGCACAGAAATATCCAGGGAGAGCTTATATTCTCATGAAGATGCTGACTCTTGGAGAGACACATTCTTTGAAAACTTACAGGGAACTTCCTGCTTCATCATTTAATGAGGCAAAGGAGAAATAGGGGAGATGATGTGCCAACTTTAATTGACCTTGCAACATGGAAATAGTACATATGAAGTATGATGCTCCTTTTTGAAAGAGTGATCATGTAATGATTGTTTTTGAATATGTGGTGGTGGAGGATACAAGAGGGGGGATTAGAGTGGGAACAGGAACCACAGAGGAAGTACATTCATAGTACGTACATATAACTGAGCAATTCCTTTGAGAGTACGAGAGTACTATTTAGGAGAGGAAGTTTTATGATAAAACTATGGAGCAGTGCTTTAGAAGGTTTTGTAAAATTTACATTAGGGCAAGAGGACCAAAATTGAGAAAGATGTGGTTTAATTAGACAGCTTTGGGATTTACTATAGAGAAGATATAAAAGACACTACAGCCAGCCAGCATATAAAAGGGACAAGAGGCACAAAGAATGAAATAAACATTGTCGAAAATAGGTGAAATTTGTGGATATCATACCTCTTCCACATCATCTGATGATCTTAGTGTTTGAGAGACCAGTCTGGTGAGAGCATTATAGTGACATAATTCTTTATTCTTCAACTGGCTACAAATTGTTTCTTATGTAATGTTATTCTGCTAGCTCATTTGAACATAACTTAGTCATTTTGTATGGCATACACTGTTGTCCTGGTAGATTTCAGCTATTTTTGTAAGGTGGAATCCTTACATAACTCCAGCCTGCCTACATTGCAGTTTATAAGTAAGGTTTTGTAAATTTTTTCATCTTTTTTTCTTCATTTGTTTCGTTTCTAGTGCATGAATTTTCATAACATGATATATTCAAAAGAATATAGGAAAAAGCAGTTGAAGTAAATGAATGATGGGATGATGCTCAGAGGTTGTTGAATGTGTTGATGGTTGAAGCCCTCTATGAGCCAAGTACTTTCTTGTTCACTAATTGTCTGGCTGGAGAAAATTTTTTATTTACTCTTTTACTCCCCAGAACTTATATTTTATTTTCCCCATATGAACTGCATCCTCTTTATAAAGTCGTATCATCATTCTTATCCCTGGGGATAGGGGAGAAAGAATACTTCCCACGTATTCCCTGCGTGTCGTAGAAGGTGACTGAAAGGGAAGGGAGCGGGGGGCTGGAAATCCTCCCCTCGTTTTTTTTTTCAATTTTCCAAAAGAAGGAACAGAGAAGGGGGCCAGGTGAGGATATTCCCTCAAAGGCCCAGTCCTCTGTTCTTAATGCTACCTCGCTAATGCAGGAAATGGCGAATAGTTTGAAAGAAAAGAAAGATCATCATTCTGTTTGTCACATTACTTTTACCTCTCTTCAGTTTCTTTATAGGTGGTTTCATCCATGATCAGTACACATTTTATGAAGATTTGTGTGTTAGTTCAATGTTTTTATGTTGACCTAGTTTCGACTTTTCTTCTCAGATATGCATGGCAGCTGCTTTCTTCCCACATTACTACAAACGGAATGTCTCAGAAGAATATGAACGAGAAACATGTCGGGAACTGAATGGACATGATCCATTTACAACTGTAGTTTTAGGCGGTCTTCCTCCAGATACAAATATATTGTATGATCATCAGATTAGGCAGCTGTTCAAGGAATGTTCCCAAAACCTTATCATCCACTATGAAGGCAGCAAGTAAGTAGGCATTGATTGCCTCTCATCACCAAAGGTTTTCTTTTAAGCTAAAACAAGTAGTGATCTTGAGATAATAAGATCTTATTTCATAATATTTTATTATGACCATTAGGTTATAAAGCATGACGTGGATGTTTCTTTTGTGTTGGGAATAAGGAAGGAAAGGGGAAGGAACTGAAAACTTGCTCCTTGGCATAATAGGGACTCACCCACCATGACATTTGGAACAGGTTGATGAAAAATTTTTCAAGAAAATTTTCCTTAGAAGTCAGCAACAAGAAACATGATATCTCTATTTTTTATGATTACAAGGATTTAATTGCATAAAGCTAACAATAGAATTAGTAGTAGTTAGTAAGGAGCGACTGAATGGGAGGTGTATTACTAGTAATACTTACCTGGATATCGGGAGGTCAGTGACAACTGCATAGGGAGCCAGCACTTCTTTGGTTGCCAAGTTGCAATCTTCTGACCCATATAGCTGTCTTTTCTTTGTGCCTTACCCATGTGTGGACTGCTGGCATTCTGTCCACAAACATACAATCCCTCTTTGTCACACATAACACTTGACAATGCTTAAGCCACACAACTCTTTATTTATAACTCTAGATTTTTCTGCTGAGAGCGTTATGTGCTTGCCCTGCCTTTTGAGAAAATGAAAAGAGCAGTAGATAATAATGGTAGGTAGGAACATTAGACAGGAGTATTAGGTAGAAAGGATTATCGCTCGCTTTATAAAGCCTTTAAGCCGAGTAACTTGAGTGATTGTGAACTTGAAGCCCTAGCTTCGTTGATTGATTATCCAGCATATATCAGCCAACAGCTGAGAGTCAAGTTGTCCAGCTCCATTTGCTGGTGCAGTAGGACAACTGTCAAAGGGCAATCCTAGGACTGAAGCACAGTGGCAGCCTCCATCTCCTAACTGCAGTACTGTTTCCTTTGGTCGGCAGTACTGTGTGATCCTTACCGGAGCATCCACCCTTGTCATGAGTTTTCGTTCCATGGCACCCGCTACGCATAACCAATCCATATGGACTAGGGCACCAGCCACTGTAGGTATGTTGGGTGCCAACACCAGCCAAGGGGGAACGTTTTCCCACTTGCCCACATTGTGGGAACACCTTTGCCAGCATTCGGAGCCATAGGGTCCACGAAAGGTAGGCCCATGCTAATTCCTTTCACCAGGAGTTGGCCTCATGACACATTCTTTCTAAGGCTGAATGGACTGATGAGGAAGTAGAGCTCCTCACTTGGGCAGAGTCGAAGATGGCAGCTGGTCCCTCTCTAGTTGCTGGCCTAGGCCTGAACCAGCAGTTGCAGGTGATTGTTCCCTCTAGGACGGTCACAGCGATCAAAGGCCTTCATTGGGAAGCATCGTATAAGACCAGGGTTCAGGAACTTGTTTTGGACATAAAACGCCACCAGGAAACCAATGAAGCCAAGATGACCGATAGTATGTCAGATGGGAGGCATGTCCTAGCAACTCCAGTAAGCAACACACGGAGTGGCGTCCCGGAGGAAGCACCACGCACAAGTAGGCGTGTGTGTGCCAACTCTAGTGGTGAAATCCTCACAGGTGCGGGAGAGGGGGCTGTCCTCAGAGGAGGGAAGCCTACTGCTTCTGGTCGTGAGGCCGATCCCGCAGTTTTATCTGTCCTAGACGCTCTGTAGGTTCCCAATCCCAATCCGTTGCTCCTTTGTTGCAGAGACTGCCACCTATCTTGACACACTAGGACCTGGCCCCACAACCCCATTGTGGGGCAAGGATGTCTTAGATGTTGTTCTGAACCACTTGCGTCAGGGTGACAGCCTTGCCATGATCAAGGTAGCCACAGAGCATGCCAGGCAACTGATTATCTCCTGTGGCTTGCCCCAAGACCACTGGAATTGTGGGAGAGATGGACTAAGACAGTCAGCGAACTCTGGCACTATATGCCATATGGAGGAGGTTCCTTTGTGCAGAAACTGGTTTAGGCGGGAACAATACTGGAAATTTCAGAAACCTTATCATCAGAATAAGTCTTTGGCCACTGGACTGGTCCTAAAAGGTGACTTGAAGGCACCACCAACTTCGGTTGGGCCGGAAAGCCTCTACCCCTATTGGGGAGCCCTCTTCTCTCGCCCATCTGAGCCGGATGAATGTTTCATCTCTGATCGTGACCCAGAACATGGACATCTAGCAGAGGTTATTACCGTAGGTGAGGTAGCACACCACCTCAAAGCCACAAAAATATCTGCCCCTGGTCCTGATGGAATGCTGACTCGTTTATTGAAGTCCTTTCTCCAAGGATTCTTTCCAAGATGTTCAACCTGTGGCTTGCCATGTCACCATTGCCAGAACCATTCAAGGCAAATCGTACGGTGCCGATTCCTAAGGTACAGAACCCAAGGACTACAGGCCCTTCACGATCTCTTGTGCCGTAGTCTGACTGCTCCATAAAATCTTGAGGAGCCGCAACTCGAGCCTCGTCCAGATCGATGGAGCTCAAAAGGCATTTGTTCCTGTGGACGAATGCCTTGAGAGCTTCACAATCCTGGATGCGATCATCGGTCATGCGCGGGCACATGCCCATGGTGTGCACCTGGCATTCCTTGACATGGCCGAATCATTCATTAGTGTTAATCATAGCACTATCGAGCGGGCCATGTCACGGAAGGGTATTCCAGCCTTTGTCAGGGCATATATTATGTTGATGTATGACTGAGCCTTCACTCATATTGAAGGCACTGGTGAGATGTCGGAAAAGATCAATATGACTTGTGGGGTTAAACAGGGTGATCCGTTATCACCAATCCTTTTCAACCTTGTATTTGACGAGGGAGTTGCAGGGGTTAAGGAATCTGGTATAGGAATTAGATTAAGGGACCAAAAGGTGTCAGCACTGGCATTTGCCGACAATCTGGTTTTGGTAGCAAAGATGCTGACTGGCCTGCAACAGGCAATAGACATTATGGCAGAGATTCTTGCAGGGGATGGACTTTGGGTAAACCCAGAAAAGTGTCGTTTCCCCAGCATGGAGGTCAACGGCAAGCTTAAGACTTGGTACGTCAACAAAAGTAGGATGTTTCAAGTCTTGGGTAGCGCTTTCGGCTCCATGAACGCTGAGGATGACTATAAGTACCTTGGCATTCTCGTCGGAGCAGAAGAAAGGCAAAAATCCTACTGTGCCCTGCTAGAAGAGGGGCTCTGTAACATCACCAGAGCCCCTCAAAAACTCAACAGCTGATTGTGTTGCTTGCGGGACACCAAGTGCCAAAGCTCATGCATCATTTGGTACTGGGGGAAGTGTATAAGACATATCAAGCTCACACAGACAGACAGGTGCAAGTCGTGGTTTGCCGCTGGCTCCGTCTAGCCTGTGATATGCCCTGTGCTTCCACTCAGCTGCAGGAGATGGTGGGCTTGGTATACCGGACTTTGTCTCAACTGTCTAACTAAATAAACAGGCCAGGTTTGAGAAATTATTCACCTTGACCAACCCGATGATTCAGGCAGCTGTCCAGGAGCCTGCAGTGTTGAGCAAGCTGCAGCACTGGACTGGACCCACATGTATTGCTGGTTGAAAGGCGAGTAATAAACTCAAACGCCATTACATATGGAGGGCTAATCTGATATCTGCCATCGACAGTATGGGTCTCGATCCATCTACTATCGTGCCTTAGGTTAGTGGATGGGTAAATAGTGGGAACCACTTCCTGTCTGGGTCTGATTATGTGAAATGCCGTCCAAGTGAGGATTGGCACTTTATCCACCCCCGCCAAAGCTTCCAGAGGCCAGCCCGAGATCAACGGCCTCTGTGACACTTGTCATAAGCCTGGTACGCTTGGGCATATTGCTCAGATGTGCCCACGTACCCATGATGGGAGGGTAAAGAGGCACGATGACATCAGTGCCTATTTGGCCAGACGATTGAGACAGAGGGGGTACGAAGTGTCCTGTGAGTCTCACATTCTGATTGTGGGGTCCTCTAGAAAGCCGGACACCATGGCCTCCAAAGGAACAGAGGCTTTCATCATTGATATTCAAGCCTCTGGTGTCCATTTCGCACTTTCAGCTGCACATCAGTACAAGTGCAGCTATTACGGCACCCCGGAATTCCTTCAGGGCATATGGAATTTCACCAGGAAAGGCACCATGCATGTGACATCTGCCACATTAAATTGGTGTGGCGCATGGTGCCAAGAAAGTGCAAGTTCTCTCAGAGGGTTAGGGCGTACTTACCAGGACCTAGAGGTATGCTCAGTAAAAGCCCTAACCTGGACCCACTCCCTTTACGGGATGTGGTCCAAGAGCACAGGCTCGCAATCAGGCCTGCCTTGTACATCTGGTGTCAGTCGTTGGGCTGGTGAGGGTGATTCCCCTTTTGTGCGCTTGTGGTGGGCGGGATAAGGCTGTTCTCCCGAAGCTTCAAGGGCAGGTACCAGTTCCTGAGGGCGGGATGTCTTAGCGAGTGGTGGGCACCTTGGCAGGGTCGTCTGCTACTCCCGTACGACAGGCCACACTGGAAGGTGAGCAGTGCTGGAGGGTCTTCTGTGTGTCATTCAGTCAGTAAGGTGAGGTGAGGTATTGAACCATCGTCTAACTGCCGCCTCTCAACTTACTTCTTTGCTATCAGCAGTCTGATCTACCATCTTCCTCTTGGTGTGTCCATATATTCCTTCCTTCAATTAACAACTTCTTTCACTATCAACATTTAGTTTAGGTCACCTACCGAGGAAACCCCTGTTGTTTTAGATAAAAAAAAAAGATGCACAGTAGTAAGTAGTTAGCCTTTCCAGCACGTCCCATCACTAATTGGGAATCTATGAAGTGAAAGTAGTTAATAGGAACATTAGATCGGAGCATTAGGTGGAAGTATTAGGTTGGAACATTAGGTAGACAGATTAGACCGTGGGTAATTGGAACATTAGGTATAAGCCTCTGGAACATTGCACTAACTAGAGTTGCCATCTGCTACTGGCATTGTTAAGGATGAGGCACTAAAGGCTAACAAGTAGCACTAGATTTCACCAGTTATGGAGACTCTGTTACCTGGCCACCCCCTTAAGGGAATTCCTGAAGGGAATGGGCATCAGAGATGTACTTAGAAAGGTAACATAATTGCTTTTATGATTGGTTTACTGACATGAATGTAGTAGTTGCCTCCAATAGGGAAATTTATTTGAAAAATTACTTGGACTGTGAAGTCTCGATCCTTATTTACAACCAGTACATATATAACAACAGGAAGAGTATGTTGGGGAGCCTTGGTGTACATTAAAGACTCATAACATCTGAACTGTTAGATTCCTCAATTAATGTAGTAGAAAAGTCAGTTAATAACATGGAAAATAGTCACTGTAAGGCAATAGATGCAAGACAACTTGAATATACAGAACGATTAAGAAATGTTGAATTCTTCATTGGTGACCTGTAAAACTCACCTCCAAGTAATTATTCATTTTAGGATATTTCAATCTACCACATATAATATGGAAATGGCCAAAAATAGTTTTGTATCAGAGAATCTCTCCAGGAGTAGATCAGATCTACAGCCACATAGAAACTCTTTTGACTGTGACAGTTTTGTGATAAGCTGATACCAGGACATGCTACAAAGATTGTAGTAATGCTCAATCTTCTCACAAGGGATTTTTTCATTATGTTTTGTCGTTTCCCACATTAGCTAAGTAGCACCAGAAACAGACGAAGATGAATTTAATCACTCTTACCCATTTTCTAGCTTTCATGCATAGTGCACTGAAACCAGAGCCCTTTATCTACAGTCAGGCCCCACAGATCCCTCCATGGTTTTGCCAACCACTTTATACGCCCTGGTTCAGCCATACCTTGGAACATACCCATATTGCCCTCCCAGCTATCATTCTTTATTCTCACACATTCCTCAGTGCACTCTTACCAAACCTGCTAGGATGCTGAGGTTACATATACATACAGGTCACGTTGCTCAACAAACTGCCTGAGCAGAGGAGCAACACAATAGCTTGTTTGGAGACACACTTTGACATTGAAGTCTTCCATAATTATTGTAGTGAACATATAACATAAATTTAAATGCAAAGGTTAGTCATGTGGTAGAAGTTGGTAGAAAGCCAATGTCCAGGGAGGTATATTACCAGTACTATTTGCCTGGAGGGTTAGTGATGGCTGTTTAATGAGCCAGCACTACATTGGTTGTCATGTTGCATTCCTATGACCCAGGTAGCTGTCTTTTCTTTCTGCTTCATCCCACACATGGACTGCAGGTGTTCATTCCACAAACAGGCAGTCTTTTCTTGTCATACATAACCTTTGATAACACCTAGCTGACACAGCTCATTCTTCTTCACTGAATTTTTCTGCGGTTAGTGCTATGCATTAGCCCTGCCTTTTAGCAAAATGGTAGGATTAGTAGATAGAAGTAGTAGGTAGGAACATTTAGGCAAGAACATTATGTAGAAACGTTAGGTAGAAGTAGTAGGTAGAAACATTTAGGCAGGAACATTACATAGATACATTTGGTAGTAGTAGTATGTAGGAACATTAGATAGGAGTATCAAGTAGAAGCAGTCTGTAGGAACATTGTATTGGATTCTCTGCAAACACTGCACTAGAGTTGCCTCCTGCCAGTGGCCTGTTAAGGGTGAGGCACTAAAGGCTAAGAAGCAGCGCTGGAGTTCACTCGTCATGGACACTCTTGCCATGGCTACCTCCTTTAGGGAGTTCTAGTTGGAACAGCTGTCAGATATAGATAGATAGAGGGTTCAACTGAGTGGGCATGGGATATTTAGGATTGTGAATGAATGGTAAACAGCTTGTGGAGCTGTGAACAGAAAAAGGACTGGTGATTGAGAATACCTTGCTTTAAAAGGGGGACATACACATATATATGCATATGAGTCAAAAAGATGGTCAAAGATTATTATGGTTTACATACAAATTGATAGATGTGCAGAAGAGATACTCGTGGATGTGAATGTGCTGAGAGGGGCAGCTGGTGGGATGTCTGATCATACCTTGTGGAAGCGTGAAAATTTGTCGAGGTTATTGGGAAAGAGGAAATATTATTGGCGAGAAGAGAGTTGTGAGCGTAATTCACCATGGAAAGAAATTGAGTGAGGATTGGCAAAAGATGGGAGCAAATGATGCTAGGAGAGTGGTAGAGAAATGGGAGGTATTTAGGGAAGTAGTGCTGGTATGTGCAAGAGATACATATGGCATGTCTGAGTTGGGAAGTGAGTGAATCTAAAGATAGAGAGGTAGGATGATAAAGTAAAGTCACTAGTGGAAAAGAAAGGTACATTGGCTATACTTACAGGGAAGGATTGTAAATGATTATGAAATGTATGAGAGAAAGCAGTTGGAGATAAAGAGGAAGGTGTAGTAGTTGAAAAAAGGGCCTGTTTATCAATAATTCTCTTTAGCATCCAAATTGGAGTTCTAAAGGTAGTTCATTTCTGTTATTTTATGTTATGATGGCATAGATCCCATTTTTGTAGATAATATGCGTTGTTTTTGCTAGTTAGAGCTGGGGTGAGTGAATGTCAGTAAACTTTAGGGAGAATAAGATGTTTTATGAAGAGGTTAATCGTGTGCAAAAAAAACAGAAAACAAATGGGAGCATTGGTGAAGGGGGCAAATGGGGAAGTGGTAACAGGTAGTGATGAAGTGAGGAGGAGTGAATATTTTGATAAACTGTTAAATGTGTTTGATGAGAGGGTAACAGATGCAGGGTATTTGGGTAAGGATGGTATGTCAAGGGAAAGAGTGAAGGGGATTGGTATGATGAATAAAAAAGAGGTGGTGAAAACCTTATGTGAGATGACGTGGCCAGGCAGGTGGAGTGGATGGTGTTGGCTTGAATTTCTTAAGAAAGGTGGTGACACTGTTTCTGCTTGGTTTGATAGATTAGGTTAGGGTATATAGATGTATAGATATAGGTGTTTAGATCATAATGAGGTGTCTGAGGATTGGTAAATGCTTATATATCACTGTTGTATAAAGGCAAGGGGAGTAAAGAAGAGTGCTCAAATTGCAGAGATATGGGTTTGTTGAGAGTACCTGGTAATTTGTATGGGAGAGTATTGGTTGAGGGGCAGAGGGCATTTACAGACCATCAGATTAGGGAGGAGCATTGTGGTTTCAGAAATGGTAAAGAAATGTGTAGATCATGTGTTTGCTTTAAAGATTGTGTGAGAAATACTTTGAGAGACAGAGGGTTTCGTCTGTGGCATTTATGGATCTGGAGAAAGCACATGATAGGGTTGATAAAGATACTTTGTGGAAGGTTTTAAGAATATATGGAATGGGAGGAAAGCTGCTAGAAGCAGTGAGAAGTTTTTAGCAAGTGTGAAAGACATATATATGAGTAGGAAGAGAGGAGAATGAATGGTTTCAGTTAAAGGTTGGTCTGCAGCAGGGGTGTTTGATGTCACCATGGCTGTTTAATTTGTGTATAGATGGGTTTGTGAGTTAGGTAAGAATCTTGGAGAGATGGGCAAGTATTTAGTCTATAGAGGATGAAGGGGGGCCTGGGAAGTCAGTTAGTTGCTGTTTGCTGACGACACAGCACTGTTAGCAGATTTAAGTGAAAAATTGAAGAAGTTGGTGATTGAGTTGGGAAGAGTGTATGAAAGGGGAAAGCTGGAAGTAAATGTGAATCAAAGCAAGGATATTCAGTTTAGGTAGGTAGAGGGACTTGTTAGAGGGGTTGTGAGTTTGATTGGAGAGAAATTGGAGGAAGAGAAGTGTTTTAAGTATCTGAGAGTGGACTTAGCAGCAAATGGAACCATGGAAGCTGAAGTGAGTTGTAGGGTGAGTGAGGGAGTGAAAGCTTAAGGAGCATTGAAGAATGTACCTAATGAGAGGTCATTGTATAAGGGGGCAAAGATGGGAATGTTTGAAGGTTTAGTAGCAGTACCAATGTTACATGGATGTGAGTCGTCGGTTATAGATGTGAATGTGTGTAGGAGAACATGAAATGCTTGGGGACAACATGCGATGTGAGGTGGTTTGATTGAGTAATAAAAGGTAAAGAGAGATGTGTGTTATTAGAAAGACTGTGGTTGAGAGAGCTGGAGAGGGTGTGCTGATATAGTTTGGACATACAGAGAGTATGAGTGAGGAAAAGTTGACAAAGAGGATATAAATGTCAGAGATGAAGGTGATAGGAAATGGGAGACCAGATTAAAGATGGAAGGATAGAGTAAAAAGATTTTGAGTGATTGGGCATGAACTTGTTGGAGGATGAAAGACATGCACAGGATTAGGTGAGTTGGAACAATGTGGTGTACTGGGGTCTATATTCTGTCAGTGGACTGAACCAGGGTCTCTAAAGTGGCAGGAGGAAACCAATAAGGTCTGTGGGACCTGGTTATGCATGGAAATGTCATGTGCATCAGACATGACAGCTAGATAATGGATTTGAATGAATACAGCCTTTCTTCGTTTGTTCTTGGTGCTACCTCGCAAACATGGAAATGGTGATCAGGTATGAAAAAACATAAGGGAAGGTATTTCATCATTCACATGATAATGCTTTGTTGTGAAATGTCATTTAGGGAAATAGAGGTTGAAATTGATGACTCATTAATTTTAAAGATTATTTGTTGTCCTTAAGCTTACCTTCAGTGATGCTGACTCTCAATAGCATTTTGGCTTTCCTGGTAACTAAGTTTGGAAAAGTGTATGAAATGAATAAGTTGAGAGTAAATGTGAATAAGAGCAAGGTTATTAGGTTCAGCAGGCTTGAGGGAGAAGTTACTTGGGATGTGAGTTTGAATGGAGAAAAATTGGAGGAAGTGAAGTGTTTTAGTGGAGTGGACTCGGCAGCAAATGGAACCATGGAAGTGGAAGTGAGTCATAGAGTGGGGGGGGGGGGTGTGAAAGTTCTTGGAATGATGAAGAATGATAAGAGAGAACGTTATCTTGGAGAGCAAAAATGGGTATATTCGAAGAAATAGCAATTCCAACAATATGGTTGCAAAGCATGGGCTATGGATAGGGTTGTATGGAGGAGGGTGGATGTGTTGGAAATGAAATGTTTGAGGACAATATGTTGTGTGAGGTGGTTTGATCAAATAAGTAATGAAAGGATAAGAGAATTGTGAGGTAATAAGAGCAGAAGAGGGTGTGTTGAAATGGTTTGGATATTATTTATTTGCTTTGTCGCTGTCTCCCGCATTTGCAAGGTAGCGCAAGGAAAAAGACGAAAGAAATGGCCCAACCCACCCCTATACACATGTATATACATACACGTCCTCACACGCAAATATACATACCCATGGATCTCAATGTACTTATATATATACACACACAGACACATACATATATACACATGCACACAATGCACACTGTCTGCCTTTATTCATTCCCATCGCCACCTCGCCACACATGGAATAACATCCCCCTCCCCCCTCATGTGTGCGAGGTAGTGCTAGGAAAAGACAACAAAGGCCCCATTCGTTCACACTCAGTCTCTAGCTGTCATGCAATAATGCCCGAAACCACAGCTCCCTTTCCACATCCAGGCCCCACAGAACTTTCCATGGTTTACCCCAGATGCTTCACATGCCCTGATTCAATCCATTGACAGCACGTCGACCCCAGTATACCACATCGATCCAATTCACTCTATTCCTTGCCCGCTTTTCACCCTCCTGAATGTTCAGGCCCCGATCACTCAAAATCTTTTTCACTCCATCTTTCCACCTCCAATTTGGTCTCCCACTTCTCGTTCCCCCCACCTCCGACACATATATCCTCTTGGTCAATCTTTCCTCACTCATTCTCTCCATGTGCCCAAACCATTTCAAAACACCCTCTTCTGCTCTCTCAACCACGCTCTTTTTATTTCCACACATCTCTCTTACCCTTACATTACTTACTCGATCAAACCATCTCACACCACACATTGTCCTCAAACATCTCATTTCCAGCACATCCACCCTCCTGCGCACAACTCTATCCATAGCCCACGCCTTGCAACCATACAACATTGTTGGAACCACTATTCCTTCAAACATAGCCATTTTTGCTTTCCGAGATAATGTTCTTGACTTCCACACATTCTTCAAGGCTCCCAGGATTTTCGCCCCCTCCCCCACCCTATGATTCACTTCCGCTTCCATGGTTCCATCCGCTGCCAGATCCACTCCCAGATATCTAAAACACTTTACTTCCTCCAGTTTTTCTCCATTCAAACTTACCTCCCAATTGACTTGACCCTCAACCCTACTGTACCTAATAACCTTGCTCTTAACTTTCTTCTTTCACACATTTTACCAAATGCAGTCACCAGCTTCTGCAGTTTCTCACATGAATCAGCCACCAGCGCTGTATCATCAGCGAACAACAACTGACTCACTTCCCAAGTTCTCTCATCCCCAACAGACTTCATGCTTGCCCCTCTTTCCAAAACTCTTGCATTCACCTCCCTAACAACCCCATCCATAAACAAATTAAACAACCATGAAGACATCACACACCCCTGCTGGAAACCTACATTCACTGAGAACCAATCACTTTCCTCTCTTCTTACACGTACACATGCTTTGCATCCTCGATAAAAACTTTTCACTGCTTCTGACATCTTGCCTCCCACACCATATATTCTTAGTACCTTCCACAGAGCATCTCTATCAACTCTATCATATGCCTTCTCCAGATCCATAAATGCTACATACAAATCCATTTGCTTTTCTAAGTATTTCTCACATATATTCTTCAAAGCAAACACCTGATCCACACATCCTCTACCACTTCTGAAACCACACTGCTCTTCCCCAATCTGATGCTCTGTACATGCCTTCACCCTCTCAACCAATACCCTCCCATATAATTTACCAGGAATACTCAACAAAGTTATACCTCTGTAATTTGAGCACTCACTCTTATCCCCTTTGCCTTTGTACAATGGCACTATGCACGTATTCCGCCAATCCTCAGGCACATCACCATGAATCATACATACATTAAATCACCTTACCAACCAGTCAACAATACAGTCACCCCCTTTTGGATATATGGAAAGAATAAGTGAGGAAAGGTTGACATTGAGGCTATACATGTCAGAGGTAAAGGGAAGAAGAAGCGGGAGATGAAATTGGAGGTGGAAGGATGGAGTGAAAAAGATTTTGAGTGAATAAGGCCTGAATATGCAAGAGGGTGTGAGGGATGCAAGGAATAGAGTTGATTAGAAGAATGTGTTATACTGGGGTGGACGTGCTGTCAATGGACTGAACCAAGGCATGTGAAACGTCTGGGGTAGACCATGGAAAGATCTGTGGGGCCTGGACGTGGATAGGGAGCAGAGGTTTCAGTGCATTACACATGACAGCTAGAGACTGAGTGTTAATCAATATGGCCTTTTTTGTTTGTTTTCCTGGCGATACCTCACTGACACAGGAGGTGGGGATGCTGTTTCATGTGGGGCAGGGTGGCTCTGAAAATGGATGAAGGCAAGGGAGTATGAATATGTACCTGTGTATATAAGTATATGGTTGTGTTTATGTATGTATATGTGTATATGTTGATATGTATATATGTGTGTATGTATATATTTGTATATATATATATATGTATATATATATATTATCCCTGGGGATAGGGGAGAAAGAATACTTCCCACGTATTCCCTGCGTGTCGTAGAAGGCGACTAAGAGGGGAGGGAGCGGGGGGGCTGGAAATCCTCCCCTCTCATTATTTTTTTTTTTTTTTTTTTTTTTTTTTTTTTTCAAAAAGAAGGAACGGAGAAGGGGGCCAGGTGAGGATATTCCCTCAAGGGCCCAGTTCTCTGTTCTTAACGCTACCTCGATAACGCGGGAAATGGCGAATAGTTTGAAAGAAAGAAAGTATTTTTTTTTTTTTTTTTTTTATACTTTTGTCGCTGTCTCCCGCGTTTGCGAGGTAGCGCAAGGAAACAGACGAAAGAAATGGCCCAACCCCCCCCATACACATGTATATACATATGTCCACACACACAAGTATACATACCTACACAGCTTTCCATGGTTTACCCCAGACGCTTCACATGCCTTGATTCAATCCACTGACAGCACGTCAACCCCGGTATACCACATCGCTCCAATTCACTCTATTCCTTGCCCTCCTTTCACCCTCCTGCATGTTCAGGCCCCGATCACACAAAATCTTTTTCACTCCATCTTTCCACCTCCAATTTGGTCTCCCTCTTCTCCTTGCTCCCTCCACCTCCGACACATATATCCTCTTGGTCAATCTTTCCTCACTCATCCTCTCCATGTGCCCAAACCACTTCAAAACACCCTCTTCTGCTCTCTCAACCACGCTCTTTTTATTTCCACACATCTCTCTTACCCTTACGTTACTCACTCGATCAAACCACCTCACACCACACATTGTCCTCAAACATCTCATTTCCAGCACATCCATCCTCCTGCGCACAACTCTATCCATAGCCCACGCCTCGCAACCATACAACATTGTTGGAACCACTATTCCTTCAAACATACCCATTTTTGCTTTCCGAGATAATGTTCTCGACTTCCACACATTCTTCAAGGCCCCCAGAATTTTCGCCCCCTCCCCCACCCTATGATCCACTTCCGCTTCCATGGTTCCATCCGCTGCCAGATCCACTCCCAGATATCTAAAACACTTCACTTCCTCCAGTTTTTCTCCATTCAAACTCACCTCCCAATTGACTTGACCCTCAACCCTACTGTACCTAATAACCTTGCTCTTATTCACATTTACTCTTAACTTTCTTCTTCACACACTTTACCAAACTCAGTCACCAGCTTCTGCAGTTTCTCACATGAATCAGCCACCAGCGCTGTATCATCAGCGAACAACAACTGACTCACTTCCCAAGCTCTCTCATCCCCAACAGACTTCATACTTGCCCCTCTTTCCAAAACTCTTGCATTTACCTCCCTAACAACCCCATCCATAAACAAATTAAACAACCATGGAGACATCACACACCCCTGCCGGCAAACCTACATTCACTGAGAACCAATCACTTTCCTCTCTTCCTACACGTACACATGCCTTACATCCTCGATAAAAACTTTTCACTGCTTCTAACAACTTGCCTCCCACACCATATATTCTTAATACCTTCCACAGAGCATCTCTATCAACTCTATCATATGCCTTCTCCAGATCCATAAATGCTACATACAAATCCATTTGCTTTTCTAAGTATTTCTCACATACATTCTTCAAAGCAAACACCTGATCCACACATCCTCTACCACTTCTGAAACCACACTGCTCTTCCCCAATCTGATGCTCTGTACATGCCTTCACCCTCTCAATCAATACCCTCCCATATAATTTACCAGGAATACTCAACAAACTTATACCTCTGTAATTTGAGCACTCACTCTTATCCCCTTTGCCTTTGTACAATGGCACTATGCATGCATTCCGCCAATCCTCAGGCACCTCACCATGAGTCATACATACATTAAATAACCTTACCAACAAGTCAACAATACAGTCACCCCCTTTTTTAATAAATTCCACTGCAATACCATCCAAACCTGCTGCCTTGCCGGCTTTCATCTTCCGCAAAGCTTTCACTACCTCTTCTCTGTTTACCAAATCATTTTCCCTAACCCTCTCACTTTGCACACCACCTCGACCAAAACACCCTATATCTGCCACTCTATCATCAAACACATTCAGCAGACCTTCAAAATACTCACTCCATCTCCTTCTCACATCACCACTACTTGTTATCACCTCCCCATTTGCGCCCTTCACTGAAGTTCCCATTTGCTCCCTTGTCTTACGCACTTTATTTACCTCCTTCCAGAACATCTTTTTATTCTCCCTAAAATTTAATGATACTCTCTCACCCCAACTCTCATTTGCCCTTTTTTTCACCTCTTGCACCTTTCTCTTGACCTCTTGTCTCTTTCTTTTATACATCTCCCACTCAATTGCATTTTTTCCCTGCAAAAATCGTCCAAATGCCTCTCTCTTCTCTTTCACTAATACTCTTACTTCTTCATCCCACCACTCACTACCCTTTCTAATCAACCCACCTCCCACTCTTCTCATGCCACAAGCATCTTTTGCGCAATCCATCACTGATTCCCTAAATACATCCCATTCCTCCCCCACTCCCCTTGCTTCCATTGTATATATTTGTGAATATGATTGGTGAGGCTGTTTCCTATAGGATGGGGTGGCACCGGGAATGGATGAAGGCAAGCGAGTATGAATATGTACATGTGTATATAAGCATATGGCTGTGTATGTGTATGTATATGTGTACATATATGTTGATATGTATCTGTGAGTGTATGTATATATGTGTGTATATAAGTGGATTATCCCTATGGATAGGGGAGAAAGAATACTTCCCACGCATTCCTCACTTGTAGTAGAAGGCGACTAAAGGGAACAGGAGCGGGAGGCTAGAAACCCTCCCCTCCTTGTATTTTAACTTTCTAAACGGGAAACAGAATGAGTCAAGCGGGAGTGCTCATCCTCCTTGAAGGCTCAGATTGGGGTGTCTGAATGTGTGTGGATGTAACTAAGATGAGATAAAAGGAGAGATAGGTAGTATGTTTGAGGAAAGGAACCTAGATGTTTTGGCCCTGAGTGAAATGAAGCTCAAGGGTAAAGGGGAAGAGTTGTTTGGGAATGTCTTGGGCGTAAAGTCAGGGGTTAGTGAGAGGACAAGAGCAAGGGAAGGAGTAGCACTACTTCTGAAACAGGAGTGGTGGGAGTATGTGATCGAGAGTAAGAAAGTAAACTCTAAATTGATATGGGTAAAAGTGAAAGTGGATGGAGAGAGATGGGTGATTATTGGTGCATATGCACCTGGGTATGAGAAGAAAGATCATGAGAGGCAAGTGTTTTGGGAGCAGCTGAGTGAGTGTGTTAGTAGTTTTGATGCATGAGACCGGGTTATAGTGATGGGTGATTTGAATGCAAAGGTGAGTAATGTGGCAGTTGGGGGAATAATTGGTGTACATAGGGTGTTCAGTGTTGTAAATGGAAATGGTGAAGAGCTTGTAGATTTATGAGCTGAAAAAGGACTGGTGACTGAGAATACCTGGTTTAAAAAGAGAGGTATATATAATTATACATATGTAAGTAGGAGAGATGGTCAGAGAGCATTATTGGATTACATGTTAATTGATAGGTGCGTGAAAGAGAGACTTTTGGATGTTAATACGCTGAAAGGTGCAACTGGAGAGATGTCTGATCATTATCATGTGGAGGCAAAAGTAAAGATTTGTAGAGGTTTTTAGAAAAGAAGAGAGAATGTTGGGGTGAAGAGAGTGGTGAGATTAAGTGAACTTGGGAAGGAGACTTGTGTGAGGAAGTACCAGGAGAAACTAAGTACAGAATGGAAAAAGGTGAGAACAAAGGATGTAAGGGGAGTGGGGGAGGAATGGGATATATTTAGGGAAGCAGTGATGGCTTGTGCAAAAGATGCTTGTGGCATGATAAGTGTGGGAGGTGGGCAGATTAGAAAGGGTAGTGAGTGGTGGGATGAAGAAGTAAGATTAGTAGTGGAAGAGAAGAGAGGTATTTGGACAATTTTTGCAGGGAAATAATGCAAATGAGTGGGAGATGCATAAAAGAAAGAGGCAGGAGGTCAAGAGAAAGATGCAAGAGGTGAAAAAGAGGACAAATAAAAGTTGGGGTGAGAGAGTATCATTGAATTTTAGGGAGAATAAAAAGATGTTTTGGAAGGAGGTGAATAAAGTGCGTAAGACAAGGGAACAAATGAGAACAGCAGTGAAGGGGGCTAATGGGGAGGTGATAACAAGTAGTGGTGATGTGAGAAGGAGATGGAGTGAGTATTTTGAAGATTTGTTGAATGTGTTTGATGATAGAGTGGCAGATATAGGGTGTTTTAGTCGAGGTGGTGTGCAAAGTTAGAGGGTTAGGGAGAATGATTTGATAAACAGAAAAGAGGTAGTAGAAGCTTTGCAGAAAATTAAAGCTAGCAAGGCAGCAGGTTTGGATGGAATTGCAGTGGAATGTATAAAAAAAAGGGGGTGACTGTATTGTTGACTGGTTTGTGAGGTTATTTAATGTATGTATGACTCATGGTGAGGTGCCTGAGGACTGGCAGAATGCTTGCATAGTGCCATTGTACAAAGGCAAAGGGGATAAGAGTGAGTGCTCAAATTACAGAGGTATAACTTTGTTACTGTTCCTGGGAAATTATACGGGAGGGTATTGATTGAGAGGGTGAAGGCATGTGCAGAGCATCAGATTGGGGAAGAGCAGTGTGGTTTCAGAAGTGGTAGAGGATGTGTGGATCAGGTGTTTGCTTTGAAGAATGTATGTGAGAAATACTTAGAAAAGCAAATGGATTTGTATGTAGCATTTATGGATCTGGAGAAGGCATATGACAGAGTTGATAGAGATGCTCTGTGGAAGGTATTAAGAATATATGGTGTGGGAAGTAAGTTGTTAGAAGCAGTGAAAAGTTTTTATCGAGGATTGGTTCTCAGTGAATGTTGGTTTGCGGTAGGGGTGCGTGATGTCTTTATGGTTGTTTAATTTGTTTATGGATGGGGTTGTTAGGAAGGTGAATGCAAGAGTTTTGGAAAGAGGGGCAAGTATGCAGTCTGTTGTGGATGAGAGAGTTTAGGAAGTGAGTCAGTTGTTGTTCGCTGATGATATAGCAGTGATGGCTGATTCGGGTCAGAAACTGCAGAAGCTGGTGACTTAGTTTGGTAAAGTGTGTGAAAGAAGAAAGCTGAGAGTTAATGTGAATAAGAGGAAGGTTATTAGATATAGTAGGGTTGAGGGACAAGTGAATTGGGAGGTAAGTTTGAATGGAGAAAAACTGGAGGAAGTGAAGTGTTTTAGATATCTAGGAGTGGATTTGGCAGCGGATGGAACCATGGAAGCGGAAGTGAATCATAAGGTTGGGGAGGGGGCAAAAGTTCTGGGAGCGTTGAAGAATGTATAGAAGTCAAGAACGTTATCTTGGAAAGCAAAAATGGGTATGTTTGAAGGAATAGTGGCTCCAACAATGTTATATGGTTACGAGATGTGGGCTATAGATGGAGTTGTGTGGAGGAGGGTGGATGTGCTGGAAATGAGATATTTGAGGACAATATGTGGTGTGAGGTGGTTTGATCGAGTAAGTAATGAAAGGGTATTTGCTTTTTTGCTGTCCCCCGTTTTGCAATAGGAAGGAAAAAAGACGAAAAAAAAGGGCCCCAACCCCCCCCTAACCTTTGAAAAATATACATAACGCCCTCACCCCAAAATATACATCCCCATGGATTAATGTACTTTATTTATACAACACGACAATAATATTTTACACGACAAATGCAACATTTTGGGCCTTTTTTTCCATTCCCTCGAACCCCCCACAAGGGAATTTAATTTCCCCCCCCCCCCTATGTGGGAGGTGGGGCTGGGAAAAAAGACAAAAAAGGGCCCCTTTCTTTTCACATCAGTTTTTAAGTGCCATGCAAAAATTTCCCAAAAAACAGCCCCCTTTCCAAATCCGGCCCCACAAAATTTCCCATGGTTTCCCCCGCGTTCATTGCCTTTTTTAACCCCTTGAAGCATTTCGCCCCCAGTTCCCAACGATCCAATTACTTTTTCCCTTCCCCGTTTTTTCCCCTCCTAAATGTTCGGGCCCCGATATCAAAATTTTTTCACCCCAATTTTCCACCCCCAATTTTGGGTTTCCCCCATTTTTTCCCCCCACCCCCGACACATATATTCTTGGGTCAATTTTCCCTCATCATTCCCCCATGTCCCCAAAAACCATTTCAAAACATCTTTGTCTTAAACCACGTCTTTTTTTTCCCCCAACCCTCTTTTTTCCCCTTAAAATTCTTCTCGTAAAAATCTACAAAACATTTTTCCTAAACATCTCATTTCCACCCAATCCACCCTTGGCACAACTTTACCCATACCCCCCTTGCAACCATAAAACCTTTTGTTGGAACCATTTCCCTTAAAAAACAAAACCCTTTTTTGCTTTGAGTAATTTTCCCTTGATTCCCCCACATTCTTAAGGCTGGGGTTTTTCCCCCCTCCCCCCCCCTATGATTCATTTCCCGTTCCCAGGGTTTTCCACCCGCTCCCAGTTTCCACTGATTTTAAAAACATTTTAAATTCCCCCAGTTTTTCTCCATTAAAAAATTTTTCCCCCCAATTGACTTGCCCTCCCCTACTGTCCCTAAAAACCTTGTTTAACTTTTTCTTTAAACTTTTTCCCAAAATGGTCACCGTTTCTGCAGTTTTCACATGAATACCCACCAGGTGTTTTCATAAAGCGAAAAAAAAATTGACTCATTCCCCAAGTTCTTCCCCCCCAAAACTTAAAGGGGTTCCCCCTTTTCCAAAAACCTTCCCATTCCCCCCCTAAAAAACCCACCCAAAAACCCAAATTAAAAAACCAGGGAGACATAAAACCCCCCTGGGAAAC
Organism: Panulirus ornatus; assembly: GCF_036320965.1. Taxonomy (NCBI): domain Eukaryota; kingdom Metazoa; phylum Arthropoda; class Malacostraca; order Decapoda; family Palinuridae; genus Panulirus; species Panulirus ornatus. The sequence continues at coordinate 11,977,105 of NC_092296.1, forward strand.
CTACTTCATGAAAACCCAATCCTTTCCTTTTTTACCGTAACATGCTTTCCCATCCCGAAAAAAAACTTTTCATGCTTTGACTTTGCCTCCACACCTTTATATTCAAAATTCCTTAAGACCCATCTCTTCAACCAAATATATCCCTTCTAGATATAAATGCAAACATACAAAAATTTGCTTTTTAAGTATTTCCACTTATTTCTTAAAACCCCCCCCCCCCCCCCCCCCCCCCCCCCCCCCCCCCCCCCCCAAAAAAACCGTTTCCACAACCCTTACCCTTCTAAAACCCCTGCTTTCCCCAATCGATGCTTGTCATGCCTTCACCCCCCAACAATCCCCTCCCATAAAATTTTACGGGAAAATACTCAACAAAGTTTTCCCTCTGTAATTTGGCACTATTTTTTCCCCCTTTCCCTTTGTAAAAGGGGCCCACATGAAACGTATTCCGCCAATCCTCAGGCACATCAATGAATCATAATAATTAAATCCCCTTAAAAACCAGTAACAATACAGTCCCCCCCTTTTGGATATATGGAAAGAATAAGTGGGGAAAGGGTTTGCCATTGGGTTTTATACATGTAGAGGAAAAGGGAAAAAAGAGGGGGAGATGAAATTGGAGGGGGAAGGATGGGGTGAAAAAAAATTTTAAAGTGAAAAAGGCCTGAATATGAAAGGGGGTTTTGGTGAGGGATGAAGGAATAGAGTTGATTAGAAGAATGTGTTATACTGGGGTGGACGTGCTGTCAATGGACTGAACCAAGGCATGTAAAACTTTGGGGGGTGAATGGAAAGATCTGTGGGGCCTGGACGTGGATAGGGAAACAAAAGGTTTATGATTAACATGAAGCTAGAGACTGAGTTTTTAATAAAAATTTGGCCTTTTTTTTTTGTTTTCCTGGCCCAACTCAAAAAAAGGAGGTGGGGTGCTGTTTTTTTGTGGGGCAGGGGTTTTGGGTCTGAAAAAGGAGGAAAGGGAAGGGGGGTATGAATATGTTTGTGTAATAAGTATATGGTTGTGTTTTTGTATGTTTATGTGTATTTTGTTGTTGTAATATTTTGTTATGTTTATTTGTATATATTATATATGTTTTAATTATTTTTCCCTGGGGATGGGGGAGAAAGAATTTCCCCGGATTCCCTGCGTGTGAGAGGGGACTAAGAGGGGAGGGGGGGGGGGGCTGGAAATTTCCCCCCTTCATTATTTTTTTTTTTTTTTTTTTTTTTTTTTTTTTTTTAAAAAAGGGAAGGGAAGGAGGGGGGGGCCCGGGAGGATATTCCTCCTTTGGGCCAAATTCTTGTTTTAACGTATGATTAAAGGGGGGAAATGGGGGAAAAGTTTTAAAGAAAGAAAGAAAATATTTTTTTTTTTTTTTTTTATACTTTGTCGCTGTCTCCCGCGTTTGGAGGTAAGGCAAGGAAACAGACGAAAGAAATGGCCCAACCCCCCATACAATGTATATACATAGTCCACACCACAATATACATACTACACAGCTTTCATGGTTTACCCAGACGCTTCACATGCCTGGATTCAATCCACTGACAGCACGTCAACCCCGGTATACCACATCGTCCAATTCACTCTATTTCCTTGCCTCCTTTCACCCTCCTGCATGTTCAGGCCCCGATCACACAAAATCTTTTTCACTCCATCTTTCCACCTCCAATTTGGTCTCCCTCTTCTCTTGCCCCTCCACCTCGACACATATATCCTCTTGGTCAATCTTTCCTCATCACTCTCCATGTGCCCAAACCATTCAAAACACCCTCTTCTGCTTCTCAACCACCTCTTTTTATTTCCACACATCTCTCTTACCCTTACGTTACTACTCGATCAAACACCTCACACCACACATTGTCCTCAAACATCTCATTTCCAGCACATCCACCCTCCTGCGCACAACTCTATCCATAGCCACGCCTCGCAACCATACAACATTGTTGGAACACTATTCCTTCAAACATACCCATTTTTGCTTTCCGAGATAATGTTCTCGACTTCCAACATTCTTCAGGCTCCCAGAATTTTCGCCCCCTCCCCCACCCTATGATTCACTTCCGCTTCCATGGTTCCATCCGCTGCCAGATCCACTCAGATATCTAAAACACTTTCACTTCCTCAGTTTTTCTCCATTCAAATTTACCTCCCAATTGACTTGACCCTCAACCCTACTGTACCTAATAACCTTGCTCTTATTCACATTTATCTTAACTTTCTTCTTTCACCACTTTACCAAACTCAGTCACCAGCTTCTGCAGTTTCTCACATGAATCAGCCACCAGCGCTGTTCATCAGCGAACAACAACTGACTCACTTCCCAAGCTCTCTCATCCCCAACAGACTTCATACTTGCCCTCTTTCCAAAACTCTTGCATTTCTCCCTAACAACCCATCCATAAACAAATTAAACAACCATGGAGACATCACACACCCTGCCGCAAACCTACATTCACTGAGAACCAATCACTTTCTCTCTTCCTACACGTACACATGCCTTACATCCTCGATAAAAACTTTTCACTGCTTTAACAACTTGCCTCCCACACCATTATATTCTTAATACCTTCCAAGAGCATCTCTATCAACTCTATCATATGCCTTCTCCAGATCCATAAATGCTACATACAATCCATTTGCTTTTCTAAGTATTTCTACATACATTCTTCAAAGCAAACACTGATCCACATCCTCTACCACTTCTGAAACCACACTGCTCTTCCCCAATCTGATGCTTGTACATGCCTTCACCCTCTCAATCATTACCCTCCCATATTAATTTACCGGAATACTCAACAAACTTATACCTCTGTAAGTTGAGCACTCATCTTATCCCCTTTGCCTTTGTACAATGGCACTATGCATGCATTCCGCCAATCTCAGGCACCTCACATGAGTCATACATACATTAAATAACTTACCAACAGTCAACAATACAGTCACCCCTTTTTTAATAAATTCCACTGCAATACCATCCAAACCTGCTGCTTGCCGGCTTTCATTTCCGCAAAGCTTTCACTACCTCTCTCTTGTTTACCAAATCATTTTCCCTAACCCTCTCACTTTGCACACCACTCGACCAAAACACCCTATATCTGCCACTCTATCATCAAACACATTCACAACCTTCAAAATACTCACTCCATCTCTTCTCACATCACCACTACTTGTTATCACCTCCCATTTGCGCCCTTCACTGAAGTTCCACATTTGCTCCTTGTCTTACGCACTTTATTTACCTCTTCCAAACTCTTTTATTCTCCCTAAATTTAATGATACTCTCTCACCCCAACTCTCATTTGCCCTTTTTTCACCTCTTGCACTTTCTCTTGACCTCTTGTCTCTTTCTTTTATACATCTCCATCATTGCATTTTTTCCCTGCAAAATCGTCCAATGCCTCTCTCTTCTCTTTCACTAATACTCTTACTTTTCATCCCACTCACTACCTTTCTAACAACCCACCTCCACTCTTCTATGCACAAGATCTTTTGCGCAATCCATCATGATTCCCTAAATACATCCCATTCCTCCCCACTCCCCTTGCTTCATTGTATATTATTTGTGAATATGGATGGTGAGGCATGTTTCCTATAGGCAGGGGTGCAAGTGGTGGATGGATGAGCAAGCGAGTATGAATATGTAATGTTAGTATAAGCATATGGTGTTGTATGTGCGGTATGTAAATGTGTAATATGGTTGATATGTTCTGTGAGTGTATGTTATATAGTGAGGATAAAGTGGTATACCCTATGGATAGGGAAGAGAAAGAAATACTTCCCTCAGCATTCTCATTGTTAGTAGAAGGCGACTAAAGGGGACAGGAGCCGGGGAGGCTAGAAACTCCCCCTTGTATTTTTTTTTCTAAACGGGAAACAGAATGGTCAAGCGGGGTGCTCATCTCCTTTAAGGCTCAGATTGGGGTTTGAATGTGTGTGGAGAATAAGATGAGTAAAAGGAGAGATAGGTAGTAGTTTGAGGAAAAAACCTAGTGTTTTGGCCCCGGGAAAAGAAGCTCGGGTAAAGGGGGAAAAGTTGTTGGGAAAGTTTGGGGTAAAGTCAGGGGTTAGTGAGAGGACAAGAGCAAGGGAAGGAGTAGCACTACTTCTGAAACAGGAGTGGTGGGAGTATGTGATCGAGAGTAAGAAAGTAAACTCTAATTGATATGGGTAAAAGTGAAAGTGGATGGAGAGAGATGGGTGATTATTGGTGCATATGCACCTGGGTATGAGAAGAAAGATCATGAGAGGCAAGTGTTTTGGGAGCAGCTGAAGTGAGTGTGTTAGTAGTTTTGATGCATGAGACCGGGTTATAGTGATGGGTGATTTGAATGCAAAGGTGAGTAATGTGGCTAGTTGGGGAATAATTGGTGTACATGGGGTGTTTCAGTGTTGTAAATGGAATGGTGAAGGCTTGTAGATTTATGTGCTGAAAAAGGATGGTGACTGAGAATACCTGGTTTAAAAAGAGAGGTATATATAATTATACATATGTAAGTAGGAGAGATGGTCAGAGAGCATTATTGGATTACATGTTAATTGATAGGTGCGTGAAAGAGAGACTTTTGGATGTTAATACGCTGAAAGGTGCAACTGGAGGAATGTCTGATCATTATCATGTGGAGGCAAAAGTAAAGATTTGTAGAGGTTTTTAGAAAAGAAGAGAGAATGTTGGGGTGAAGAGAGTGGTGAGATTAAGTGAACTTGGGAAGGAGACTTGTGTGAGGAAGTACCAGGAGAAACTAAGTACAGAATGGAAAAAGGTGAGAACAAAGGATGTAAGGGGAGTGGGGGAGGAATGGGATATATTTAGGGAAGCAGTGATGGCTTGTGCAAAAGATGCTTGTGGCATGATAAGTGTGGGAGGTGGGCAGATTAGAAAGGGTAGTGAGTGGTGGGATGAAGAAGTAAGATTAGTAGTGGAAGAGAAGAGAGGTATTTGGACAATTTTTGCAGGGAAATAATGCAAATGAGTGGGAGATGCATAAAAGAAAGAGGCAGGAGGTCAAGAGAAAGATGCAAGAGGTGAAAAAGAGGACAAATAAAAGTTGGGGTGAGAGAGTATCATTGAATTTTAGGGAGAATAAAAAGATGTTTTGGAAGGAGGTGAATAAAGTGCGTAAGACAAGGGAACAAATGAGAACAGCAGTGAAGGGGGCTAATGGGGAGGTGATAACAAGTAGTGGTGATGTGAGAAGGAGATGGAGTGAGTATTTTGAAGATTTGTTGAATGTGTTTGATGATAGAGTGGCAGATATAGGGTGTTTTAGTCGAGGTGGTGTGCAAAGTTAGAGGGTTAGGGAGAATGATTTGATAAACAGAAAAGAGGTAGTAGAAGCTTTGCAGAAAATTAAAGCTAGCAAGGCAGCAGGTTTGGATGGAATTGCAGTGGAATGTATAAAAAAAAGGGGGTGACTGTATTGTTGACTGGTTTGTGAGGTTATTTAATGTATGTATGACTCATGGTGAGGTGCCTGAGGACTGGCAGAATGCTTGCATAGTGCCATTGTACAAAGGCAAAGGGGATAAGAGTGAGTGCTCAAATTACAGAGGTATAACTTTGTTACTGTTCCTGGGAAATTATACGGGAGGGTATTGATTGAGAGGGTGAAGGCATGTGCAGAGCATCAGATTGGGGAAGAGCAGTGTGGTTTCAGAAGTGGTAGAGGATGTGTGGATCAGGTGTTTGCTTTGAAGAATGTATGTGAGAAATACTTAGAAAAGCAAATGGATTTGTATGTAGCATTTATGGATCTGGAGAAGGCATATGACAGAGTTGATAGAGATGCTCTGTGGAAGGTATTAAGAATATATGGTGTGGGAAGTAAGTTGTTAGAAGCAGTGAAAAGTTTTTATCGAGGATTGGTTCTCAGTGAATGTTGGTTTGCGGTAGGGGTGCGTGATGTCTTTATGGTTGTTTAATTTGTTTATGGATGGGGTTGTTAGGAAGGTGAATGCAAGAGTTTTGAAAGAGGGGCAAGTATGCAGTCTGTTGTGGATGAGAGAGTTTAGGAAGTGAGTCAGTTGTTGTTCGCTGATGATATAGCAGTGATGGCTGATTCGGGTCAGAAACTGCAGAAGCTGGTGACTTAGTTTGGTAAAGTGTGTGAAAGAAGAAAGCTGAGAGTTAATGTGAATAAGAGGAAGGTTATTAGATATAGTAGGGTTGAGGGACAAGTGAATTGGGAGGTAAGTTTGAATGGAGAAAAACTGGAGGAAGTGAAGTGTTTTAGATATCTAGGAGTGGATTTGGCAGCGGATGGAACCATGGAAGCGGAAGTGAATCATAAGGTTGGGGAGGGGGCAAAAGTTCTGGGAGCGTTGAAGAATGTATAGAAGTCAAGAACGTTATCTTGGAAAGCAAAAATGGGTATGTTTGAAGGAATAGTGGCTCCAACAATGTTATATGGTTACGAGATGTGGGCTATAGATGGAGTTGTGTGGAGGAGGGTGGATGTGCTGGAAATGAGATATTTGAGGACAATATGTGGTGTGAGGTGGTTTGATCGAGTAAGTAATGAAAGGGTAAGAGAGATGTGTGGTAATAAAAAGAGTGTGGTTGAGAGAGGAGAAGAGGGTGTTTTGAAATGGTATGGTCACATGGAGAGAATGAGTGAGGAAAGATTGACCAAGAGGATATATGTGTCAGAGGTGGAGGGAACGAGGAGAAGTGGGAGACCAAATTGGAGGTGGAAAGATGGAGTGAAAAAGATTTTGAGTGACGGGGCCTGAACATGTAGGTGGGTGAAAGGCGTGCAAGGAATAGAGTGAATTGGAATGATGTGGTATACTGGGGTCAACGTACTGTCAATGGATTGAACCAGGGCATGTGAAACGTCTGGGGTAAACCATGGAAAGTTTTCTGGGGCCTGGATGTGGAAAGGGAACTATGGTTTCGGTGCATTATACATGACAGCTAGAGACTGAGTGTGAACGAATGTTGCCTTTGTAGTCTTTTCCTAGCACTACCTCGCACACATGCAGGGAAGGGGGTTTTCATTTCATGTGTGGCGGGGTTGCGACGGGAATGAATAAGGGCAGAGAGTATGAATTATATACATGTGTATGTATGGGTATGTCTGTGTGTATATATATATATATGTATATGTTGAGATGTATAGGTATGTACATGTGCGTGTGTGGACGTGTATGTATATATATGTGTATGTGGGTGGGTTGGGCCATTCTTTCATCTGTTTCCTTGCGCTACCTCACTGACACGGGAGACAGCGACAAAGTATAATATAAAATGAATGAGTGGATGGGTCTTTCTTTGACTGTTTCCTGGTGCTTCCTTGCTGACATGGGAGACAACAATCAGGTATGATAAAAAACAAATAATTTATATTTATTGACAGGTAGTAGTCGGTAGGCAGTCATCGACCAGGGTAGTATATTACCAGTACTATCTGCCTGGATATCAGGAAGGTTAGTGACAGCTGTGTAGTGAGCCAGCACTTCAGTGGTTTTCAAGGTGCAATCATCTGATCCAGATAGCTGTCTTTTGTTTTTGGCTCACCCACATGTGGACTGCTGGCATTCTGTTTACAGAATTACAGTCTTTCCTTGTCACAAATGATACTTAACAGCACTTAACCTACACAGCTCATTCTTCTTAACTCTAGATTTTTCTGTAGTGAGCAATATGTTCTAGCCCCTTTTGGCAGAATGGTAGGAGCAATAGATAGAAGTAGTAGGAAGGAGCATTAGGTAGAAGTTGTCAGTAAGAAAATTAGGAAGGAGCCTCTGCAAACACTGTGCTAGACTTGTCTTGTGGCAGTGGCCTGCTAAGGGTGAAGCACTAAAGGCTAAAAAGTGACTCTGGAGTTTATTAGTTATGGACACTATTGTAGTGGCCACCCCTTTGAGGGAGTTCCAGAAGGGAACAGGCATCATAGATATAAATAGATAAGTAAATATTTCATTTATGTTTTAGCAAACATTGTATGGATTGTATACATTTATTTTCATTTTAGAGGTTTACACTTTCTCTTCATGATACTCAATTGATATGTTATTTGTGTATCTGCTGTCTCATGGTTTTCATATTTTTCAGTTTATAGTTTTAGCTTGTAAGTGAATGTGCATTTTGACAGGATCTTAGAACGGTCATGGAGTTTTAAGTGTGAGATGATTTATGTCTGTTACCCATAGAAAAAAATGTGATAAGACAAATGATTACCAGATTTCCTATTTTCATTTATATGTTTTGTTCATCCTTGAGTATGATCCATTATAGGAGTAATGGGTTCAGATATAGTTTTTAACTTGCTTTCCTCAGGGCATATATCCAGTTCCCAAGACTGGGTGGATCAACAAATAAGGAGGAACATTTCCAGGATATTCCTGGTGAATGCCCAACGTCAATGTATCTAGCTTTAAAAATGCGCCAAGTAAAGAGAATTCAACAGGGTCTTGTTCTCAATCTCTACAGGTAAGATTGTTTAATTGTTACATAATTATTTCTAAAGAGAGATGGAACCATGAAAGCGGAAGTGAATCATAGGATAGGGGATGGGACGAAAGTTCTGGGAGCGTTGAAGAATGTGTGGAGGTCAAGAAAATTATCTCGGAAAGCAAAAATGGGTATGTTTGAAGGAATAGTGGTTCCAACAATGTTATATGGTTGTGAGGTGTGGGCTATAGAAAGAGTTGTGCGGAGGAGGGTGGATGTGCTGGAAATGAGATGTTTGAGGACAGTGTGTGGTATGAGGTGGTTTGATCGAGTAAGTAATGATAGGGTAAGAGAGATGTGTGGAATAAAAAGAGAGTGGTTGAGAGAGCAGAAGAGGGTGTTTTGAAATGGTTTGGTCACATGGAGAGAATGAGTGAGGAAAGATTGACCAAGAGGATATATTTGTCAGAGGTGGAAGGAATGAGAAGTGGGAGACCAAATTGGAGATGGAAAGATGGAGTGAAAAAGATTTTGAGTGATCGGAGCCTGAACATGCAGGAGGGTGAAAGGCATGCAAGGAATAGAGTGAATTGGAATGATGTGGTATACCGGGGTTGACGTGCTGTTAATGGATTGAACAAGGGCATGTGAAGCATCTGGGGTAAACCATGGAAAGTTTTTTGGGGCCTGGATGTGGAAAGGGAGCTGTGGTTTCAGTGCATTATACATGACAGCTAGAGACTGAGTGTGAACGAATGTGGCCTTTGTTGTCTTTTCCTAGCACTACCTCACACACATGCGAGGGGAGGGGTTGTTATTTCGCGTGTGGTGGGGTGGTGATGGGAATGAATAAGGGCAGACTATGAATTATGTACATGTGTATATATGTATATGTCTGTGGTTTATAAAGCGAGATATACATAAGTATATGTATGTAAGTAGGAGAGATGGCCAGAGAGCGTTATTGGATTACGTGTTAATTGACAGGCGCGCGAAAGAGAGACTTTTGGATGTTAATGTGCTGAGAGGTGCAACTGGAGGGATGTCTGATCATTATTATGTGGAGGGTAAGGTGAAGATTTGTATGGGTTTTCAGAAAAGAAGAGTGAATGTTGGGGTGAGAGGGTGGTGAGAGTAAGTGAGCTTGGGAAGGAGACTTGTGTGAGGAAGTACCAGGAGAGACTGAGTACAGAATGAAAAAAGGTGAGAACAATGGAAGTAAGGGGAGTGGGGGAGGAATGGGATGTATTTAGGGAATCACTGATGGATTGCGCAAAAGATGCTTGTGGCATGAGAAGAGTGGGAGGTGGGTTGATTAGAAAGGGTAGTGATTGGTGGGATGAAGAAGTAAGATTATTAGTGAAAGAGAAGACAGAGGCATTTGGACGATTTTTGCAGGAGGTCAAGAGAAAGGTGCAAGAGGTGAAAAAGAGGGCAAATGAGAGTTGGGGTGAGAGAGTATCATTAAATTTTAGGGAGAATAAAAAGATGTTCTGGAAGGAGGTAAATAAAGTGCGTAAGACAAGGGAGCAAATGGGAACTTCAGTGAAGGGCGCAAATGGGGAGGTGATAACAAGTAGTGGTGATGTGAGAAGGAGATGGAGTGAGTATTTTGAAGGTTTGTTGAATGTGTTTGATGATAGAGTGGCAGATATAGGGTGTTTTGGTCAAGGTGGTATGCAAAGTGAGATGGTTAGGGAAAATGATTTGGTAAACAGAGAAGAGGTAGTAAAAGCTTTGCAGAAAATGAAAGCCGGCAAGGCAGCAGGTTTGGATGGTATTGCAGTGGAATTTATTGAAAAAGGGGGTGACTGTATTATTGACTGGTTGGTAAGGTTATTTAATGTATGTATGATTCATGGTGAGGTGCCTGAGGATTGGCGGAATGCATGCATAGTGCCATTGTACAAAGGCAAAGGGGATAAGAGTGAGTGCTCAAATTACAGAGGTATAAGTTTGTTGAGTATTCCTGGTAAATTATATGGGAGGGTATTGATTTGAGAGGGTGAAGGCATGTACAGAGCATCAGATTGGGGAAGAGCAGTGTGGTTTCAGAAGTGGTAGAGGATGTGTGGATCAGGTGTTTGCTTTGAAGAATGTATGTGAGAAATACTTAGAAAAGCAAATGGATTTGTATGTAGCATTTATGGATCTGGAGAAGGCATATGATAGAGTTGATAGAGATGCTCTGTGGAAGGTATTAAGAATATATGGTGTGGGAGGCAAGTTGTTAGAAGCAGTGAAAAGTTTTTATCGAGGATGTAAGACATGTGTACGTGTAGGAAGAGAGGAAAGTGATTGGTTCTCAGTGAATGTAGGTTTGCGGCAGGGGTGTGTGATGTCTCCATGGTTGTTTAATTTGTTTATGGATGGGGTTGTTAGGGAGGTGAATGCAAGAGTTTTGGAAAGAGGGGCAAGTATGAAGTCTGTTGGGGATGAGAGAGCTTGGGAAGTGAGTCAGTTGTTGTTCGCTGATGATACAGCGCTGGTGGCTGATTCATGTGAGAAACTGCAGAAGCTGGTGACTGAGTTTGGTAAAGTGTGTGAAAGAAGAAAGTTAAGAGTAAATGTGAATAAGAGCAAGGTTATTAGGTACAGTAGGGTTGAGGGTCAAGTCAATTGGGAGGTAAGTTTGAATGGAGAAAAACTGGAGGAAGTGCAGTGTTTTAGATATCTGGGAGTGGATCTGGCAGCGGATGGAACCATGGAAGCGGAAGTGAATCATAGGGTGGGGGAGGGGGCGAAAATCCTGGGAGCCTTGAAGAATGTGTGGAAGTCGAGAACATTATCTCGGAAAGCAAAAATGGGTATGTTTGAAGGGATAGTGGTTCCAACAATGTTGTATGGTTGTGAGGCGTGGGCTATGGATAGAGTTGTGCGCAGGAGGATGGATGTGCTGGAAATGAGATGTTTGAGGACAATGTGTGGTGTGAGGTGGTTTGATCGAGTAAGTAACGTAAGGGTAAGAGAGATGTGTGGAAATAAGAAGAGCGTGGTTGAGAGAGCAGAAGAGGGTGTTTTGAAATTGTTTGGGCACATGGAGAGAATGAGTGAGGAAAGATTGACCAAGAGGATATATGTGTCGGAGGTGGAGGGAACCAGGATAAGTGGGAGACCAAATTGGAGGTGGAAAGATGGAGTGAAAAAGATTTTGTGTGATCGGGGCCTGAACATGCAGGAGGGTGAAAGGAGGGCAAGGAATAGAGTGAAATGGATCGATGTGGTATACCGGTGTTGACGTGCTGTCAGTGGATTGAATCAGGGCATGTGAAGCGTCTGGGGTAAACCATAGAAAGCTGTGTAGGTATGTATATTTGTGTGTGTGGACGTATGTATATACATGTGTATGGGGGTGGGTTGGGCCATTTCTTTCGTCTGTTTCCTTGCACTACCTCACAAACGCGGGAGACAGCGACAAAGCAAAAAAAAATAAATATATATATTATCCCTGGGGATAGGGGATTAAGAATACTTCCCACGTATTCCCTGCGTGTCGTAGAAGGCGACTAAAAGGGAGGGAGCGGGGGGCTGGAAATCCTCCCCTCTCGTTTTTTTTTTTTAATTTTCCAAAAGAAGGAACAGCGGGGGCCAGGTGAGGATATCCCAAAAAAGGCCCAGTCCTCTGTTCTTAACGCTACCTCGCTAACGTGGGAAATGGCAAATAGTTTAAAAGAAAAAAAAAAAGTCTGTGTATATATATATATATTTATACGTTGAGATGTATAGGTATGTATATTTGTGTGTGTGGACGTGTATGTATGTACATGTGTATGTGGGCAGGTTGGGCCATTCTTTCGTCTGTTTCCTTGCGCTACCTTGCTAACACGGGAAACAGCGACAAAGCAAAATGAAAAAAAAAATTATATCTACAGTGGACATGATCAGTCATACATACAAGACCCCTGCGCGAATCCTGAGCTGATAGCGGGAGACAGCGACAAAGCAAAATGAAAAAAAAATTATTTCTACAGTGGACATCATCAGTCATGCATACAAGACCCCTGCACAGATCCTGAGCTGACTTTTGGATACACATGCAGACGTATACATATGATGTTAAATAATTAAACCAGTTTGATGACATTATCTATGAAAAGCTCTTTGAAAAATGCAAGGATAGAATAATCAATAACCAGAGCATGAACTTTAAGCAGGCAATTTGTTAGAAAATTTGCAAAGAAAATGTTTTATACTATGATAGTAGTGGATGAATGGAATAAACTTTTTTTTCTTTTTCTTACTTGATCACTGTTTCCCACATTAGTCTCATCCACTCACATCCATTCTTTACCTGCCATGTACAATGCACTGAAATCCCAGCTCCCAATCCAAAACCAGGCCCCACTGACCTTTAGTCCATTGACAGCATGTCGACCCCATTATACCACATTGTTTTAATTCACTCTATCCCATGCATGCCTTTCACCCTCCTGCTATTTTAGGCCCCTAGCACTCAAAATCTTTTTCACTCCAACCTTCCATCCCCAATTTGGTCTCCTTGTTATTGTTTCTTCCATTTTTAACACATATATCCTATCTGTCAACTTTTCCACATTCATTCTTTCCATTAGTCAGAACCATTTCAGCACACACTCTGCCGTTTCAGCCACACACTTTTTATTACCATACATCTCTCTTACCTTTCATTACTATCTATCTGTCTGTCTTTATCTCTTACGCCTGTCCCAAGTGGAACTCCCTCAAAAGAATGGCCATGGCAATAGTTTCCATAACCAGTGAACTCCAGAGCCACTTCTTAGCTTTTAGTGCCTGCTCATAACAGGCAACTGACAGAGGTTAACACTTTCCATGGTTTACCCCAGACACTTCACATTTCCTGGTTCAATCCATTAACAGCACGTCAACCCTGGTATACCACATGACACACATTTAGAGACCCCAATCTGAGCCTTTGAGGAGGATGAGCACTCCCCGCATGACCCTTTCTGTTTCCCCTTTTAGAAAGCTAAAATACAAGGAGGGGAGGGTTTCTAGCCCCCCACTCCTGTCCCCTTTAGTAGCGTTCTACGATGTGGGGAATGCGTAGGAAGTATTCGTTCTCCCCTCTCCCCAGCAATATTTATTTATATATTATATTTAGTTGCTGTCTCCCACGTTAGCAAGGTAGAGCAAGGAAACGACGAAAAAATGGCCCAGCCCACCCACATAGACATGTATATACTTAAACGCCCACACACGCACATATACATACCTATACATTCCAACGTATGCATACATATACATGCACAGACATGTACATATTCATACTTTCTGCCTTCATCCATTCCCATTCGCCACCACACATGAAACAGCATCCCCCTCCCCCCGCACACACGTGAGGTAGTGCTAGGAAAAGACAACAAAGGCCGCAGTCATGTATACTCAGTCTCTGGCTGTCATGTAATTAACCGAAACCACAGCTCCCTTTCCACATCCAACCCCACAAAACTTTCCATGGTTTATCACAGATGCTTCACATTCCCTAGTTCAATCCATTGACAGCACGTCAAACCCGGTATATTGCATCGTTCCAATTCACTCTATTCATTGCATGCCTTTCACCCTCCTGTATGTTCAGGCCATGATCACTCAAAATTTTTTTCACTCCATCCTTCCATCTCTAGTTTGGTCTCCCACTTCTTGTTCCCTCCACCTCAGACACATATCCCCTTTGTCATTCTTTCCTCACTCATTCTCTCCATGTGACCAAACCATTTCAATATATCGTCCTCTGCCCTCTCAACTACTTTTTTTTTATTACCACACATCTCTCTTACCCTTTCATTACTTAATCAAACCACCTCACTTCACATATTGTCCTCAGACATCTCATTTACAACACATCCACCCTCCTCCACACAGCCCTATCTATAGCCCATGCCTGGCAACCATATAACATTGTTGGAACCACTATTCCTTCAAACATACCCATTTTTGCTTTCCAAGATAATGTTCTCACCTTCCACACATTCTTCAACACTCCCAGAACCTTCGTCTCCTCCCCCACCCTGTGACTCATCCGTTTCCATGGTTCCATCTGCTGCCAAATCTACTCCCAGATATCTATAACACTGCACTTCCTCCATTTTTTCTCCATTCAAACATACCTCCCAATTAACTTGTACTTCAACAATACTGAACCTAATAACCCTACTTATATTCACATTTACTCTCAGCTTTCTTCTTTCACACACTTTACCAAACTCAGTCACCAACTTGTGCAGTTTCTTACCCGGAACAGCCACCAGCACTGTATCATCAGCGAACAACTGACTCACTTATCCAGCCCTGACATCCACAACAGACTGCATACTTGCCCCTCGCTCCAGAACTCTTGCATTTCACCTCCCTAACAACCCCATCTATATATGAAGTAACCATGCAGACATCATGCACCCCTGCTGCAAACTGACATTCACTGAGAACCAATCACTTTCCTCTCTTCCTACTCGTATGCATGCCTTACATCCTTGATAAAAACTTTTCACTGCTTCTAGTCGTGTACCTCCCACACCATATACTCTACCTTCCACAGAGCACCTATATCAACTCTTATCATATTCCTTCTCCAGATCCATAAATGCTACATACAAATCCATCTGTTTTTCTAAGTATTTCTCGCATACATACTTCAAAGCAAACACCTGATCCACACATCCTCTGCCACTTCTGAAACGACACTGCTCTTCCCCAATCTGATGTTCTGTACATGCCTTTACCCTCTCAATCAATACCCTCGTTTATAGTTTCCCGGGAATACTCAACAAACTTATACCTCTGTGATTTGAACACTCACCTTTATCCGCTTTGCCTTTGTACAGTGGCACTAAGCATGCATTCCGTCAATCCTCAGGCACTTCACCATGAACCATACATGGTTTGAATATATTTACCAACCAGTCAACAACACAGTCACCGCCTTTTTTTAATAAATTCCACTGCAATACCATCCAAACCCACTGCCTTGCCAGCTTTAATCTTCTGCAAAGCTTTCCCTACCTCTTCTCTGTTTACCAAACCAATCTCCCTGACACTCTCACTTGACACACCACCTTGATCAAAACACCCTATATCTGCCACTGTCATGAAACACACTCAACAAACCTTCAAAATACTCACTCCATCTCCTTCTCACTTCACCACTGTTTCTTGTTACCTCCCCATTAGCCCCATTCACTGATGTTCCCATTTGTTCTCTTGTGTTACGCACTTTATTTACCGCCTTCCAAAACATATTTTTATTCTCCCTAAAATTTATTGATTCTCTCTCACCCCAACTCTCATTTGCCCTCTTTTTCACCTCTTCCACCTTTCTCTTGAACTCCTGCCCCTTTTTTTTTATACATCTCTTGCTCATTCACACTGCTTCCCTGCAAAAATTGTCCAAATGCCTCTCTCTTCTCTTTCACTAAAAGACTTACTTCATCCTACCACTCACTACCGTTTCTAATCTGCCCACCTCCCACCTTTCTCATGCCACACACATCTTTTGTGCAAGCCATCACTGCTTTCCTAAATACATCCCATTCCTCCCCCACTCCCCTTACATCATTTACTCTCACCTTTTTCCATTCTGCACTCAGTCTCTCCTGGTACTTCCTCACACATGTCTCCTTCCCAAGCTCACTTACTCTCACCACTCTCTTCACCCCAATGTTCTTTCTTCTTTTCTGAAAACCTCTACAAATCTTCACCTTTGCCTCCACAAGATAATGAACAGACATTCCTCCAGTTGTACCTCTCAGCAAATTAACATCCAAAAGTCTCTCTTTCACGTGCCTGTCAATTAACACATAGTCCTATGACACTCTGTGGTCACTTCTCCTACTTACATGAGAGTTTGTTTTATTTTGCTTTGTCGCTGTCTCCCTCATTAGCAAGGTAGCGCAAGGAAACAGACGAGAGAATGGCCCAACCCACCACATCCACATGAATATACATACACGTCCACACACGCAAATATACATACCTATACATCTCAATGAATACATATTTATACACACACAGACATATACATATATACACATGTACATAATTCATACTGTCTGCCTTTATTTATTCCCATCGCCACCCCGCCACACATGAAATAAAAACCCCCTCCCCCTCATGTGCGCGAGGTAGCGCTAGGGAAAGACAACAAAGGCCACATTCGTTCACACTCAGTCTCTAGCTGTCATGTAATAATGCACCGAAACCAGGGCTCCCTTTCCACATCCAGGCCCCACAGAACTTTCCATGGTTTACCCCAGACACTTCACATGCCCTGGTTCAATCCATTGACAGCACGTCGACCCCGGTATACCACATCATTCCAATTCACTGTATTCCATGTATGCCTTTCACCCTCCTGCATGTTCAGGCCCTGATCACTCAAAATCTTTTTCACTCCATCTTTCCACCTCCAATTTGGTCTCCCACCTCTCCTCATTCCCTTCACATCTGACACATATATCCTTTTTGTCAATCTTTCTTCACCCATTCTCTCCATGTGACCAAACCATTTCAAAACACCCTCTTCTGCTCTCTCAACCACACTCTTTTTATTACCACACATCTCTCTTACCCTATTATTACTTACTCGATCAAACCACCTCACATCACATATTGTCCTCAAACATCTCATTTCCAGCACATCCACCCTCCTCCGCACAACTTTATCTATAGCCCATGCCTCGCAACCATATAACATTGTTGGAACCACTATTCCTTCAAACATACCCATTTTTGCTTTCCGAGATAATGTTCTCAACTTCCACACATTCTTCAACGCTACCAGAACTTTTGCCCCCTTTCCCACCCAATGATTCACTTCCGCTTCCATGGTTCCAACCGCTGCCAAATCCATTCCCAGATATCTAAAAGACTTCACGTCCTCCAGTTTTTCTCCATTCAAACATACCTCCTGGTTGACTTGTCCCTCAACCCTACTGTACCTAATAACCTTACTCTTATTCACATTCACTCTCAGCTTTCTTCTTTCACACACTTTACCAAACTCAATCACTAGCTTCTGCAGTTTCTCACCCAATCGGCCACCCGCTCTGTATCATCAGCGAACAACAACTGACTCGCTTCAAAAGCTCTCTCATCCACAATAGACTGCATACTTGCCCCTCTTTCCAAATTTCTTGCATTCACCTCCCTAACAACCCCATCCATAAACAAATTAAACAACCATGGAGACATCACGCACCCCTGCCGCAAACCTACATTCACTGAGAACCGATCACTTTCCTCTCTTCCTACACGTACACATCCCTTACATCCTTGATAAAAACTTTTTCACTGCTTTTAACAACTTGCCTCCCACACCATATATTCTTAATACCTTCCACAGAGCATCTCTATCAACTCTATCATATGCCTTCTCCAGATCCATAAATGCTACATACAAATCCATTTGCTATTCTAAGTATTTCTCACATACATTTTTCAGAGCAAACACCTGATCCACATATTCTACCACTTCTGAAACCGCACTGCTCTTCCCCAATCTGATTCTCTTTACATGCCTTCACCCTCTCAATCATTACCCTCCCACATTATTTACCAGGAATACTCAACAAACTTATACCTCTGTAGTTTCAGCACTTACTTTTATCCCCTTTGCCTTTGCACAGTGGCACTATGGAAGCATTCCACCAATCCTCAGGCACCTTACCGTGAGTCATACATACATTAAATAACCTTACCAACCAGTCAACAATACAGTCACCCCCTTTTTTGATAATACCACTGCAATACCATCCAAACCCGCTGCCTTGCCGGTTTTCATCTTCCTCAAAGCTTTTACTACCTCTTCTCTGTTTACCAAATCATTCTCCCTAACCCTCTTACTTTGCACACCACCTCAACCAAAATACCCTATATCTGCCACTCTTATCATCAAACACATTCAAAAAACCTTCAAAATACTCACTCCATCATCTCACATCACCACTACTTGTTATCACCTTCCCATTAGCCCCCTTCACTGATGTTCCCATTTGTTCCCTTGTCTTACGCTTTTTATTTACCTCCTTCCAAAACATCTTTTTATTCTCCCTAAAATTTAATGATACTCTCTCACCCCAGCTCTCATTTGCCCTCTTTTTCACCTCTTGCACCCTTCTCTTCACCTCCTGCCTCTTTCTTTTATACATCTCCCAGTCATTTGCATTATTTCCCTGCAAAACTCTTCCAAATGCCTCTGTCTTCTTTTTCACTAATAATCTTACTTCATCCTACCACTCACTACCCTTCCTAATCTGCCCACCTCTCACACTTCTCTTGCCACAAGCATCTTTTGCACAAGCCATCACTGCTTCCCTAAATGCATCCCGTTCCTCCCCCGACTCCCCTCACGTCCTTTGTTCTCATCTTTTTCCATTTTGTACTCAGTCTCTCCTGGTACTTCCTCACATAAGTCTCCTTCCCAAGCTCACTTAATCTCACCACTCTCTTCACCCCAACATTCTCTGTTCTATTGTGAAAACCTCTACAAATTTTCACCTTCGCCTCCACAAGATAATGATCAGACATCCCTCCAGTTCCACCTCTCAGCACATTAACATCCAAAGGTCTCTCTCATGCGCTTATCAGTTAACATGTAATCCAGTAACGCTCTGTGGCCATCTCTCCTGCTTACATATGTATACTTATGTATATCTCTTTTTAAACCAGGTATTCCCAATCACCAGTCCTTTTTCAGCATATAAATCTGAGAGTAAGTGAGCTTGTGAAGGAGACCTGTGTGAGGAAGTACCAGGAGAGACTGAGTACAGAATGGAAAAAGGTGAGAACAATGGAAGCAAGGGGAGTGGGGGAAGAATGGGATGTATTTAGGGAATCAGTGATGGATTGCGCAAAAGATGCTTGTGGCATGAGAAGAGTGGGAGGTGGGTTGATTAGAAAGGGTAGTGAGTGGTGGGATGAAGAAGTAAGAGTATTAGTGAAAGAGAAGAGAGAGGCATTTGGACAATATTTGCAGGGAAAAAATGAAATTGAGTGGGAGATGTATAAAAGAAAGAGACAGGAGGTCAAGAGAAAGGTGCAAGAGGTGAAAAAAAGGGCAAATGAGAGTTGGGGTGAGAGAGTATCATTAAATTTTAGGGAGAATAAAAAGATGTTCTGGAAGGAGGTAAATAAAGTGCGTAAGACAAGGGAGCAAATGGGAACTTCAGTGAAGGGCGCAAATGGGGAGGTGATAACAAGTAGTGGTGATGTGAGAAGGAGATGGAGTGAGTATTTTGAAGGTTTGTTGAATGTGTTTGATGATAGAGTGGCAGATATAGGGTGTTTTGGTCGAGGTGATGTGCAAAGTGAGAGGGTTAGGGAAAATGATTTGGTAAACAGAGAAGAGGTAGTGAAAGCTTTGCGGAAGATGAAAGCCGGCAAGGCAGCAGGTTTGGATGGTATTGCAGTGGAATTTATTAAAAAAGGGGGTGACTGTATTGTTGACTGGTTGGTAAGGTTATTTAATGTATGTATGACTCATGGTGAGGTGCCTGAGGATTGGCGGAATGCGTGCCTAGTGCCATTGTACAAAGGCAAAGGGGATAAGAGTGAGTGCTCAAATTACAGAGGTATAAGTTTGTTGAGTATTCCTGGTAAATTATATGGGAGGGTATTGATTGAGAGGGTGAAGGCATGTACAGAGCATCAGATTGGGGAAGAGCAGTGTGGTTTCAGAAGTGGTAGAGGATGTGTGGATCAGGTGTTTGCTTTGAAGAATGTATGAGAAATACTTAGAATAGCAAATGGATTTGTATGTAGCATTTATGGATCTGGAGAAGGCATATGATAGAGTTGATAGAGATGCTCTGTGGAAGGTATTAAGAATATATGGTGTGGGAGGAAAGTTGTTAGAAGCAGTGAAAAGTTTTTATCGAGGATGTAAGGCATGTGTACGTGTAGGAAGAGAGGAAAGTGATTGGTTCTCAGTGAATGTAGGTTTGCGGCAGGGGTGTGTGATGTCTCCATGGTAGTTTAATTTGTTTATGGATGGGGTAGTTAAGGAGGTAAATGCAAGAGTTTTGGAAAGAGAGCCAAGTATGAAGTCTGTTGGGGATGAGAAAGTTGGGAAGTGAGTCAGTTGCTGTTCGCTGATGATACAGCGCTGGTG
The DNA here is from genome assembly GCF_036320965.1 of Panulirus ornatus. NCBI lineage: Eukaryota > Metazoa > Arthropoda > Malacostraca > Decapoda > Palinuridae > Panulirus > Panulirus ornatus. The sequence continues at coordinate 11,997,598 of NC_092296.1, forward strand.
GCTGATTCATTTGAGAAACTGCAGAAGCTGGTGACTGAGTTTGGTAAAGTGTGTGGAAGAAGAAAGTTAAGAGTAAATGTGAATAAGAGCAAGGTTATTAGGTACAGTAGGGTTGAGGGTCAAGTCAATTGGGAGGTGAGTTTGAATGGAGAAAAACTGGAGGAAGTGAAGTGTTTTAGATATCTGGGAGTGGATCTGGCAGCGGATGGAACCATGGAAGCGGAAGTGGATCATAGGGTGGGGGAGGGGGCGAAAATTCTGGGGGCCTTGAAGAATGTGTGGAAGTCGAGAACATTATCTCGGAAAGCAAAAATGGGTATGTTTGAAGGAATAGTGGTTCCAACAATGTTGTATGGTTGTGAGGCGTGGGCTATGGATAGAGTTGTGCACAGGAGGATGGATGTGCTGGAAATGAGATGTTTGAGGACAATGTGTGGTGTGAGGTGGTTTGATCGAGTGAGTAACGTAAGGGTAAGAGAGATGTGTGGAAATAAAAAGAGCGTGGTTGAGAGAGCAGAAGAGGGTGTTTTGAAGTGGTTTGGGCACATGGAGAGAATGAGTGAGGAAAGATTGACCAAGAGGATATATGTGTCGGAGGTGGAGGGAACGAGGAGAAGAGGGAGACCAAATTGGAGGTGGAAAGATGGAGTGAAAAAGATTTTGTGTGATCGGGGCCTGAACATGCAGGAGGGTGAAAGGAGGGCAAGGAATAGAGTGAATTGGATCGATGTGGTATACCGGGGTTGACGTGCTGTCAGTGGATTGAATCAAGGCATGTGAAGCGTCTGGGGTAAACCATGGAAAGCTGTGTAGGTATGTATATTTGCGTGTGTGGACGTATGTATATACATGTGTATGGGGGGGGGTTGGGCCATTTCTTTCGTCTGTTTCCTTGCGCTACCTCGCAAACGCGGGAGACAGCGACAAAGTATAAAAAAAAAAAAAAAAATCTACAAGCTCTTCATCATTTCCATTTACAACACTTAACACCCCATGTATACCAATTATTCCCTCAACTGCCATATTAATCACCTTTGCATTCAATTCACCCATTACTATAACCCAGTCTCAAAATTAACATTGATATTGTTTAGCTTAATTTTGATTTCAAACTAGTTAACTTAGATGTTTCCTCACTTTTCACAAAAGTTCCAGTTGGTGACCTTTTAGAATATTTGGTTGATGTGTTGGATGATATTCATTTACCTGTTTCAAAGTCTGTTTTCATTGAACTGATAAAATTGTGTATAAAAGACTGTATTTCAATTTAATGAAGATTATTATGCTCAAAAATTTGGTATGGCAATAGGTAACCCTCTTTCACATGTACTAAGTAATCTTTCTATTGAATTTTTTGAAAGAAAATTACTGAAGGATATCTTACCTTCTAATGCAGTTTGGTTTAGGTATGTAGATGAAGTTATTTGTTTTTGGCCCACAAATGAAAGTTTACAAATATTTCTCCCCTTATTTAACAATTAAGTACCTTCCCTCAAATTTACTGTAGAAAATGAAGATAATGGTATGTTACCATTTTTCGATTGCCTGATCCATAGGCTAGGAAACAAGTTTAAGTTTAGCATATACAGAAAACCTACCAATGTATGCTCATATATCCATTATTACTCATCTCAACATGACAGAGTTAAATTATCATCATTTCAGTCTATGTTCCTTAGGGCATTAAGTATTTGCAGTCCAGAGTTTATTGATGATGAGTTTGAGAAGATGTATTCTATTGCATCTAAGCTGCTGCCAAAACACTTGCCTCTTATGATCTTTCTTCTCATTCCCAGTGCATATGCACCAATAATCACCCATCTCTCTCCATCCACCTTAAGTTTTACCCATATCAATCTAGAGTTTACTTTCTTTCACTCTCTCACATACTCCCACCATTCCTGTTTCAGAAGTAGTGCTACTCCTGCCCTTACTCTTGTCCTCTCCCTAACCCCTGACTTTACTCCCAAGACATTCCCAAACCACTCTTCCCCTTTACCCTTACTTACATTAGTTATTTATGTATTCATTTATTATTATTTATTTTGCTTTGTTGCTGTCTCCCGCATTAGGGAGGTAGCACAAGGAAACAGACAAAAGAATGGCCCAACCCACCCACATACACGTCCACACACACAAATGTATATACCTATACATCTCAACGTATACATATATATACACACACAGACATATACATACATGCACATGTACATAATTCATACTGTCTGCCCTTATTCATTCCCATCGCCACCTCGCCACACATAAAATAACAATCCCCTCCCCCCTCATGTATGCGAGGTAGCATTAGGAAAAGACAACAAAGGCCCCATTCGTTGACACTCAGTCTCTAGCTCTCATGTAATAATGCACCGAAACCACAGCTCCCTTTCCACATCCCGGCCCCACAGAACTTTCCATGGTAACCCCAGATGCTTCACATGCCCTGGTTCAATCCATTGACAGCACGTGAACCCCGGTATACCACATTATTCCAGTTCACTCTATTCCTTGCACTCCTTTCCCCCTCCTGCATGTTCATGCCCCGATCACCCAAAATCTTTTTAACTCCATCTTTCCACCTCCAATTTGGTCTCCCACTTCTCCTCATTCCCTTCACCTCTGACACATATATCCTCTTGGTCAATCTTTCCTCACTCATTCTCTCCATGTGACCAAACCATTTCAAAACACCCTCTTCTGCTCTGTCCACCACGCTCTTATTATTACCACTTATCTCTCGTACCCTATTATTACATACTCGATCAAACCACCTCACACCACATGTTGTCCTCAAACATCTCATTTCCAGCACATCCACCCTCCTCCGCACATCTCTATCCATAGCCCACGCCTCGCCTCCTTCAAACATACCCATTTTTCCTTTCCGAGATAATGTTCTCGACTTCCACACATTCTTCAACGCTCCCAGAATTTTCCCCCCTCCCCCACCCTATGATTCACTTCCGCTTCCATGGTTCCATCCGTTGCCAAATCCACTCCCAGATATCTAAAACACTTCACTTCCTCCAGTTTTTCTGTTCAAACTTACTTCCCAATTGATTTGACCCTCAACCCTACTGTACCTAATAACCTTGCTCTTATTCAAATTTACTTTCAACTTTCTTCTTTCACACACTTTACCAAACTCAGTCACCAGCTTCTGCAGTTCCTCACATGAATCAGCCACCAGCGCTGTATCATCAGCAAACAGCAACTGACTCACTTCCCAAGCTCACTCATCCACAACAGACTGCATACTTGCCCCTCTTTCCAAAACTCTTGTATTCACCTCCATAACAACCCCATCCATAAACAAATTAAACAACCATGGAGACATCACATACCCCTGCCGCAAACCTACATTCACTGAGAACCAATCACTTTCCTCTCTTCCTTCACATACCTTACATCCTCGATAAAAACTTCTCACTGCTTTTAACAACTTGCCTCCCACACCATATATTCTTAATACCTTCCACAGAGCATCTCTATCAACTCTATCATATGCCTTCACTAGATCCATAAAGACTAGATACAAATCCATTTGCTTTTCTAAATATTTCTCACATACATTCCTCAAAGCAAACACCTGATCCACACATCCTCTGCCACTTTTGAAACCACACTTCTCTTCCCCAGTGTGATGCTCTGTACATGCCTTCACCCTCTCAGTCAATACCCTCCCATATAATTTCCCAGGAATACTCAATAAATGTATACCTCTATAATTTGAGCACTCACCTTTGTCCCCTTTTCCTTTGTACAATGGCACTATGCAAGCATTCCGCCAATCCTCAGGCACCTCACCATGAATCATACATACATCATATAACCTTACCAACCAGTCAACAATACAGTCACCCCCTTTTTTCATATATTCCACTGCAATACCATCCAAACCCGCTGCCTTGCCGGCTTTCATCTTCCTCATAGCTTTCACTACCTCTTCTGTGTTTACCAAATCATTTTCCCTAACCCTCTCACTTTGCACACCACCTTGACCAAAACACCCTATATCTGCCACTTTATCATCAAACGCATTCAACAAACCTTCAAAATACTCACTCCATCTCCTTCTCACATCACCACTACTTGTTATCACCTCCCCATTAGCCCCCTACACTGAAGTTCCCATTTGCTCCCTTGTCTAATGCACTTTATTTACCTCCTTCCAAAACATCTTTTTATTCTCCCTAAAATTTTTATTATACTCTCTCACCCTAACTCTCATTTGCCCTGTTTTTCACCTCTTGCACCTTTCTCTTGACCTCCTGCTTCTTTCTTTTATACATCTCCCCCTTATTTGCATTATTTCCTTGCAAAAAACTTTCCAAATGCCTCTCTCTTCTCTTTCACTAATAATCTTACTACTTCATCCCACCACTCACTACCCTTTCTAATATGCCCACCTCCCATGCTTCTCATGCCCCAAGCATCTTTTGCGCAAGCCATCACTGCTTCCTTGAATACATCCCATTCCTCCCCCACTCCCCTTACCTCCTTTGTTCTCACTTTTTTCCATTCTGCACTCAGTCTCTCCTGGTACTTCCTCACACAAGTCTCCTTCCCAAGCTCACTTACTCTCACCACTCTCTTCACCTTAACACTCTCTCTTCTTTTCTGAAAACCTCTACAAATCTTCACCTTCGCCTCAACAAGATAATGATCAGATATTCCTCCTGTTGCACCTCTCAGCACATTAACATCCAAAAGTCTCTCTTTTGTGTGCCTATCAATTAACTTACATTAGTATACTATCTCTGGGGATAGGGGAGAAAGAATGCTTCCCACGCATTCCTCACGTGTCGTAGAAGGCGACTAAGGGGGACGGGAGCAGGGGGCTAGAAACCCACCCCTCCCTGTATTATAACTTTCTAAAATGGGAAACAGAAGGAGTCACGTGGGGAGTGCTCATCCTCCTCGAAGGCTTGGACTGGGGTGTCTAAATGTGTGTGGATGTAACCAAGATGAGAAAAAAGGAGCGATAGGTAACATGTTTGAGGAAAGGAACCTGGATGTTTTGGCTTTGAGTGAAACGAAGCTCAAGGGTAAAGGGGAGGAGTGGTTTGGAAATGTCTTGGGAGTAAAGTCAGGGTTTAGTGAGAGGACAAGAGCAAGGGAAGTAGTAGCGCTACTCCTGAAACAGGAGTGGTGGGAGTATGTGGTAGAGTGTAAGAAAATAAATCCTAGATTGATATGGGTAAAACTGAAAGTTGATGGAGAGAGATGGGTGATTATTGGTGCATATGCACCTGGGCATGAGAAGAAAGATCATGAGAGGCAAGTTTTCTGGGAGCAGCTGAATGAGTGTGTTAGTGGTTTTGATGCACGAGACCCAGTTATAGTGATGGATGATTTGAATGCAAAGGTGAGTAATGTGGCAGTTGAGGGAATAATTGGTTTTCATGGGGTGTTCAGTGTTGTAAATGGAAATGGTGATGAGCTTGTAGATTTATGTGCTGAAAAAGGACTGGTGATTAGGAATACCTGGTTTAAAAAGAGAGATATACACAATTATACGTATGTAAGTAGGAGAGATGGCCAGAGAGCGTTATTGGATTACGTGTTAATTGATAGGCGCGAGAAAGAGAGACGTTTGGATGTTGATGTGCTAAGAGGTGCAACGGAAGTGATGTCTGATCATTATCTTGTGGAGGCAAAGGTGTAGATTTGTAGAGGTATTCAGAAAAGAAGAGAGAATGTTGGGGTGAAGAGAGTGGTGAGAGTAAGTGAACTTTGGAAGGAGACTTATGTGAGGAAGTACCAGGAGAGACTGAGTACAGAATGGAAAAAGGTGAGAACAAAGGAGGTAAGGGGAGTGGGGGAGGAATGGGATGCATTTAGGGAAGCAGTGATGGCTTGCGCAAAAGATGCTTGTGGCATGAGAAGCGTGGGAGGTGGGCAGATTAGAAAGGGTAGTGAGTGGTGGGATGAAGAAGTAAGGGTATTAGTGAAAGAGAAGAGAGAGGCATTTGGACGATTTTTGCAGGGAAATAATGCAAATGAGGGGGAGATATGTAAAAGAAAGAGGCAGGAGGTCAAGAGAAAGGCGCAAGAGTTGCAAAAAGAGGGCAAATGAGGGTTGGGATGAGAGAGTATCATTAAATTTTAGGGAGAATAAAAAGATGTTTTGGAAGGAGGTAAATAAAGTGCGTAAGACAAGGGAACAATTGGGACCATTAGTGAAGGGGGCTAATGGGGAGGTGATAACAGGTAGTGGTGATGTGAGAAGGAGGTGGAGTGAGTATTTTAAAGGTTTGTTGAATGTGTTTGATGATAGAGTGGCAGATATACGGTGTGTGATGTCTCAATGGCTGTTTGATTTATTTATGGATGGGGTTGTTAGGGAGGTGAATGCAAGAGTTTTGGAAAGAGGGGCAAGTATGCAATCTGTTGTGGATGAGAGAGATTGGGAAGTGAGTCAGTTGTTGTTCGCTGATGATACAGCGCTGGTAGCTGATTCATGTGAGAAACTGTAGAAGCTGGTGACTGAGTTTGGTAAAGTGTATGAAAGAAGAAAGTTGAGAGTAAATGTGAATAAGAACAAGGTTATTAGGTGCAGTAGGGTTGAGGGTCAAGTGAATTGGGAGGTAAGTTTGAATGGAGAAAAACTGGAGGACGTGAAGTGTTTTAGATATCTGGGAGTGGATTTGGCAGCGGATGGAACCATGGAAGCGGAAGTGAATCATAGGGTGGGGGAGGGGGCGAAATATCTGGGAGCCTTGAAGAATGTGTGGAAGTCGAGAACATCATCTCGGAAAGCAAAAATGGATATGTTTGAAGGAATAGTGGTTCCAACAATGTTGTATGGTTGCGAGGCATGGGCTATGGAGATAGTTGTGCGCAGGAGGGTGGATATGCTGGAAATGAGATGTTTGAGGACAATATGTGGTGTGAGGTGGTTTGATCGAGTAAGTAATAATAGGGTAAAGAGAGGTGTGTGGTAATAAAAAGAGTGTGGTTGAGAGAGCAAAAGAGGATGTTTTGAAATGGTTTGGTCACATGGAGAGAATGAATGAGGAATGATTCACAAAGAGGATGTATGTGTCAGAGGTGGAGGGAACGAGGATAAGTGGGAGACCAAATTGGAGGTGGAAAGATGGAGTGAAAAAGATTTTGAGTGATTGGGTCCTGAACATGCAGGAGGGTGAAAGGCGTACAAGGAATAGAGTGAATTGGAACGATCTGGTATACCTGGGTCGACGTGCTTTCAATGGATTGTACCAAGGCATGTGAAGCGTTTGGGGTAAACCATGGAAAATTCTGTGGGGCCTGGATGTGGAAAGGGAGCTGCGGTTTCGATGTATTATTACATGACAGCTTGAGACTGAGTGTGAACAAATGTGGCCTTTGTTGTCTTTTCCTAACACTACCTCGCATACATGAGTGGGAGGGGGTTGTTATTTCATGTGTGGCAAGGTGGCTATGGGAATGAATAAAGACAGACATATGAATTATGTACATGTGTATATATGTATATGTCTGTGTGTGTACATATATGTATACAATGAGATGTATAGGTATGTATATTTGTGTGTGTGGACATGTATGTATATACATGTGTATGTGGGTGGGTTGGGCCATTCTTTCGTCTGTTTCCTTGTGCTACCTCGCTAACGCGGGAGACAGCGACAAAGCAAAATAAAAAAAAAATAATATATATAAATATATATATATATATTTATTTATATTCTTGTGAAAATGTCCCTCTGAACTCTTATATGGTAACAAGAGATCCCTTTGTGTTTCTGCATCAATAGTGATTGTGAAGTTTGCACTTGATGGCAAAGGTACAGAAGCTGATGGTAACAGTGGCTCATCACTATATTCATTAAGATTCTGGGACTCCAAGGCATCCCCAAGAACCTCAGAACTCTGCACATGAGGTGACCATGGCTCACGCCTGACACTAAGGGGCCAATGCCCGCCCATCTCTTCGGCAAACTTCTTAATCGCATAATCTGAAGACTGTATAAAACTTGTTAGACCATTCAGATACTCTTCTCGGGACATGGGCTTTTTCCGTTGTTGCTGGCCAATCTACCTGAGTGAAATATAATCAATCTTCCCTTAAAACATCAATTCAAGAAGTCCTTGGCGCCATGCTTGCTCCGCCACACAGTCCAGCAGGGAGAGGAATCTCCGTCAGTTCTTCGTCACTGCCACGTAGCTCTGCCGCCCGGTAGTGGGAGGAGGGACAGCAGCGGTCAGTGCGACGACTTGTGGATGACGAAGAGGAGGAAGACCACGATGACTGACCCCCAAATCTGAGTCTTTTAACTGAGATCCGAGGAGGTCCTCAGACGGTGGAAGAGAATCGCCTGTGACGGGAACTGTGTCCTTCAGCATGGCAAGGAAATTGCCCATCGCTGAACAACGCTTCCACTGGACCTCTACCATCACCTCGTTAAGATCATCGTGTGTCAAGACATCATATAAAGCACCTCTTCGCAAACGGAACTACCTTGGCCCACCAGTGATGCTACTACGTTTGTGAATCGGGAACCATTGCAACACAAACCTCGCCAGGTGGTAGAGTTTCCTGCAGTGTATCGAGACAGACTTCCCCAGAACTTTTTTTAAAGGGGAAGTAAATGTTTATAGTTGTGTTACTGGAGTGATAGTTTTCATACATGGTGTTTTGACAAGAAAATAGTGGAATTGGAGAAAAATGTAGCTTAGACGTTGAAGCTTATTGATACAGTGGTTAAATTGATGAGAACTGCTATTGACGTTTGTGTAAATAAATTATACATTTCCTTTTTCCATAGCCAGAGGTTGAACCATTATATGACATTCATTTTTTCATTCATTTCAAGCTAGAAGTTTCAGTTTTCTAAATTGTTTCTTACATTTTTCATATGTATATATATGTATGTGTGTGTGTGTGTATATGTGCGTATGTATGTGTATGTGTGTGTATGTGTATATGTATATATATATATATGTATATTATCCCTGGGGATAGGGGTGAAAGAATACTTCCCACGTATTCCTCGCGTGTCCTAGAAAGCGACTAGAGGGGACGGGAGCGGGGGGCCAGAAATCCTCCCCTCCTTGTATTAACTTTCTAAAATGGGAAACAGAAGATGGAGTCACGCGGGGAGTGCTCATCCTCCTCGAAGGCTCAGAGTGGGGTGCCTAAATGTGTGTGGATGTAACCAAGATGTGAAAAAAGGAGAGATAGGTAGTATGTTTGAGGAAAGGAACCTGGATGTTTTGGCTCTGAGTGAAACGAAGCTCAAGGGTAAAGGGGAAGAGTGGTTTGGGAATGTCTGGGGAGTAAAGTCAGGGGTCAGTGAGAGGACAAGAGCAAGGGAAGGAGTAGCAATACTCCTGAAACAGGAGTTGTGGGAGTATGTGATAGAATGTAAGAAAGTAAATTCTCGATTAATATGGGTAAAACTGAAAGTTGATGGAGAGAGGTGGGTGATTATTGGTGCATATGCACCTGGGCATGAGAAGAAAGAGCATGAGAGGCAAGTGTTTTGGGAGCAGCTGAATGAGTGTGTTAGTGGTTTTGATGCACGAGACCGGGTTATAGTGATGGGTGATTTGAATGCAAAGGTGAGTAATGTGGCAGTTGAGGGAATAATTGGTATACATGGGGTGTTCAGTGTTGTAAATGGAAATGGTGAAGAGCTTGTAGATTTATGTGCTGAAAAAGGACTGATGATTGGGAATACCTGGTTTAAAAAGCGAGATATACATAAGTATACTTATGTAAGTAGGAGAGATGGCCAGAGAGCGTTATTGGATTACGTGTTAATTGACAGGCGTGCGAAAGAGAGACTTTTGGATGTTAATGTGCTGAGAGGTGCAACTGGAGGGATGTCTGATCATTATCTTGTGGAGGCTAAGGTGAAGATTTGTATGGGTTTTCAGAAAAGAAGAGTGAATGTTGGGGTGAAGAGGGTGGTGAGAGTAAGTGAGCTTGGGAAGGAGACCTGTGTGAGGAAGTACCAGGAGAGACTGAGTACAGAATGGAAAAAGGTGAGAACAATGGAAGTAAGGGGAGTGGGGGAGGAATGGGATGTATTTAGGGAATCAGTGATGGATTGTGCAAAAGATGCTTGTGGCATGAGAAGAGTGGGAGGTGGGTTGATTAGAAAGGGTAGTGAGTGGTGGGATGAAGAAGTAAGAGTTTTAGTGAAAGAGAAGAGAGAGGCATTTGGACGATTTTTGCAGGGAAAAAATGCAATTGAGTGGGAGATGTATAAAAGAAAGAGACAGGAGGTCAAGAGAAAGGTGCAAGAGGTGAAAAAAAGGGCAAATGAGAGTTGGGGTGAGAGAGTATCATTAAATTTTAGGGAGAATAAAAAGATGTTCTGGAAGGAGGTAAATAAAGTGCGTAAGACAAGGGAGCAAATGGGAACTTCAGTGAAGGGCGCAAATGGGGAGGTGATAACAAGTAGTGGTGATGTGAGAAGGAGATGGAGTGAGTATTTTGAAGGTTTGTTGAATGTGTTTGATGATAGAGTGGCAGATATAGGGTGTTTTGGTCGAGGTGGTGTGCAAAGTGGGAGGGTTAGGGAAAATGATTTGGTAAACAGAGAAGAGGTAGTGAAAGCTTTGCGGAAGATGAAAGCCGGCAAGGCAGCAGGTTTGGATGGTATTGCAGTGGAATTTATTAAAAAAGGGGGTGACTGTATTGTTGACTGGTTGGTAAGGTTATTTAATGTATGTATGACTCATGGTGAGGTGCCTGAGGATTGGCGGAATGCGTGCATAGTGCCATTGTACAAAGGCAAAGGGGATAAGAGTGAGTGCTCAAATTACAGAGGTATAAGTTTGTTGAGTATTCCTGGTAAATTATATGGGAGGGTATTGATTGAGAGGGTGAAGGCATGTACAGAGCATCAGATTGGGGAAGAGCAGTGTGGTTTCAGAAGTGGTAGAGGATGTGTGGATCAGGTGTTTGCTTTGAAGAATGTATGTGAGAAATACTTAGAAAAGCAAATGGATTTGTATGTAGCATTTATGGATCTGGAGAAGGCATATGATAGAGTTGATAGAGATGCTCTGTGGAAGGTATTAAGAATATATGGTGTGGGAGGAAAGTTGTTAGAAGCAGTGAAAAGTTTTTATCGAGGATGTAAGGCATGTGTACGTGTAGGAAGAGAGGAAAGTGATTGGTTCTCAGTGAATGTAGGTTTGCGGCAGGGGTGTGTGATGTCTCCATGGTTGTTTAATTTGTTTATGGATGGGGTTGTTAGGGAGGTGAATGCAAGAGTTTTGGAAAGAGGGGCAAGTATGAAGTCTGTTGTGGATGAGAGAGCTTGGGAAGTGAGTCAGTTGTTGTTCGCTGATGATACAGCGCTGGTGGCTGATTCATGTGAGAAACTGCAGAAGCTGGTGACTGAGTTTGGTAAAGTGTGTGGAAGAAGAAAGTTAAGAGTAAATGTGAATAAGAGCAAGGTTATTAGGTACAGTAGGGTTGAGGGTCAAGTCAATTGGGAGGTGAGTTTGAATGGAGAAAAACTGGAGGAAGTGAAGTGTTTTAGATATCTGGGAGTGGATCTGGCAGCGGATGGAACCATGGAAGCGAAAGTGGATCATAGGGTGGGGGAGGGGGCGAAAATTCTGGGGGCCTTGAAGAATGTGTGGAAGTCGAGAACATTATCTCGGAAAGCAAAAATGGGTATGTTTGAAGGAATAGTGGTTCCAACAATGTTGTATGGTTGTGAGGCGTGGGCTATGGATAGAGTTGTGCGCAGGAGGGTGGATGTGCTGGAAATGAGATGTTTGAGGACAATGTGTGGTGTGAGGTGGTTTGATCGAGTGAGTAACGTAAGGGTAAGAGAGATGTGTGGAAATAAAAAGAGCGTGGTTGAGAGAGCAGAAGAGGGTGTTTTGAAGTGGTTTGGGCACATGGAGAGAATGAGTGTGGAAAGATTGACCAAGAGGATATATGTGTCGGAGGTGGAGGGAACGAGGAGAAGAGGGAGACCAAATTGGAGGTGGAAAGATGGAGTGAAAAAGATTTTGTGTGATTGGGGCCTGAACATGCAGGAGGGTGAAAGGAGGGCAAGGAATAGAGTGAATTGGAGCGATGTGGTATACCGGGGTTGACGTGCTGTCAGTGGATTGAATCAAGGCATGTGAAGCGTCTGGGGTAAACCATGGAAAGCTGTGTAGGTATGTATATTTGCGTGTGTGGACGTATGTATATACATGTGTATGGGGGGGGTTGGGCCATTTCTTTCGTCTGTTTCCTTGCGCTACCTCGCAAACGCGGGAGACAGCGACAAAGTATAATAAATAAATAAAAAATTATTTATTTTCATATTCATTATACTTTGTCGCTGTCTCCTGCATTAGCGAGGTAGTGCAAGGAAACAGACGAAAGAGTGGCCCAACCCACCCACATGCATGATTATACATACACGTCCACACACTCACATATACATACCTATACATCTCAACGTATACATATATATACGCACACAGACATATACATATATACGCATTCCTATGAGTCCACGGGGAAAATGAAACAGTTCCCAAGTGCACTTTCGTGTAATACTCACATTATCAAGTGAGACAGAAGAGAGAAATGTAGTCAGTTGATATACTTCAAAGAGACGAAGCTAGGACGCCATTTGGTAAACATGTGATTGTCCAAAACATGCAACGAGTGTTCATAAACTTATCATTTTACAAATTTTATCAACAATAAAGTTATGTAATTTGTACAGACCATCACTAATATTAAGATTATAATTCTTTGTGTATTTGATAACAGAAGACTTAATGATATTTCTCTTGGTAATAGAGTTAATTACTGAGATGGCAATACTCCAGTCAATACAATGATCATAGTTTTTATCATGATTAAACAAGGCATTTAATTCTTGTCCCATTCTTATATACACATGCACATAATTCATACTGTCTGCCCATATTCATTCCCATCGCCACCCCACCACACATGAAGTGAAAACCCCCTCCCCCCGCATGTGCACGAGGTAGCACTAGGAAAAGACAATGAAGGCCACATTTGTTCACACTCAGTCTCTAACTGTCATGTATAATGCACCGAAACCACAGCTCCCTTTCCACATCCAGGCCCCACACAACTTTCCATGGTTTACCCCAGATGCTTCACACGCCCTGGTTCAATCCATTGACAGAATGTCAACCCTGGTGTACCACATCATTCCAATTCACTGTATTCCTTGCATGCCTTTCACCCTCCTGCATGTTCAGTCCCCGATCACTCAAAATCTTTTTCACTTCATCTCTCCACCTCCAATTTGGTCTCTCACTTCTCCATGTCCCCTCCACTTCTGACAGATATATCAACTTTGTCAGTCTTTCCTCAATCATTATTTCAATATGTTCAACCATTTCAGCACACCCTCTTCTGCTTTCTCAACCACACTCTTTTTTTATTTCCGCACATCCCTCTTACCCTTTCATTACTTGCTCGATCAAACCACCTTCCAGCACATATTGTCCTCAAACATTTCATTTCGAACACATCCACCCTCCTCTTTGGAACCATATCTATAGCCTATGTGTCACACCCATGTGATATTGTTGGAACTACTATTCCTTCAAATGTACCCATTTTAGCACTCCAAGATAAGGTTCTCTCCTTCCACACATTCTTCATTGCTCCCAGAACCTTGGCCCCCTCCCCAACCCTGTAACTCACTTCCGCTTCCATAGGTCCATCTGCTAAGTGCACTTCCAGATATCTAAAACACTTCCTCCAATTTTTCTCCATTCAAACTTACATCCCAGTTAGCTTGTCCCTCAACCCTACCAAATCTAATAACCTTGCTTTTATTCACATTTACTTTCAACTTTCTCCTTTCACACACTTTTCCAAACTCAGTCACCAACTTCAGCAGTTTCTCTTTTGAATCAGCCACCAGAGCTGTATCATCAGCGAATAACAACTGACTCACTTTCCAGGACCTCTCATCCTCCACAGACTGCAACATTGCCCCTCTCTCCAAAAGTCTTGCATTTACCTCTCTAACCACCCCATTCATGTACAGATTTAACAGCCATGGGGACATCACACACCCCTGCCACAGACTGACCTTCACTGGGAACCATTGTGTGTGTGTGAGTGGATTTGTCTTTCTTCTCTCCCCTGGCACTGCCTCACTAACTGGGAAACATTGATCAAGTTTTAAAAAAAGAAATTACATTCATAGCATATGTGAGTGAGTATTTCTTTACATTGGTACTTATAGAGTCATATGAATACATTCTGTGCATAATATGTTTTATTGTAATGAAATTTGGAATGCATTACATATAATATTTTTAAATTGGTCAAGGACATGAAGTTTCTTAGCCACAGCAATACAAGTTCTGAAACTGGAATGTTTTTCTCTAAATATAATGCCATGAATGTATTTGGATGTATGGAGAGAATGGGTGCAGAAGGTTAACGAAGAGGATGGTTGTGTCAGAAGTGAAGGGAACAAGGAGAAGAGGGTACTACATAGGAGGTGGAAGGATGGAGTGAAAAAATTTTTGTGATCAGTGTCTGAACATGAATATGAAAATGAAAGGTGCGCATGGGGAAGAGTGAACTGGAATTATTTGATATACTGAACTAGGGCATGTGAAGCGGCTGGGGTAAACCATACCTTTTCTCCATCAATTTCTCATGCTTCCTTGGTAACTTAGTAGATGATGATCAAGTACAAAAGGAAAGAGAAAACAGTGTATTGGTTATGGGAATATTTTCTAAGTTACGATTCTCCATTTTTCCAGCCCAGAAGAGTCAAAAGCAAAAATGATGGAGACATTGGGCTATAGCACTGACCCTTCTGGTTCTGTAAGTATATTGAGCAATACATCTTCTGAGCAGACTCTCAGCAGCACTCGTTTAAGGGCCACTCAACCATCCTTCTGTAGATTGAAGCCACCAATCTTGCCAGCACCAACAAACCACACCTGGAGAGTGCATGTCACATATGTATGTAAATACTATACTCAGCTTTACTACAAGTTCATGATTATGGTTATGTATAGCATTGTGCTTAGAAAGTATTGATTAGTTCATATAGATGCTCAAAATGTTTCCTCTGTCATAAGAAACTACATGTAATCCGTTACAAATTTCCTTTGATCCAGTTACCTCTTGCTCTTTTCGACATCATTGATGTGAACAGGTTAGTACTTGCTCTTGCTGAAATATTACATTTATGAAGTTGCAAATAATGAAGTGTAATGTAAGAAAAAATAGAATGTGATTGAAATATATTTGTCATTTGGAAAACTAGACATTATGTCAAGAAACAGTGTTATGCTTGAATGAAACATAACAGACTCCATGTGAAGCATGGTGCAGCAGAAGAATACAGATAATATTGTGCAAATCAGAGACCTTAAAAGTAGCTTAAAGAGAGAATGATGGTATAATCAGTGATGAATAAGCATGGGTTATTTTGAAAATATGAAATTGTGATAAATTGAAGAAAACAGATGCAAGATTTGGGGCAACCTATAGGAATGAAAAATAGACAAAAATTAATCCAGAGAAAGAATTCTACCTCTGTATTTCCAGCTTGTCATAGAAGGTGACTGATTGGGGCAGGAGCAGAAGGTTGAAACTCCCACCCCTTCTTGTATTTTAGTTTCTGAAAGATGGAGCAGATGAAGGAGACAAGCAGATAGTGTTCATCCTCCTGGGATGTGTGAATGTCATTATAAACAATATGAGAAGAAAGGAGAGATAGGTGGTATGTTTTAGAAAAGAAACCTGATGTTCTGGCTCTGAGTGAAACATATTTCAAGGGTATAGGGGAAGGATGGTGTAAGATGTCTCAGGAGTAAAGTCAGGGGTTGTTATGTGGGCAAGAACTAAGGAAGTAGTAGCACTATTGCTTGAAGTAGGAGTTGTAGGTGTATTTGAAAAAATGCAGGTAAGATTTAAAGTGGTTTGTGAGAGATGGGAGATTATTAGTGCTTAATCACTTGGCTATGAGAAGGAAGATCATGAGAGGCAAGTGTTTTGAAAGCAGCTGAGTAGATGTGTCAGCATTTTTGATGCACAAGACAGGTTATTAGCAATGGATGATTTAGATTGCAGTTGAAGGTAATATTGGGGGAGCATTGGGTATTCAGAACTGTGAATGGAAATGGTGAACAGCCTGTGGAGTTGTGTTTTGAAAAATGACATAGTTTAAATTGAGGAGGAAAGATGGTCATTGGGCATTATTGGATCACATACTTATTCATAGGCATGCAAAAGAGAAACTTTTAGATTGTAATGTGTTAAGAGGCGCAGCTGGTGGGATGTCTGATCATTACCTTGTGGAGGCAAGGGTGAATATTTGTAGTTTTTTTGAAAAAGGAAATGATATGGGTGAGAAGAGGGCAGAGAGAATTGAGCATGGGAAAGAGACTTGTGTGAAGGGATACCATGAGCACTTTGTGTGTACAGTGGCAAAAGGTGAGAGTAAATGAAGCAAGGGGGTGGGTGAAGAATGGGAGGTATTTTGGAAAGCAGTGGTGGCATGTATGAGAGATGTGTGAGGCATTCGTAAAGTGCAAAGTGAGCAGTTTAAAAAGGTTAGTGAGTGGTAGGATGAATTAAAGTTGCTATTAAAAGAGAAAAGAAAGGTATATGGGCAGTATTTACAGGGATGAAATGCAGTGAGTGGGAGATGTATAAGAGAAAGTGGCTGGAAGGTAAGAGAGGAATGTGCAGCAGTTGCAAAAGAGGGCAAATTAGAATTGGGATGAGCAAATATCGATAAATTTCAGGGAGAATATTATGATTTTTGGAATGTGAAAATGTGTGAAATACAAGAGAAAAATTTGGAAACACTGGTGAAGACAAATGGGAAGTGGTAACAGATAGTGATGAAGAGAGGATATAGGGTGAGTATTTAATGTAGATTTTGAAAATAATGATATGTTACCATTTTTAGATTGCATGATGCACTGGGATGGAAACATGTATCATTTTAGCATGTACAGAAAACCTACCAGTGTATGCTTGTATATCCATTAAAGTATATTAGATCTTTCATTATAAATCTCTTATTTATTTATATTTTATTTATTTTGCTTTGTCGCTGTCTCCCGCGTTAGCGAGGTAGCGCAAGGAAACAGACGAAAGAATGGCCCAACCCACCCACATATACATGTATATACATACACGTCCACACACGCAAATATACATACCTATACATCTCAATGTACACATATATATATATACACACACAGACATATACATTTATACACATGTACATAATTCATACTGTCTGCCTTTATTCATTCCCATCGCCACCTCGCCACACATGGAATAACAACCCCCTCTCCCTCATGTGTGCGAGGTAGCGCTAGGAAAGACAACAAAGGCCCCATTCGTTCACACTCAGTCTCTAGCTGTCATGTAATAATGCACCGAAACCACAGCTCCCTTTCCACATCCAGGCCCCACACAACTTTCCATGGTTTACCCCAGATGCTTCACATGCCCTGGTTCAATCCATTGACAGCATGTCGATCCCAGTATACCACATCGTTCCAATTCACTCTATTCCTTGCACGCCTTTCACCCTCCTGCATGTTCAGGCCCCGATCACTCAAAATCTTTTTCACTCCATCTTTCCACCTCCAATTTGGTCTCCCACTTCTCCTCGTTCCCTCCACCTCTGACACATATATCCTCTTGGTCAATCTTTCCTCACTCATTCTCTCCATGTGACCAAACCATTTCAAAACACCCTCTTCTGCTCTCTCAACCACACTCTTTTTATTTCCACACATCTCTCTTACCCTTACATTACTTACTCGATCAAACCACCTCACACCACATATTGTCCTCAAACATCTCATTTCTAGCACCTCCACCCTCCTGCGCACAACTCTATCCATAAAAGACTTAACAATATTTCTCTTAAGTTGGCAAAGAAATCATTTTAGTGATTTAACTTTACTTCCCATGTTGTTTAAATCCTTTAGTGTAAATGTTACCGTCACCAGTGTTTCCAAATTTTTCTCTTGTATTTCACACATTTTCACCTCATTCCAAAAAATCATAATATTCTCCCTGAGATTTATCGATATTTGCTCATCCCGCTTCTTATTTGCCCTCTTTTGCAACTGCTGCACATTCCCGCCACCTTTGACACATATATCCTCTTGGTCAATCTTTCCTCACTCATTCTCTCCATGTGACCAAACCATTTCAAAATACCCTCTTCTGCTCTCTCAACCACACTCTTTTTATATCCACACATCTCTCTTACCCTTACATTACTTAAGGTAAGTTTACACTTACGCACTTTTGTGTTACAGCCTGATATGGTGTGGGCCGCACTAAAGACGCCAGCGAGGTGGCAAAATGAGGCAAAATGACCGTTATTGGGCGGCGTCCCTTGTTTTTGTGCGGTGTGTTATGGCGTGTTGTTGCGGTAATGTTGCGGTGTCTTGTGCAGTGTCACGGCGGTGGCACGGTGTTTGCGGCTTTTGATGGCGCGGTTTCATACGGCATGGCACGGCCTCTTGCAGGTGGTTGCAGTGTGTCGCGGGTAGCTTGCGGTGTTGTTGCGGAGTGAGCGCACATGTGCACGAGACACGACGTGGAACGATGCATGATTGTTGCACATGCACCGTTCCAAACCGTGTCGGATATGAACCAAGGGTATATATAGAGGTCTGGCAAGCACATGCCTCATTCTTTTGCCAGCCAGCATATGGTATGGACATCCAGAGCCTCTCACCCCAGGAGACCCAGAGAATTTTGGCAGCTGTACTCTGTATTTGTGCAGTCCAAGTCGTCTACGAGTGGAGAAGAAGACGTACTGCAGTGCCACACCCACCAGAACGATTGCGAAGGAAGGATGGCAGGGCGGTTATGGAGTCGGGAGTGGCTGACACAGCAACAATTATATTGAAACTACGGCCAGCTGCTACAAGAATTGAACAAAGAGGACACCGAAGGACACAAGAATTTCCTACGCATCTACCCAGAATTGTTCCAGGAGATGGTTGAGAGGCTGACGCCCATTTTGAAGAAGGAGAACACTAGAATGCAGAATGCACAAGAGATGGGACTTAAGTTGGCGGTCACCCTCCGGCACCTGGCAACTTGGAACGACTATCCAAATCTCCAATACAGCTTCAGAGTCTCCAAGGCTTCCATATGCCGGTTTATCCCGATAGTCTGGGATGCCATTATCGACAGCTACAAACCAGAAGTGATGAAGTGCCCCAAGGCACCAGAAGAATGGAAGAACGTAGCACAACGATTCGCCTCAAAGTGGAACTACTTCAATTGTGTGGGAGCCCTGGATGGGAAGCACGTCGCAATCAAGAAACCCAGAGGTGGAGGGTCACTGTACTTCAATTAGAAAAAGTTCCACAGCATCGTCCTCATGGCCCTCTCCGATGCAAATTACAAGTTCTTGTACATCGACGTCGGTGCAGAAGGAGGCGCTGGGGATGGAGGTACGTGGCAGATGTGCACCCTGGCTAGGGCCATTAATAACAACCGTGCACACTTCCCTCATGACACAACTCTGCCCAACGACGACGAACCCATCCCCTACTACATAGTCGCCGACGATGCCTTCGCTCTCAAGATGTGGATGATGAAACCCTACTCCCACCAATCACAAGATCCCACCGAACGACTGTACAGCTACAGACTATCTCGCGCTCGTCGTGTGGTGGAAAACGCATTCGGGCTGCTACAGATGAGATGGCGAATCTTCGGAAGGATGATGCAACAAGATGTCCCTGTTTGCAAGAAGCTAACGATGTGTGCATGTGTCATGCATAACCTGACACTGCAACACTACCCAATTGCTCGCACCGTTGTCGACCATGAGGACCAACAACATGATGTCGTCCCTGGTACTTGGAGGGAGGAGTCACTGAACCTCATGGTACAACTCATGGCAAGAAAGGGACCAAACTACACACGGCGAGCGAAGGCAGTCAGAGATTACCTGGCACTGTTTACTCATCGGATGCAGGCGCAGTGGAATGGCAAGAGCGAATGGTGTTTCCTCGAGGACGACCTCCTCCTGACAACTACAGGACACACACCCAAATATATATAACCAAACCCAACCAGTGAATGTACATAATTGTAAATAAAGTTCATGATGTATTTAACATTGTTTGATACTCCCATATTTGTGTATTGTCTGATAGCCATATTAATGTGATAGAGATTATTTGATGGATGATTGGGACTTATATGAAATGGTGTTGGAAGATATTGAACTGAAACTTAACAGGAATGAGAAAGAAACATGAAAAGCATATTGGTCATAACATAAATACAGTATTTAAAGTTCATATTCTGACGCCAAATACCCCTCGATGGTTGGTGCACCTATAATAAACTAAAAATACATGAAAAGCATATTGGGAAGAACATATAAAAGTTTTAATAATTAAAGTTCACACTCTGGCGCCAAATTCCTCATGATGGTTGGTGCTTGAATGCATATGCTTAATATAGTTCAGTGGTACAATGTCTAGGATTTTAAAGTACTATTGTCTAACATGATATATTTGCACATAGGGAGGAGATAAAATCAGTGGACCTGTAATTGAGTTGTACCTACTCGGTTGGAGTAGAGATGAACCACACAGGTACGTAGTCACAAACAGGTCAAGCCGACATGCTGAGATGTGACTACACACAGGACACCTCGGCTACAGTGAACCAACTATCGAGAGATTAGGGAGTTTACATGGATTTCATATATGGTGTTGTGATGGTGTAGGAATCGGTTGGGGAGCTAAAGCCACTGGTTCCGTCTGCGTCCCTTTGGGTGTTTGATTTTGCGGCAAGTTTATGGGCATCCCCCGAGCCAAAGCTGCTTTCTCCGTGGCATTTTCTTCTTTGGGGCCCGCCAATTTGTGAATCGTAGTGATGACTGTGTTGAAGAAGGGCTGCTGGTATTCTTCTGGCATGAACTCGAGGTGTTCTCTGATGTATTGGACGAAGACGTTGATGGTACGCTGTTTCTTGCTTTGCCCTTCAGATATCATTTGGTTCATTCGATCCATAATTCTGCTGAGTTGCGAGTGGACTGCTTCTTCAGCCGAATCAGGTGTGCCAACACGTTGCTCCCCTCTCCTCGGTCCCCCTCTCTTCAGCAGCCGCTTCCTCCGCTGAATCGAAGTTACAGAGAGGCCCGACATGTCACCACTGGATGATTCTCCTCCGCCTATTTCCATTGTTGGTGTGGTGATGTCAGGTGCAGGTGAGAACCGCTCGCTTGGTATTGTCGGTTCGTGGGTGATGTGACCACCCAGGAATCCCCACATTGACATAACTTCATCCTCCCGTGTTGTCCGTTGTCGTGCTGCCGCCCCGCTCTTGTTCCTCTATTTTTCCGAAGTCAGTTTGCTGTGCCTCGATATACTTGCGTACTTGCTGGAAGGTGCAATTTTCGAATTCACGTGCCAGTTCCCTCCATAGTTCCTCCTTAGCCCTTGGATTCGACCATTGCTTGTCCCGCTTGTCGTATAAAGTAGGGTGCTCCTTGAATTCGGCGATCTGCTCCTTCTGCTCTTGTGTGAACTTGTAGTCTAAAATTTCCTTCTTGCTGGGGCGGTATCGTTTCTTGGGCTGCACGATACCACTCAGGCCTGCGATGTCCTGATACTCGATGTTGGATAGGCTGACCTCACGGGGCAGCTCTTCCACGGGTTCAGACCTCTCCTCCGGTTCTGCAGGCTGGGTGGCCTGGGACCCCTGGGTAGGCATAGGGGTAGTCTTCCAACGAGGCATCTGGGTGGGAAAGTGGAGCGAGAGTGGCTGGTAAAGTGTGTCGTCTGGCTGTCAGAGCGCGAATGATGCCCCGTTTTCTGTCCGGACCCTTTTGTACACCTCCCCAGGCGGCACGCAGCAACTTTCCCTACAATCCCCTAGGAAGGCGCCGCACAGACCCCGCACGCACGCCGCATGCCCCGCAAGATGTATGAATCATGTATGAAGAGTTGTAACACTCTCGCACTGGCGCCGCAAGACGCCATGCCAGCACGCCGTAACACTCCCGTACGGATAGCATGAAGCCGCTGAAGGCCATACTTGGCACGGTGTGGCGCAGAACCATGCGGTTTCTTGCGGGGTTTGTTTAGGCACCGCGCCATGCCGCTTACGATTTCGTGCGGCGTCATCAAGCCGCACAGTACCGCTCAAAAATTTGAAATGTTTTAAAATCTGAGCGGCGCCGTACGGATTTGGCGCACCGTAACAGATGCCGCCAGTGTCATGGGCACACTTTGCTGCGACTTTAGGGCGACATTGGTGCGGCCCACGCGGTACCAGGCCGTAACACAAAAGTGCATAAGTGTAAACCTACCTTTACTTGATCGAACCACCTCACACCACATATTGTCCTCAAACATCTCATTTCCAGCACCTCCACCCTCCTGCGCACAACTCTGTTCATAGAAGACTTAGCAATATTTCTCTTAAGTTGGCAAAGAAATCATTTTAGTTTTCCCTTTTAGTAATGATTTAACTTTACTTCCCATGTTGTTTAAATCCTTTAGTGTAAAGTTACCGTCACCATCAACAATACTATAAAGAATACCTTAATCAGGAACTCACCAGAAAGTTCTGCAAGGTGCGTCTGTAGAGTAGTTTGTGCAAATTGTGATAAGTTTCATGTTGGGCAGACTGGTAAGGATCTTTCTGTTAGACTTAAGCAACATATATGTAGTATAAGAACAGTACAAGAGTCAAATGCCTTGCTTAATCATGTTTGATATTATGATCATTGTTTTGACTGGAGTAATGCCATCTCGGTTGTTAACTCTAACTCTTGTACCACGAGAAATGATGTTAAGTCTTCTATTATTGAATTCACAAAGAATTGCAACATTAACATTAGTGAAGGCCTATACAAGTTGGATGGCTTTGTTGTTGATAGGATTTGTAAACTTCCCGTTCTTGTCCACATAATAAAGTGTATGATTCACATGTTGCCAGAATTAAATGTACCTTACCTCCATTCGGGTAGTCACTTGTTTACCAAAAGGCATCTAACTCCGTCTCTTAGTTGTACATCAAGTCAATGTTATATTTCTTTCTTGTGTCTCCCCAGACAATGTGATCATTACTTAAAAGTGCACTTGGGAACTTATCATGTTTCATTTCGCTGTGGTTAAGAATGGAATTTAGTTGATCATACGCTCATTGTGATCTCTTCCAGTATACAATATATATATTTATTATTTATTATATTGTATTATTCTTAATCGCTGTTTCCCACGTCAGCAAGATAGTGCCAGGAAACAGATAAAGAATGGCCCATCCACTCATATACACATTTTATTTATTTATTAATTTTGCTTTGTCGTTGTCTCCCGCATTTGCAAGGTAGCGCAAGGAAACAGACGAAAGAAAAGGCCCAACCCACCCCCATACACATGTATATACATACATGTCCACACACTTAAATGTACATACCCATACATCTCAATGTACACATATATATACACACACAGACACATACATATATACACATGCACACAATTCACACTGTCTGCCTTTATTCATTCCCATCGCCACCTCGCCACTCATGGAATAACATCCCCCTCCCCCCTCATGTGTGCGAAGTAGCACCAGGAAAAGACAACAAAGTCCCCATTCGTTCACACTCAGTCTCTAGCTGTCATGCAATAATGCCTGAAACCACAGCTCCCTTTCCACATCCAGGCCCCACAGAACTTTCCATGGTTTACCCCAGACGCTTCACATGCCCTGATTCAATCCATTGACAGCGCGTCGACCCCTGGTATACCACATCGATCCAATTCACTCTATTCCTTGCCCGCCTTTCACCCTCCTGCATGTTCAGGCCCCGATCACTCAAAATCTTTTTCACTCCATCTTTCCACCTCCAA
This sequence comes from Panulirus ornatus, assembly GCF_036320965.1. Classification (NCBI taxonomy): domain Eukaryota; kingdom Metazoa; phylum Arthropoda; class Malacostraca; order Decapoda; family Palinuridae; genus Panulirus; species Panulirus ornatus. Next base: position 12,021,457 of record NC_092296.1, read on the forward strand.
TTTGGTCTCTCACTTCTCCTCGTTCCTTCCACCTCCGACACATATATCCTCTTGGTCAATATTTCCTCACTCATTCTCTCCATGTGCCCAAACCACTTCAAAACACCCTCTTCTGCTCTCTCAACCACGCTCTTTTTATTTCCACACATCTCTCTTACCCTAACATTACTTACTCGATCAAACCACCTCACACCACACATTGTCCTCAAACATCTCATTTCCAGCACATCTACCCTCCTGCGCACAACTCTATCCATAGCCCACGCCTCGCAACCATACAACATTGTTGGAACCACTATTCCTTCAAACATACCCATTTTTGCTTTCCGAGATAATGTTCTCGACTTCCACACATTCTTCAAGGCTCCCAGGATTTTTGCCCCCTCCCCCACTCTATGATTCACTTCCGCTTCCATGGTGCCATCTGCTGCCAGATCCATTCCCAGATATCTAAAACACTTCACTTCCTTCAGTTTTTCTCCATTCAAACTTACCTCCCAATTGACTTGACCCTCAACCCTACTGTACCTGATAACCTTGCTCTTATTCACATTTACTCTTAACTTTTTTCTTTCACACACTTTACCAAACTCAGTCACCAGCTTCTGCAGTTTCTCACATGAATCAGCCACCAGTGCTGTATCATCAGCGAACAACAACTGACTCACTTCCCAAGCTCTCTCATCCACAACAGACTTCATACTTGCCCCTCTTTCCAAAACTCTTGCATTCACCTCCCTAACAACCCCATCCATAAACAAATTAAACAACCATTGAGACATCACACACCCCTGCCGCAAACATACATTCACCGAGAACAAATCACTTTCCTTTCTTCCTACACGTACACATGCCTTACATCCTCGATAAAAACTTTTCACTGCTTCTAACAACTTGCCTCCCACACCACATATTCTTAATACCTTCCACAAAGCATCTCTATCAACTCTATCTTATGCCTTCTCCAGATCCATAAATGTTACATACAAATCCATTTCCTTTTCTAAGTATTTCTCACATACATTCTTCAAAGCAAACACCTGATCCACACATCCTCTACCACTTCTGAAACCACACTGCTCTTCCCCAATCTGATGCTCTGTACATGCCTTCACCCTCTCAATCAATACCCTCCCATATAATTTACCAGGAATACTCAACAAACTTATACCTCTGTAATTTGAGCACTCACTCTTATCCCCTTTGCCTTTGTACAATGGCAGTATGCAAGCATTTCGCCAATCCTCAGGCACCTCACCATGAATCATACATACATTAAATAACCATACCAACCAGTCAACAATACAGTCACCCCCTTTTTTAATAAATTCCACTGCAATACCATCCAAACCTGCTGCCTTGCCGGCTTTCATCTTCCGCAATGCTTTTCCTACCTCTTCTCTGTTTACCAAATCATTCTCCCTAACCCTCTCACTTTGCACACCACCTCGACCAAAACACCCTATATCTGCCACTCTATCATCAAACATATTCAACAAACCTTCAAAATACTCACTCCATCTCCTTCTCACATCACCACTACTTGTTATCACCTCCCCATTAGCCCCCTTCACAGAAGTTCCCATTTGCTCCCTTGTCTTATGCACTTTATTTACCTCCTTCCAGAACATCTTTTTATTCTCCCTAAAATTTAATGATACTCTCTCACCCCAACTTTCATTTGCCTTCTTTTTCACCTCTTGCACCTTTCTCTTGACCTCCTGTCTCTTTCTTTTGTACATCTCCCACTCATTTGCATTTTTGCTCTGCAAAAATCGTCCAAATGCCTCTCTCTTCTCTTTCACTAACAATCTTACTTCTTCATCCCACCACTCACTACCCTTTCTAATCAACCCACCTCCCACGCTTCTCATGCCACAAGCATCTTTTGTGCAATCCATCACTGCTTCCCTAAATACATCCCATTCCTCCCCCACTCCCCTTACCTCCTTTGTTCTCACCTTTTTCCATTCTGTACTCAGTCTCTCCTGGTACTTCCTCACACAAGTCTCCTTCCCAAGCTCACTTACTCTCACCACCCTCTTCACCCCAACATTCACTCTTCTTTACTGAAAACCCATACAAATCTTCACCTTAGCCTCCACAAGATAATGATCAGACATCCCTCCAGTTGCACCTCTCAGCACATTAACATCCAAAAGTCTCTCTTTCGCGCGCCTATCAGTTAACACGTAATCCAATAACGCTCACTGGCCCTCTCTCCTACTTATATACATATACATAAACACCCATACATACACATATACATACATATACATAGACATACACAGACATATACACATGCACACATGTACATGTTCATGCTTGCCTTCATCCATTCCTGGTGCTACCCCATCCCACAGGAAGCAGCATCGCTACCCTGTTTCAGCAATGTAGCACCAGGAAAACAGAAAAAAAAGGCCACATTCATTCATACTCAGTCTCTAGCACTGGTGACTGATTTGAGTGAGAAACTAGAAGTTGGTGACTGAGTTTGGAAAAGTGTGTGAAAGGAGAAAGTTGAGAGTAGGCGTAAATGAGAACAAGGTTGTCGGGTTCAGCAGGGTTGAGAGACAAGTTAGTTGGGATGTAAGTTTGAATGGAGAAAAATTGGAGGAAGTGAAATGTTTTGGAGTTCTGGTAGTGGAATTAGCAGTAAATGGAACCATGGAAGCAGATGTGAGTTGCGGGGAAGGGGAGGGGGAGAAGGTTCTGGGAGAGATGAAGAATGTGTGGAGGGAGAGAAAGTTATCTCGGAGAGCAAGAATGGGTATGTTTGAAGGAATAGTAGTTCCAACAATGTTGTGTGGTTATGAGGCATTGGCTCTGGATAGGGTTCTATGGAGGGGGTGGATATGTTGGAAATTAAATGTTTCAGGACAGTATGTGGTGTGAGGTGGTGTGATCAGGTGAGTGATGAGAGGGTAAGAGAGATATGTGGAAATAGTGTGGTTGAAAGAGCTGAAGAGGGGATGTTTTGGGAGCAGTTGAGTGATTGTGTCAGCAGCTTTGATGCACAAGACCGGGTATGAGCGATATGTGATTTATATGTGAAGGTAAGTAACGTAGCAATTGGGGTATAATTGATGCACATGGGGGATTCATCGTTATGAATGGAGATGGTGAACAGCTTGTGGAGTTGTATGCTAAAAAATAAGATATTCAGAAGTATATCTATTTAAGTAAGAGACATTGTCATTGGGCATTATTAGAACATGTATTAATTGATAAGCATGTAAAACAGACTTTTGGATATAAATATGCTGAGAGGGTTAGATGGTGGGATGTATGATCACTATATTATTGAGGCAAAGGTGAAGATTTGTAGAAGTTTTTGAAAAAGAGGAGATAATGTTGGGGAAAATAGTGGTGAGAGTAAGAGAGCTTTGAAAGGAGAGTTGTGTGAAGTGACACCTGGAGAGATTGAGTGTAGAATGGCAACACATGAGAGCAAATGATGTGAGGGAATGGGTGAGGAATGGGAGGTGTTAAGGGAAGCAATTATGGCATGTTCAAGAGAGACATTTGGCCTGCAAAAGTTGGTAGGCAGGCATATTTGATAGGGTAGTGAGTGATGGGATGAAGAAGTGAGGTTGCTAGCTGGTGAAAGAGAAAAGAGAGGCATTTGAGCAGTACTTACAATGGAGGAGTACAAATGACTGGGAGATGTATAAGAGAAAGTGGCAGGAGGTCAAGAGGAAGGTGCAGGGATTGAAAAAGAGGGCAGATGATAGTTGACATGAGAGAGTATCATTAATCTTTTAGGAAAATGAAAAGATGTTTTATAAGGAGGTAAATAATATTTGAAAGAGGAAAGAACAAAGGGGAACACCAGTAAATAGAACAAAAGGCCTTTTGTAAGTGATAACAAGTAGTGACAGAGTGAGGAGGATATTGAGAAAGGATTTTGAAGGATTGTTGAATGTGTTTGATGATAAAGTTTTTATGTTCGGATGGTGTGCAAAGTGAGAGAGACAGGGAGAGTGGTTTAGTGGAAAGAGAAAAGGTGGAAAAAGCCTTTTGGAAGATGAAATTCACCAAGATGGCAGAAGTGGTTAGTGCTGCTGTTGAATTTATCAAGAAAGAGGGTGACTGTGTTGTTGATAGGTTGGTGAGGATATTCAGTGTATGTATGGATCTTGGTGAAGTACCTGAGGATTGGAGGAATGCATGAATGGCGCCAGTGTATAAAGGCAAAGGGGATAAATATGAGTGTTTGAACGAGGCATAAGTTTGTTGAATGTACCTGGAAAATTATATGGGAGTGTATTGATTGAGAGAGTAAAGGCATGTATAGAGCATCAGACTGGGGAGTAGCATTGTGGTTTCAGAAGTGGTAGAGGATGTGTGGATCAGGTATTTAATTTAAAGAATTTGTGTGAGAAATAATTAGAAAAACAGGTGGATTTGTATGTTGCATTTATGGATCTGACAAGGTTGATAGAAATGCTTTGTGGAAGGTCTTAAGAATGTATGGTGTTGGGGGTAAACTGATAGAAACAGCGATCAGTTTCTATCAAGGGTATATGGCATTTGTGTGAATAGAAAGAGAGGAGAGTGATTGGATCTCAATGAAAGTTGACCTGTGGCAAGGGTGTGTGATGTCACGATGGTTGTTTAATTTGTTTGTGAATGGTATGGCGAGGGAGGTGAATACAAGAGTTTTGGAGAGAGGGATGGGTATGCAGTCTGTTAGGGATGAGAGGGTCTGGGAAGTGATTCCAGTGTTCATTGATGATACATCTCTAGATGCTGATTCAAGTGAGAAACTGCAGAAGTTGGTGACTGAGTTTGGTAAAGTGTGTGAATGGAGAAAGTTGAGAGTAAATGTGAATAAAAGCAAGGTTATTAGTTCTGCGGGGTTGACAGGCAATCTGGTTGAGATGTAAGTTTGAATGGAGAATGATTGGAGGAAGTAAAATGTTTTAGATATCCAGGAGTGGACTTGGCAATGGATGGAACCATGGAAGTGGAAGTGGGTCATAGGGTTGGGAGGGTTTTAAAGTTGTGTACAAGGTGAAAACGATATCTTGTAGAGCAAATATGGGCATGTTTGAACTAATGTTTTGGTCGAGGTGGTGTGCAAAGTGAGAGGGTTAGGGAGAATGATTTGGTCAACAGAAAAGAGGTAGTAAAGCTTTGCGGAAGATGAAAGCCAGCAAGGCAGTGGGTTTGGATGGTATTGCAGCAAGGTAGTGGGTTTGGATGGTATTGCAGTGGAATTTATTAAAAAAGGGGTGACTATTGTTGACTGGTTGGTAAGGTTACTTAATGTATGTATGACTCATGGTGAGGTGCCTGAGGGCTGGCGGAATGCTTGCATAGTGCCATTGTACAAAGGCAAAGGGGAGAAGAGTGAGTGCTCAAATTACAGAGGTATAAGTTTGTTGAGTATTCCTGGTAAATTATATGGGAGGGTATTGATTGAGAGGGTGAAGGCATGTACAGAGCGTCAGATTGGATAAGAGCAGTGTGGTTTCAGAAGTGGTAGAGGATGTGTGGATCAGTTGTTTGCTCTGAAAAATGTCTGAAAAATACTTAGAAAAGCAAGTGGATCTGAGTGTAGCATTTATGGGTCTGGAGAAGGCATATGATAGAGTTGATAGAGATACAGTACTCTATGGAAGGTATTAAGAATATATGGTGTGGGATGTAAGTTGTTAGAAGCAGTGAAAAGTTTTTATCGAGGATGTAAGGCATGTGTATGTGTAGGACAAGAGGAAAGTGATTGGTTCTCAGTGAATGTTGGTTTGCGGCAAGGGTGCGTGATGTCTCCATGGTTGTTTTATTTGTTTATGGATGAGGTTGTTAGGGAGGTGAATGCAAGAGTTTTGGAAAGAGGGGTAAGTATGCAGTCTGTTGTGGATGGGAGAGATTGGGAAGTGAGTCAGTTGTTGTTCGCTGGTGGTACAGCGCTGGTGGCTGATTCGTGTGAGAAACTGCAGAAGCTGGTGACTGAGTTTGGTAAAGTGTGTGAAAGAAGAAAGCTGAGAGTAAGGTTATTAGGTACAGTAGGGTTGAGGGACAAGTCAATTGGGAGGTAAGTTTGAATGGAGAAAAACTGGAGGAAGTGAAGTGTTTTAGATATCTGGGAGTGGGTTTGGCAGTGGATGGAACCATGGAAGCGGAAGTGAATCATAGGTTGGGGGAGGGGCGAAAGTTTTGTGAACATTGAAAAATGTGTGGAAGTTGAGAACGCTATTTTGGAAAGCAAAATTGGGTATGCTTGAAGGAATAATGGTTCCACAATGTAATATGGTTGCGATGCATGGGCTATAGATAAGAGTTGTGCGGAGGAGGGTGGATGTGCTGGAAACAAGATGTTTGAGGACAATATGTGGTGTGAGGTGGTTTGATTGAGTAAGTAATGAAAGGGTAAGAGAGATGTGTGGTAATAAAAAGAGTTTGGTTGAGAGAGCAGAAGAGGGTGTTTTGAAATGGTTGGGGCACATGGAGAGAATGAGTGAGGAAAGATTGACAAGAGGATATATGTGTCAGAGGTGGAGGAAACGAGGAGAAGTAGGAAACCAAATTGAAGGTGGAAAGATGGAGTGGAAAAGATTTTGAGTGATCGGGGCCTGAACATGCAGGAGGGTGAAAGGCTTGCAAGGAATAGAGTGAATTGGAACGATGTTGTATACCGGGTCGATGTGATGTCAGTGGATTGAACCAGGGCATGTGAAGTGTCTGGGGTAAAACATGGAAAGTTCTGTGAGGCCTGGATGTGGAAAGGGAGCTGTGGTTTCGGTGCATTATACATAACAGCTAGAGACTGAGTGTGAATGAATGTGGCCTTTGTTTTCTTTTCCTGGTGCTACTTCTCGCACATGAGGGGGAGGGGGTTGTTATTTCATATGTGGCGGGGTGGCAACGGGAATGAACAAGGGCAGACAATATGAATTATGTACATGTGTATATATGTATTTGTCTGTGTGTATATATTTGAATATGTTGAGATGTACAGGTATGTATATATGCTTGTTTGGACGTGTATGTATATGCATGTGTATTTGGGTGGGTTGGGCCATTCTTTCGTCTGTTTCCTTGCGCTACTTCGCTAACGTGGGAGACAGCGACAAAGTATAATAAAATATATAAATGAATATTGAAGTAATGGTAGTTCCAACAATATTACAATGTTATGAGGCGTAGGCTATAGATAAGATCGTGTCGATGAGGATGGATCTATTGGAAATAAATTGCTTGAGGAAAATATGTGACTTGCCTTGATTGAAAAAGTAATGAAAAGGTAAGAGGGATTATTTATTTATGTTTTTTTTTTTTTTTTATACTTTGTCGCTGTCTCCCGCGTTTGCGAGGTAGCGCAAGGAAACAGACGAAAGAAATGGCCCAACCCCCCCCCATACACATGTACATACACACGTCCACACACGCAAATATACATACCTACACAGCTTTCCATGGTTTACCCCAGACGCTTCACATGCCTTGATTCACTCCACTGACAGCACGTCAACCCCTGTATACCACATCGCTCCAATTCACTCTATTCCTTGCCCTCCTTTCACCCTCCTGCATGTTCAGGCCCCGATCACACAAAATCTTTTTCACTCCATCTTTCCACCTCCAATTTGGTCTCCCTCTTCTCCTCGTTCCCTCCACCTCCGACACATATATCCTCTTGGTCAATCTTTCCTCACTCATTCTCTCCATGTGCCCAAACCATTTCAAAACACCCTCTTCTGCTCTCTCAACCACGCTCTTTTTATTTCCACACATCTCTCTTACCCTTACGTTACTTACTCGATCAAACCACCTCACACCACACATTGTCCTCAAACATCTCATTTCCAGCACATCCATCCTCCTGCGCACAACTCTATCCATAGCCCACGCCTCGCAACCATACAACATTGTTGGAACCACTATTCCTTCAAACATACCCATTTTTGCTTTCCGAGATAATGTTCTCGACTTCCACACATTTTTCAAGGCTCCCAAAATTTTCGCCCCCTCCCCCACCCTATGATCCACTTCCGCTTCCATGGTTCCATCCGCTGACAGATCCACTCCCAGATATCTAAAACACTTCACTTCCTCCAGTTTTTCTCCCTTCAAACTCACCTCCCAATTGACTTGACCCTCAACCCTACTGTACCTAATAACCTTGCTCTTATTCACATTTACTCTTAACTTCCTTCTTCCACACACTTTACCAAACTCAGTCACCAGCTTCTGCAGTTTCTCACATGAATCAGCCACCAGCGCTGTATCATCAGCGAACAACAACTGACTCACTTCCCAAGCTCTCTCATCCCCAACAGACTTCATACTTGCCCCTCTTTCCAGGACTCTTGCATTTACCTCCCTAACAACCCCATCCATAAACAAATTAAACAACCATGGAGACATCACACACCCCTGCCGCAAACCTACATTCACTGAGAACCAATCACTTTCCTCTCTTCCTACACGTACACATGCCTTACATCCTCGATAAAAACTTTTCACTGCTTCTAACAACTTATTTATGTATTATACTTAATTGCTGTTTCCCACATCAGTCATATACATATATATATATATATATATATATATATATATATATATATATATATATATATATATATATATATTTTATTTATTTATTTTGCTTTTGCTGTCTCCCATGTTAGCGAGGTAGCGCAAGGAAACAGATGAAAGAATGGCCCAACCCACCCACATACACATGTATATACATACATGTCCACACACGCATATATACATACCTATAAATCTCAACATTTACATATACACACACAGACATATACATGTATACACGTACATAATTCATACTTCTTTTTCTTTTCTCTTTCAAACTATTCGCCATTTCCTGCGTTAGCGAGGTAGCGTTAAGAACAAAGAACTGGGCCTTTGAGGGAATATCCTCACCTGGCCCCCTTCTCTGTTCCTTCTATTGGAAAATTAAAAAAAAAAATAATGAGAGGGGAGGATTTCCAGCCCCCCCGCTCCCTCCCCTTTTAGTCGCCTTCTACGACACGCAGGGAATACGTGGGAAGTATTCTTTCTCCCCTATCCCCAGGGATAATTCATACTGTCTGCCTTTATTCATTCCCATCTCCACTCCGCCACACATGAAATAACAACCCCCTCCCTCCTCATGTGCGCGAGGTAGTGCTAGGAAAAGACGACAAAGACCACATTCGTTCACACTCAGTCTCTAGCTGTCATGTAATAATGCACTGAAACCACAGCTCCCTTTCCACATCCAGGCCCCACAGAACTTTCCATGGCTTACCCCAGATGCTTCACATGCCCTGGTTCAATCCATTGACAGCACATCAACCCAGGTATACCACATCAATTCAGTTCATTCTGTTCCTTGCACAACTTTCACCCTCCTGCATGTTCAGGCCCCGATCACTCAAAATCTTTTTCACTCCATCTTTCCACCTCCAATTTGGTCTCCCACTTCTTCTCGTTCCCTCCACCTCTGACACATATATCCTCTTGGTCAATCTTTCCTCACTCATTCTCTCCATGTGACCAAACCATTTCAAAGCACCCTCTTCTGCTCTCTCAACCACACTCTTTTTATTACCACACATCTCTCTTACCCTTTCATTACTTACTTGATCAAACCACATTGTCCTCAAACATCTCATTTTTGCACATCCACCCTTCTCCGCACAACCTTATCCATAGCCCATGCCTCGCAACCATATAACATTGTTGAAACCATTATTCCTTCAAACATACCCATTTTTGCTTTCCGAGATAATGTTCTCGACTTTCACACATTCTTCAACGCTCCCAGAACTTTCGCTCCCTCCCCCACCCTATGATTCACTTCCTCTTCCATGGTTCCATCCGCTGCCAAATCCACTCCCAGATATCTAAAACACTTTACTTCCTCCAGTTTTTTTCCATTCAAACTTACCACCTAATTGACTTGACCCTTAACCCTACTGTACCTAATACCCTTGCTCTTATTCAAAGTTACTCTCAACTTCCTTCTTTCACACACTTTACCAAACTCAGTCTCTGGCTTCTGCAGTTTCTCACATGAATCATCCACTAGCGCTGTATCATCAGCGAACAAGAACTGACTCACTTCCCAAGCTCTCTCATCCACAACAGACTTCATACTTGCCCCTCTTTCCAAAACTCTTGCATGCACCTACCTAATAACCCCATCCATAAACAAATTAAACAACCATGGAGACATCACATACCCCTGCCGCAAACCTACATTCACTGAGAACCAATCACTTTCCTCTCTTCCTACACATACACATGCTTTACATCCTCGATAAAAACTTTTCACTGCTTCTAATAACTTGCCTCCCACACCATATATTCTTAATACCTTCCACAGAGCATCTCTATCAACTCTTATCATATGCCTTCTCCAGATCCGTAAATGCTACATACAAATCCATGTGCTTTTCAAAGTATTTCTCATACATTCTTCCAAGCGAACACTTGATCCACATATCCTCTACCACTTCTGAAACCACACTGCTCTTCACCAATCTGATGCTCTGTACAGATTATGTATATATTTATTTTTTTTTTTTGCTTTGTCGCTGTCTCCCACGTTTGCGAGGTATATATGTATATATATTTTTTTCTTTTTTTCTGTCTCCCGCGTTTGCGAGGTAGCGCAAGGAAACAGACGAAAGAAATGGCCCAACCCACCCCCATACACATGTATATACATACGTCCACACCCTTACGTTACTTACTCGATCAAACCACCTCACACCACACATTGTCCTCAAACATCTCATTTCCAGCACATCCATCCTCCTGCGCACCACTCTATCCATAGCCCACGCCTTGCAACCATACAACATTGTTGGAACCACTATTCCTTCAAACATACCCATTTTTGCTTTCCGAGATCATGTTCTCGACTTCCACGCATTCTTCAAGGCTCCCAGAATTTTCGCCCCCTCCCCCATCCTATGATCCACTTCCGCTTCCATGGTTCCATCCGCTGCCAGATCCACTCACAGGTATCTAAAACACTTTACTTCCTCCAGTTTTTCTCCATTCAAACTCACCTCCCAATTGACTTGACCCTCAACCCTACTGTACCTAATAACCTTGCTCTTATTCACATTTACTCTTAACTTTCTTCTTTCACACACTTTACCAAACTCAGTCACCAGCTTCTGCAGTTTCTCACATGAATCAGCCACCAGCGCTGTATCATCAGCGAACAACAACTGACTCACTTCCCAAGCTCTCTCATCCCAACAGACTTCATACTTGCCCCTCTTTCCAAAACTCTTGCATTCACCTCCCTAACAACCCCATCCATAAATAAATTAAAAAACCATGGAGACATCACACACCCCTGCCGCAAACCTACATTCACTGAGAACCAATCACTTTCCTCTCTTCCTACACGTACACATGCCTTACATCCTCGATAAAAACTTTTCACTGCTTCTAACAACTTGCCTCCCACACCATATATTCTTAATACCTTCCACAGAGCATCTCTATCAACTCTATTGTATGCCTTCTCCAGATCCATAAATGCTACATACAAATCCATTTGCTTTTCTAAGTATTTCTCACATACATTCTTTGAAGCAAACACCTGATCCACACATCCTCTACCACTTCTGAAACCACACTGCTCTTCCCCAATCTGATGCTCTGTACATGCCTTCACCCTCTCAATCAATACCCTCCCATATAATTTGCCAGGAATACTCAACAAACTTATACCTCTGTAATTTGAGCACTCACTCTTATCCCCTTTGCCTTTGTACAATGGCACTATGCACGCATTCCGCCAATCCTCAGGCACCTCACCATGAGTCATACATACATTAAATAACCTTACCAACCAGTCAACAATACAGTCACCCCCTTTTTTAATATATATAGAGATATTGATAGAGATGCTCTGTGGAAGGTATTAAGAATATATGGTGTGGGAGGAAAGTTGTTAGAAGCAGTGAAAAGTTTTTATCAAGGATGTAAGGCATGTGTATGTGTAGGAAGAGAGGAAAGTGATTGGTTCTCAGTGAATGTAGGTTTGCGGCAGGGGTGTGTGATGTCTCCATGGTTGTTTAATTTGTTTATGGATGGGGTTGTTAGGGAGGAAAATGCAAGAGTTTTGGAAAGAGGGGCAAGTATGAAGTCTGTTGGGGATGAGAGAGCTTGGGAAGTGAGTCAGTTGTTGTTCGCTGATGATACAGCGCTGGTGGCTGATTCATGTGAGAAACTGCAGAAGCTGGTGCTGAGTTTGGTAAAGTGTGTGAAAGAAGAAAGTTAAGAGTAAATGTGAATAAGAGCAAGGTTATTAGGTACAGTAGGGTTGAGGGTCAAGTCAATTGGGAGGTGAGTTTGAATGGAGAAAAACTGGAGGAAGTGAAGTGTTTTAGATATCTGGGAGTGGATCTGGCAGCGGATGGAACCATGGAAGCGGAAGTGGATAATAGGGTGGGGGAGGGGGCGAAAATTCTGGGGGCCTTGAAGAATGTGTGGAAGTCGAGAACATTATCTTGGAAAGCAAAAATGGGTATGTTTGAAGGAATAGTGGTTCCAACAATGTTGTATGGTTGCGAGGCGTGGGCTATGGATAGAGTTGTGCGCAGGAGGATGGATGTGCTGGAAATGAGATGTTTGAGGACAATGTGTGGTGTGAGGTGGTTTGATCGAGTGAGTAACGTAAGGGTAAGAGAGATGTGTGGAAATAAAAAGAGCGTGGTTGAGAGAGCAGAAGAGGGTGTTTTGAAGTGGTTTGGGCACATGGAGAGAATGAGTGAGGAAAGATTGACCAAGAGGATATATGTGTCGGAGGTGGAGGGAACGAGGAGAAGAGGGAGACCAAATTGGAGGTGGAAAGATGGAGTGAAAAAGAGTTTGTGTGATCGGGGCCTGAACATGCAGGAGGGTGAAAGGAGGGCAAGGAATAGAGTGAATTGGATCAATGTGGTATACCGGGGTTGACGAGCTGTCACTGGATTTAATCAAGGCATGTGAAGCGTCTGGGGTAAACCATGGAAAGCTGTGTAGGTATGTATATATTTGTGTGTGTGGAAGTATGTATATACATGTGTATGGGGGGGTTGGGCCATTTCTTTCGTCTGTTTCCTTGCGCTACCTCGCAAACGCGGGAGACAGCGACAAAGTATAATAAAAAAAAAATATAATAATATATATATATATATATATATATATATATATATATATATATATATATATTTATTTTTTCTTTTTTTTTTGTCGCTGTCTCCCGCGTTTGCGAGGTAGCGCAAGGAAACAGACGAAAGAAATGGCCCAACCCACCCCCATACACATGTATATACATACGTCCACACACGCAAATATACATACCTACACAGCTTTCCATGGTTTACCCCAGACGCTTCACATGCCCTGATTCAATCCAGTGACAGCACGTCAACCCCGGTATACCACATTGATCCAATTCACTCTATTCCTTGCCCTCCTTTCACCCTCCTGCATGTTCAGGCCCCGATCACACAAAATCTTTTTCACTCCATCTTTCCACCTCCAATTTGGTCTCCCACTTCTCCTCATTCCCTCCACCTCCGACACATATATCCTCTTGGTCAATCTTTCCTCACTCATTCTCTCCATGTGCCCAAACCATTTCAAAACACCCTCTTCTGCTCTCTCAACCACGCTCTTTTTATTTCCACACATCTCTCTTACCCTTACGTTACTTACTCGATCAAACCACCTCACACCACACATTGTCCTCAAACATCTCATTTCCAGCACATCCATCCTCCTGCGCACAACTCTATTCATAGCCCATGCCTCGCAACCATACAACATTGTTGGAACCACTATTCCTTCAAACATACCCATTTTTGCTTTCCGAGATAATGTTCTCGAATTCCACACATTCTTCAAGGCTCCCAGAATTTTCGCCCCCTCCCCCACCCTATGATCCACTTTCACTTCCATGGTTCCATCCGCTGCCAGATCCACTCCCAGATATCTAAAACACTTTACTTCCTCCAGTTTTTCTCCATTCAAACTTACCTCCCAGTTGACTTGATCCTCAACCCTACTGTACCTAATTACCTTGCTCTTATTCACATTTACTCTTAACTTTCTTCTTTCACACACTTTACCAAACTCAGTCACCAGCTTCTGCAGTTTCTCACATGAATCAGCCACCAGCGCTGTATCATCAGCGAACAACAACTGACTCACTTCCCAAGCTCTCTCATCCCCAACAGACTTCATACTTGCCCCTCTTTCCAAAACTCTTGCATTCACCTCCCTAACAACCCCATCCATAAACAAATTAAACAACCATGGAGACATCACACACCCCTGCCGCAAACCTACATTCACTGAGAACGAATCACTTTCCTCTCTACCTACACGTACACATGCCTTACATCCTCGATAAAAACTTTTCACTGCTTCTAACAACTTGCCTGCCACACCATATATTCTTAATACCTTCCACAGAGCATCTCTATCAACTCTATCATATGCCTTCTCCAGATCCATAAATGCTACATACAAATCCATTTGCTTTTCTAAGTATTTCTCACATACATTCTTCAAAGCAAACCCCTGATCCACACATCCTCTACCACTTCTGAAACCACACTGCTCTTCCCCACACTGATGCTCTGTACATGCCTTCACCCTCTCAATCAATACCCTCCCATATAATTTACCAGGAATACTCAACAAACTTATACCTCTGTAATTTGAGCACTCATTCTTATCCCCTTTGCCTTTGTACAATGGCACTATGCACGCATTCCGCCAATCCTCAGGTACCTCACCATGAGTCATACATACATTAAATAACCTTACCAACCAGTCAACAATACAGTCACCCCCTTTTTTAATAAATTCCACTGCAATACCATCCAAACCTGCTGCCTTGCCAGCTTTCATCTTCCGCAAAGCTTTTACTACCTCTTCTCTGTTTACCAAATCATTTTCCCTAACCCTCTCACTTTGCACACCCCCTCGACCAAAACACCCTATATCTGCCACTCTATCATCAAACACATTCAACAAACCTTCAAAATACTCACTCCATCTCCTTCTCACATCACCACTACTTGTTATCACCTCCCCATTTGCGCCCTTCACTGAAGTTCCCATTTGCTCCCTTGTCTTACGGACTTTATTTACCTCCTTCCAGAACATCTTTTTATTCTCCCTAAAATTTAATGATACTCTCTCACCCCAACTCTGATTTGCACTTTTTTTCACCTCTTGCACCTTTCTCTTGACCTCCTGTCTCTTTCTTTTATACTTCTCCCACTCAATTTCATTTTTTCCCTGCAAAAATCGTCCAAATATATATATATATATATATATATATATATATATATATATATATATATATACGTATGTAAGTAGGAGAGATGGCCAGAGAGCGTTATTGGATTACGTGTTAATTGACAGGCGCGCGAAAGATAGACTTTTGGATGTTAATGTGCTGAGAGGTGCAACTGGAGGGATGTCTGATCATTATCTTGTGGAGGCCAAGGTGAAGATTTGTATGGGTTTTCAGAAAAGAAGAGTGAATGTTGGGATGAAGAGGGTCATGAGAGTAAGTGAGCTTGGGAAGGAGACTTATGTGAGGAAGTACCAGGAGAGACTGAGTACAGAATGGAAAAAGGTGAGAACAATGGAAGTAAGGGGAGTGGGGGAGGAATGGGATGTATTTAGGGAATCATTGATGGATTGCGCAAAAGATACTTGTGGCATGAGAAGAGTGGGAGGTGGGTTGATTAGAAAGGGTAGTGAGTGGTGGGATGAAGAAGTAAGATTATTAGTGAAAGAGAAGAGAGAGGTATTTGGACGATTTTTGCTGGGAAAAAATGCAATTGAGTGGGAGATGTATAAAAGAAAGAGACAGGAGGTCAAGAGAAAGGTGCAAGAGGTGAAAAAGAGGGCAAATGGGAGTTGGTGTGAGAGAGTATCATTAAATTTTAGGGAGAATAAAAAGATGTTCTGGATGGAGGTAAATAAAGTGCGTAAGACAAGGGAGCAAATGGGAACTTCAGTGAAGGGCGCAAATGGGGAGTTGATAACAAGTAGTGGTGATGTGAGAAGGAGATGGAGTGAGTATTTTGAAGGTTTGTTGAATGTGTTTGATGATAGAGTGGCAGATATAGGGTGTTTTGGTCGAGGTGGTGTGCAAAGTGATAGGGTTAGGGAAAATGATTTGGTAAACAGAGAAGAGGTACTAAAAGCTTTGCAGAAGATGAAAGCCGGCAAGGCAGCAGGTTTGGATGGTATTGCAGTGGAATTTATTAAAAAAGGGGGTGACTGTATTGTTGAGTGGTTGGTAAGGTTATTTAATGTATGTATGACTCATGGTGAGGTGCCTGAGGATTGGCGGAATGCATGCATAGTGCCGTTGTACAAAGGCAAAGGGGATAAGAGTGAGTGCTCAAATTACAGAGGTATAAGTTTGTTAAGTATTCCTGGTAAATTATATGGGAGGGTATTGATTGCGAGGGTGAAGGCACGTACAGAGCATCAGATTGGGGAAGAGCAGTGTGGTTTCAGAAGTGGTAGAGGATGTGTGGATCAGGTGTTTGCTTTGAAGAATGTATGTGAGAAATACTTAGAAAAGCAAATGGATTTGTATAAAAGCAAATGGATTTGTATGTAGCATTTATGGATCTGGAGAAGGCATATGATAAAGTTGATAGAGATGCTCTTTGGAAGGTATTAAGAATACATGGTGTGGGAGGCAAGTTGTTAGAAGCAGTGAAAAGTTTTTATCGTGGATGTAAGGCATATGTACGTGTAGGAAGAGAGGAAAGTGATTCGTTCTTAGTGAATGTAGGTTTGCGGCAGGGGTTTGTGATGTCTCCATGGTTGTTTAATTTGTTTATGGATGGGGTTGTTAGGGAGGTGAATGCAAGAGTTTTGGAAAGAGGGGCAAGTATGAAGTCTGTTGGGGATGAGAGAGCTTGGGAAGTGAGTCAGTTGTTGTTCGCTGATGATACAGCGCTGGTGGCTGATTCATGTGAGAAACTGCAGAAGCTGGTGACTGAGTTTGGTAAAGTGTGTGAAAGAAGAAAGTTAAGAGTAAATGTGAATAAGAGCAAGGTTATTAGGTACAGTAGGGTTGAGGGTCAAATCAATTGGGAGGTGAGTTTGAATGGAGAAAAACTGGAGGAAGTGAAGTGTTTTAGATATCTGGGAGTGGATCTGGCAGCGGATGGAACCATGGAAGCGGAAGTGGATCATAGGGTGGGGGAGGGGGCGAAAATCCTGGGAGCCTTGAAGAATGTGTGGAAGTCGAGAACATTATCTCGGAAAGCAAAATTGGGTATGTTTGAAGGAATAGTGGTTCCAACAATGTTGTATGGTTGTGAGGCGTGGGCTATGGATAGAGTTGTGCGCAGGAGGGTGGATGTGCTGGAAATGAGATGTTTAAGAACAATGTGTGGTGTGAGGTGGTTTGATCGAGTAAGTAACTTAAGGGTAATAGAGATGTGTGGAAATTACAAGAGCATGGTTGAGAGAGCAGAAGAGGGTAATTTGAAATGATTTGGGCACATGGAGAGAATGAGTGAGGAAAGATTGACCACGAGGATATATGTGTTGGAGGTGGAGGGAACGAGGAGAAGTGGGAGACCAAATTGGAGGTGGAAAGATGGAATGAAAAAGATTTTGTGTGATCGGGGCCTGAACATGCAGGAGGATGAAAGGAGGGCAAGGAATAGAGTGAATTGGATCGATATGGTATACCGGGGTTGACGTTCTGTCAGTGGATTGAATCAGGGCATGTGAAGCGTCTGGGGTAAACCATGGAAAGCTGTGTAGGTATGTATATTTGCGTGTGTGGACGTATGTATATACATGTGTATGGGGGTGGGTTGGGCCATTTCTTTCGTCTGTTTCCTTGCGCTATCTCGCAAACGTGGGAGACAGCGGCAAAAAAAAAAAAAGTTGTATATATATATATATATATATATATATATATATATATATTTTTTTTTTTTTTCTTTCAAACTGTTCGCCATTTCCCGCATTAGCGAGGTAGCGTTAAGAACAGAGGACTGGGCCTTTGAGGGAATACCCTCACCTGGTCCAATTCTCTGTTCCTTCTTTTGGAAAATTAAAAAAAAAAAAAACGAGAGGGGAGGATTTCCAGCCCCCCGCTCCCTCCTCTTTTAGTCGCCTTTTACGACACGCAGGGAATACGTGGGAAGTATCCTTTGTCCCCTATCCCCAGGGAAAATATATATATATATATATATATATATATATATATATATATATATATATATATATATATATAACTTGTAGATTTATGTGCTGAAAAAGGACTGATGATTGGGAATACCTGGTTTAAAAAGCGAGATATACATAAGTATACTTATAAGTATACTTATGTAAGTGAGCTTGAGAAGGAGACCTGTGTGAGGAAGTACCAGGAGAGACTGAGTACAGATTGGAAAAAGGTGAAAACAATGGAAGCAAGGGTAGTGGGGGAGGAATGGGATGTATTTAGGGAATCAGTGATGGATTGCGCAAAAGATGCTTGTGGCATGAGAAGAGTGGGAGGTGGGTTGACTAGAAAGGGTAGTGAGTGGTGGGATGAAGAAGTAAGAGTATTAGTGAATGAGAAGAGAGAGGCATTTGGACGATTTTTGCAGGGAAAAAATGCAATTGAGTGGGAGATGTATAAAAGAAAGAGACAGGAGGTCAAGAGAAAGGTGCAAGAGGTGAAAAAAAGGGCAAATGAGAGTTGGGGTGAGAGAGTATCATTAAATTTTAGGGAGAATAAAAAGATGTTCTGGAAGGAGGTAAATAAAGTGCGTAAGACAAGGGAGCAAATGGGAACTTCAGTGAAGGGCGCAAATGGGGAGGTGATAACAAGTAGTGGTGATGTGAGAAGGAGATGGAGTGAGTATTTTGAAGGTTTGCTGAATGTGTTTGATGATGGAGTGGCAGATATAGGGTGTTTTGGTCGAGGTGGTGTGCAAAGTGAGAGGGTTAGGGAAAATGATTTGGTAAACAGAGAAGAGGTAGTGAAGGCTTTGCGGAAGATGAAAGCCGGCAAGGCAGCAGGTTTGGATGGTATTGCAGTGGAATTTATTAAAAAAGTGGGTGACTGTATTGTTGACTGGTTGGTAAGGTTATTTAATGTATGTATGACTCATGGTGAGGTGCCTGAGGATTGGCGGAATGCGTGCATAGTGCCATTGTACAAAGGCAAAGGGGATAAGAGTGAGTGCTCAAATTACATAGGTATAAGTTTGTTGAGTATTCCTGGTAAATTATATGGGAGGGTATTGATTGAGAGGGTGAAGGCATGTACAGAGCATCAGATTGGGGAAGAGCAGTGTGGTTTCAGAAGTGGTAGAGGATGTGTGGATCAGGTGTTTGCTTTGAAGAATGTATGTGAGAAATACTTAGAAAAGCAAATGGATTTGTATGTAGCATTTATGGATCTGGAGAAGGCATATGATAGAGTTGATAGAGATGCTCTGTGGAAGGTATTAAGAATATATGGTGTGGGAGGAAAGTTGTTAGAAGCAGTGAAAAGTTTTTATCGAGGATGTAAGGCATGTGTACGTGTAGGAAGAGAGGAAAGTGATTGGTTCTCAGTGAATGTAGGTTTGCGGCAGGGGTGTGTGATGTCTCCATGGTTGTTTAATTTGTTTATGGATGGGGTTGTTAGGGAGGTAAATGCAAGAGTTTTGGAAAGAGGGGCAAGTATGAAGTCTGTTGGGGATGAGAGAGCTTGGGAAGTGAGTCAGTTGTTGTTCGCTGATGATACAGCGCTGGTGACTGATTCATGTGAGAAACTGCAGAAGCTGGTGACTGAGTTTGGTAAAGTGTGTGGAAGAAGAAAGTTAAGAGTAAATGTGAATAAGAGCAAGGTTATTAGGTACAGTAGGGTTGAGGGTCAAGTCAATTGGGAGGTGAGTTTGAATGGAGAAAAACTGGAGAAAGTGAAGTGTTTTAGATATCTGGGAGTGGATCTGGCAACGGATGGAACCATGGAAGCGGAAGTGGATCATAGGGTGGGGGAGGGGGCGAAAATTCTGGGGGCCTTGAAAAATGTGTGGAAGTCGAGAACATTATCTCGGAAAGCAAAAATGGGTATGTTTGAAGGAATAGTGGTTCCAACAATGTTGTATGGTTGTGAGGCGTGGGCTATGGATAGAGTTGTGCGCAGGAGGATGGATGTGCTGGAAATGAGATGTTTGAGGACAATGTGTGGTGTGAGGTGGTTTGATCGAGTGAGTAACGTAAGGGTAAGAGAGATGTGTGGAAATAAAAAGAGCGTGGTTGAGAGAGCAGAAGAGGGTGTTTTGAAGTGGTTTGGTCACATGGAGAGGATGAGTGAGGAAAGATTGACCAAGAGGATATATGTGTCGGAGGTGGAGGGAGCAAGAAGAAGAGGGAGACCAAATTGGAGGTGGAAAGATGGAGTGAAAAAGATTTTGTGTGATCGGGGCCTGAACATGCAGGAGGGTGAAAGGAGGGCAAGGAATAGAGTGAATTGGAGCGATGTGGTATACCGGGGTTGACGTGCTGTCAGTGGATTGAATCAAGGCATGTGAAGCGTCTGGGGTAAACCATGGAAAGCTGTGTAGGTATGTATATTTGCGTGTGTGGACGTGTGTATATACATGTGTATGGGGGGGGTTGGGCCAATTCTTTCGTCTGTTTTCTTGCGCTACCTCGCAAACGCGGGAGACAGCGACAAAAAAAAAAAAAAAAAAAAAAAAAACCTTATATAAGTAGGAGAGATGGCCAGAGAGCGTTATTGGATTACGTGTTAATTGACAGGCACGCGAAAGAGTGACTTTTGGATGTTAATGTGCTGAGGGGTACAACTGGAGGGATCTTTTCTTTCTTTCAAACTATTCGCCATTTCCCGCGTTAGCAAGGTAGCGTTAAGAACAGAGAACTGGGCCCTTAAGGGAATATCCTCACCTGGCCCCCTTCTCTATTCCTTCTGCAGAAGGAAGTGGATGGATGTCTGGAGGGATGTCTGATCATTATCTTGTGGTGGCTAAGGTGAAGATTTGTATGGGTTTTCAGAAAAGAAGAGTGAATGTTGGGGTGAAGAGGGTGGTAAGAGTAAGTGAGCTTGGGAAGGAGACTTGTGTGAGGAAGTACCAGGAGAGACTGAGTACAGAATGGAAAAAGGTGAGAACAATGGAAGTAAGGGGAGTGGGGGAGGAATGGGATGTATTTAGGGAATCAGTGATGGATTGCGCAAAAGATGCTTGTGGTATGAGAAGAGTGGGAGGTGGGTTGATTAGAAAGGGTAGTGAGTGGTGGGATGAAGAAGTAAGAGTATTAGTGTAAGAGAAGAGAGAGGCATTTGGACGATTTTTGCAGGGAAAAAATGAAATTGAGTGGGAGACGTATAAAAGAAAGAGACACGAGGTCAAGAGAAAGATGCAAGAGGTGAAAAAAAGGGCAAATGAGAGTTGGGGTGAGAGAGTATTATTAAATTTTAGGGAGAATAAAAAGATGTTCTGGAAGGAGGTAAATAAAGTGCGTAAGACAAGGGAGCAAATGGGAACTTCAGTGAAGGGCGCAAATGGGGAGGTGATAACAAGTAGTTGTGATGTGAGAAGGAGATGGAGTGAGTATTTTGAAGGTTTGTTGAATGTGTTTGATGATAGAGTGACAGATATAGGGTGTTTTGGTCGAGGTGGTGTGCAAAGTGCGAGGGTTAGGGAAAATGATTTGGTAAACAGAGAAGAGGTAGTAAAAGCTTTGCGGAAGATGAAAGCCGGCAAGGCAGCAGGTTTGGATGGTATTGCAGTGGAATTTATTAAAAAAGGGGGTGACTGTATTGTTGACTTGTTGGTAAGGTTATTTAATGTATGTATGACTCATGGTGAGGTGCCTGAGGATTGGCGGAATGCGTGCATAGTGCCATTGTACAAAGGCAAAGGGGATAAGAGTGAGTGCTCAAATTACAGAGGTATAAGTTTGTTGAGTATTCCTGGCAAATTATATGGGAGGGTATTGATTGAGAGGGTGAAGGCATGTACAGAGCATCAGATTGGGGAAGAGCAGTGTGGTTTCAGAAGTGGTAGAGGATGTGTGGATCAGGTGTTTGCTTTGAAGAATATATGTGAGAAATACTTAGAAAAGCAAATGGATTTGTATGTAGCATTTATGGATCTGGAGAAGGCATATGATAGAGTTGATAGAGATGCTCTGTGGAAGGTATTAAGAATATATGGTGTGGGAGGCAAGTTGTTAGAAGCAGTGAAAAGTTTTTATCGAGGATGTAAGGCATGTGTACGTGTAGGAAGAGAGGAAAGTGATTGGTTCTCAGTGAATGTAGGTTTGCGGCAGGGGTGTGTGATGTCTCCATGGTTGTTAAATTTGTTTATGGATGGGGTTGTTAGGGAGGTGAATGCAAGAGTTTTGGAAAGAGGGGCAAGTATGAAGTCTGTTGGGGATGAGAGAGCTTGGGAAGTGAGTCAGTTGTTGTTCGCTGATGATACAGCGCTGGTGGCTGATTCATGTGAGAAACCGCAGAAGCTGGTGACTGAGTTTGGTAAAGTGTGTGAAAAAAGAAAGTTAAGAGTAAATGTGAATAAGAGCAAGGTTATTAGGTACAGTAGGGTTGAGGGTCAAATCAATTGGGAGGTGAGTTTGAATGGAGAAAAACTGGAGGAAAAGAAGTGTTTTAGATATCTGGGAGTGGATCTGGCAACGGATGGAACCATGGAAGCGGAAGTGGATCATAGGGTGGGGGAGGGGGCGAAAATTCTGGGAGCCTTGAAGAATGTGTGGAAGTCGAGAACATTATTTCGGAAAGCAAAAATGGGTATGTTTGAAGGAATAGTGGTTCCAACAATGTTGTATGGTTGCGAGGTGTGGACTATGGATAGAGTTGTGCGCAGGAGGATGGATTTGCTGGAAATGAGATGTTTGAGGACAATGTGTCATGTGAGGTGGTTTGATCGAGTAAGTAACGTAAGGGTAAGAGAGATGTGTGGAAATAAAAAGAGCGTGGTTGAGAGAGCAGAAGAGGGTGTTTTGAAATGGTTTGGTCACATGGAGAGAATGAGTGAGGAAAGATTGACCAAGAGGATATATGTGTCGGAGGTGGAGGGAACGAGGAGAAGAGGGAGACCAAATTGGAGGTGGAAAGATGGAGTGAAAAAGATTTTGTGTGATCGGGGCCTGAACATGCAGGAGGGTGAAAGGAGGGCAAGGAATAGAGTGAACTGGAGCGATGTGGTATACCGGGGTTGACGTGCTGTCAGTGGATTGAATCAGGGCATGTGAGGCGTCTGGGGTAAACCATGGAAAGCTGTGTAGGTATGTGTATTTGCATGTGTGGGCGTATGTATATACATGTGTATGGGGGTGGGTTGGGCCATTTCTTTTGTCTGTTTCCTTGCGCTACCTCGCAAACGCGGGAGACAGCAACAAAGCAAAAAAAAATATATATATATATATATATATATATATATATATATATATATATATATATATTATCCCTGGGGATAGGGGAGAAAGAATTCTTCCCACATATTCCCTGCGTGTCGTAGAAGGCGACTAAAAGGGGAGGGAGCGGGGGGCTGGAAATCCTCCCCTCTTTTTTTTTTTTAATTTTCCAAAAGAAGGAACAGAGAAGGGGGCCAGGTGAGGATGTTCCCTCAGAGGCCCAGTCCTCTGTTCTTAACGCTACCTTGCTGATACGGGAAATGGCGAATAGTTTGAAAAGAAAAAATATATATATATATATATATATATATATATATATATATATATATATATATTTCATTTATGCATTTATTTTGCTTTGTTGCTGTCTCCCGCATTAAGAAGGTAGCGCAAGGAAACAGACAAAAGAGTCGCCCAACGCACCCACATACACATGTATATACATACACATCCACACTCGCAAATATACATACCTATACATCCTAAAGTATTTATTTTATTTATTTTGCTTTGTCAATTTCTCCCGCGTTAGCGAGGTAGCACAAGGAAACACACGAAAGAATGGCCCAACCCGCCCACATACACATGTATATACATACATGTCCACACACGCAACTATACATACCTATACATCTCAATGGACACATATATATACACACACAGACGTATACATATATACACTTATACATAATTCATAGTCCGCCCTTATTTGTTCCCATTGCCACCTCGCCACACATGGAATAACAACCCCCTCCCCCCTCATGTTTGTGAGGTAGCGCTAGGAAAGACACCAATGGCCCCATTCGTTCACACTCAGTCTCTAGCTGTCATGTAATAATGCACCGAAACCATAGCTCCCTTTCCACATCCAGGCCTCACACACTTTCCACGGTTTACCCCAGACGTTTCACATGCCTTGATTCAATCCATTGACAGCACGTCGACCCCGGCATACCACATCGATCCAATTCACTCTATTCCTTGCCCGCCTTTCACCCTCCTGCATGTTCAGGCCCCGATCACTCAAAATCTTTTTTACTCCATCTTTCCACCTACAGTTTGGTCTCCCACTTCTCCTCGTTCCCTCCACCTCTGACACATATATTCTCTTGGTCAATCTTTCCCCACTCATTCTCTCCATGTGACCAAACCATTACAAAACACCCTCTTCTGCTCTCTCAACCACACTCTTTTTATTTCCACACATCTCTCTCACCCTTACATTACTTACTCGATCAAACCACCTCACACCACATATTGTCCTCAAACATCTCATTTCCAGCACATCCACCCTCCTCTGCACAACTGTATCCGTAGCCCACGCCTCGCAACCATACAACATTGTTGGAACCACTATTCCTTCAAACATACCCATTTTTGCTTTCCGAGATAATGTTCTTGACTTCCAAACATTCTTCAAGGCTCCCAAAATTTTCGCCCCCTCCCCCACCCTATGATTCACTTCCGCTTCCATGGTTCCATCCGCTTCCAAATCCACTCCCAGATATCTTAAACACTTTACTTCCTCCAGTTTTTCTCCATTCAAACTTACCTCCCAATTGACTTGACCCTCAACCCTACTGTACCTAATAACCTTGCTCTTATTCACATTTACTCTTAACTTTCTTCTTTCACACACTTTACCAAACTCAGTCACCAGCTTCTGCAGTTTCTTACATGAATCAGCCACCAGCGCTGTATCATCAGCAAACAACAACTGACTCACTTCCCAAGCTCTCTCATCCACAACAGACTGCATACTTGCCCCCTTTCCAAAACTCTTGCATTCACCTCCCTAACAACCCTATCCATAAACAAATTAAACAATCATGGAGACATCACACACCCCTGCCGCAAACCTACATTCACTGAGAACCAATCAGTTTCTTTTCTTCCTACACGTACACATGCCTTACATCCTCGATAAAAAACTTTTCACTGCTTCTAACAACTTGCCTCCCACACCATATATTCTTTATACCTTCCACAAAGCATCTCTTTCAACTCTGTCATATGCCTCTCACTTTGCACACCACCTCGACCAAAACACCCTATATCTGCCACTCTATCATCAAACACATTCAACAAAACTTCAAAATATTCGCTCCACCTCCTTTGCACATCACCACTACTTGTTATCACCTCCCCATTAGCCCCCTTCACTGAAGTTCCCATTTGTTCCCTTGTCTTACGCACTTTATTTACCTCCTTCCAAAAATGATACTCTCTCACCCCAACTCTCATTTGCCCCCTTTTTCACCTCTTGCACCTTTCTCTTGACCTCTTGCCTCTTTCTTTTATACATCTCCCACTCATTTGCATTATTTCCCTTCAAATATCGTCCAAATGCCTCTTTCTTCTCTTTCACTAATAATCTTACTTCTTCATCCCACCACTCACTACCCTTTCTAATCTGCCCACCTCCCATGCCTCTCATGCCACAAGCATCTTTTGCACAAGCCATCACTGATTCCCTAAATGCATCCCATTCCTCCCCCACTCCCCTTACCTCCTTTGTTCTCATCTTTTTCCATTCTGTACTCTGTCTCTCCTTGTACTTCCTCACACAAGTCTCCTTCCCAAGCTCACTTACTCTCACCACTCTCTTCACCCCAACATTCTCTCTTCTTTTCTGGAAACTTCTACAAATCTCACCTTCGCCTCCACAAGATAATGATCAGACATCCCTCCAGTTGCACCTCTCAGCACATCAACATCCAAAAGTCTCTCTTTTGCGCGCCTGTCAGTTAACACATAATCCAATAACACTCTCTGGCATATGCCTTAGAATAAAAGGAGGGGAGGGTTTCTATCCCTCTGCTCCCATCCCCTTTAGTTGCCTTCTACAACACTCGAGGAATGTATGGGACGTATTCTTTCTCCTTTATCTCCTATTTCTAAAAGGGGAAACAGAAGAAGGAGTCATGCGGGGAATACTCATCCTCCTCGACGGCTCAGATTGGGTTGTCTAAGTGTGTGTAGATGTAACCAAGAGGAGAAAAAAGGAGAGATAGATAGTATGTTTGAGGACAGGAACTTGGATGTTTTGGCTTTGAGTGAAACAAAGCTCAAGGGTAAAGGGGAAGAGTGGTTTGGGAATGTCTTGGGAGTAAAGTCAGGGGTTAGTGAGGGACAAGAGCAAGGGAAGGAGTAGCACTACTCCTGAAACAGGAGTTGTGGGAGTATGTGATAGTGTCAGAAAGTACACTCTAGATTGATATGGGTAAAACTTAAAGTGGATGGAGAGTGAGATGGATGATTATTGGTGCATATGCACCTGGGCATGAGAAGAAAGATCTTGAGAGGCAAGTGTTTTGAGAGCAGCTGAGTGAGTGTGTTAGTAGTTTTGATGCATGAGGCTGGGTTATAGTGATGGATGATTTGAATGCACAGGTGATTAATGTGGCAGTTGAGGGAATAATTGGTGTACATGGGGTGTTCAGTGTTGGAAATGGTGAAGACCTTGTAGATTTATGTGCTGAAAAAGGACTGGTGATCGGGAATACCTGGTTTAAAAAGAGTGATATAGATACGTATACATATGTAAGTAGGAGAGATGGCCAGAGAGCGTTATTGCATTATGTGTTACTTGATAGGCACGCAAAAGAGAGACTTCTGGATGTTGATGTGCTGAGAGGTGCAATTGGAGGGATGTCTGATCATTATCTTGTGGAGGCAAAGGTGAAGATTCGTAGAGCTTTTCAGAAAAGAAGAGAGAATATTGGGGTGAAGAGAGTGGTGAGAGTAAGTGAGCTTGGAAGGGAGACTTGTGTGAGGAAGTATCAGGAGAGACTGAGTACTGTTTTGAAAAAGGTGAGAATAAAGGACGTAAGGGGAGTGGGGGAGGAATGGGATGTATTTAGGGAATCAGTGATGGCTTGCGCAAAAGATGCTTGTGGCGTAAGAAACATGGGAAATGGACAGATTAGAAAGGGTAGTGAGTTGTGGGATGAAGAAGAGAAATTATTAGTGACAGAGAAGAGAGAGGCATTTGGACGATTTTTGCAGGGAAAAAGTGCAAATGAGTGGGAGATGTATAAAAGAAAGAGGCAGGAGGTCAAGAGAAAGGTGTAGGAGGTGAAAAAGAGGGCAAATGAGAGTTGGGGCAAGGGGCTAATGGGGAGGTGATAACAAGTAGTGGTGATGTGAGGAGGAGATTGGGTGAGTATTTTGAAGGTTTGTTGAATGTGTGATGATAGAGTGGCAGATATAGGATGTTTTGGTCGAGGTGATGTGCAAAGTGAGAGGGTTAGGGAGAATGATTTGGTAAACAGAGAAGAAGTAGTAAAAGCTTTGCGGAAGATGAAAGCCGCAAGGCAGCGGGTTTGGATGGTATTGCAGTGGAATTTATTAAAAAAGGGGGTGACTGTATTGTTGGCTGGCTGGTAAACTTATTAAATGTATGTATGACTTATGGTGAGGTGCCTGAGGATTGGGAGAATGCTTGCATAGTGCCATTGTACAAAGGCAAAGGGGCTAAAATTGAGTGCTCAAATTACAGAGGTATAAGTTTGTTTAGTATTCCTGGGAAATTATATGGGAGGGTATTGATTGAGAGGTTGAAGGCATGTACAGAGCATCAGATTGGGGAAGAGCAATGTGGTTTCAGAATTGGTAGAGGATGTGTGGATCAGGTGTTTACTTTGAAGGATGTATGTGAGAAATACTTAGAAAAGCAAATGCATTTGTATTTAGCATTTATGGATCTGGAGAAGGCATATGATAGAGTTGATAGAGATGCTCTGTGGAAGGTATTAAGAATATATGGTGTGGGAGACAAGTTGTTAGAAGGATTGAAAAGTTTTTTCGAGGATGTAAGGCATGAGTGCGTGTAGGAAGAGAGGAAAGTGATTGGTTCTCCGTGAATGTTTTGCGGCAGGGGTGTGTGATGTCTCCATGGTTGTTTAATTTGTTTATGGATGGGGTTGTTAGGGAGGTGAATGCAATAGTTTTGGAAAGAGGGGCAAGTATGCAGTCTGTTGTGGATGAGATAGCTTGGGAAGTGAGTCAGTTGTTGTTCGCTGATGATACAGCGCTGGTGGCTGATTCGTGTGAGAAACTGCAGAAGCTGGTGACTGAGTTTGGTAAAGTGTGTGAAAGAAGAAAGCTGAGAGTAAATGTGAATATGAACAAGGTTATTAGGTACATTTGGGTTGAGGGACAAGTGAATTGGGAGGTAAGTTTTAACGGAGAAAAACTCTAGGAAGTGAAGTGTTTTAAATATCTGGGAGTGGATTTGGCAGCGGGTGGAACCATGGAAGCAGAAGCGAATCATAGGGTGGGGGAGGGGGCGTAAGTTCTTGGAGTGTTGAAAAATGTAAGGAAGTTGAGAACTTTATGTTGGAAAGCAAAAATGCGTATGTTTGAAGGAATAGTGGTTCCAACAATGTTTTATGGTTGCAAGGTGTGGAATATAGATAGAGTTGTGCGGAGGAGGGTGGATGTGCTGGAAATGAGATGTTTGATGACAATTTGTGGTGTGAGATGGTTTGATCGAGTAAGTCATGAAAGGGTAAGAGATGAGAGAGCAGAAGAAGGTGTTTTGAAATGGTTTGGTCACATGGAGAGAATGAGTGAGAAAGATTAACCAAGAGGATATATGTGTCAGAGGTGGAGGGAATGAGGAGAAGTGGGAGACCAAATTGAAGGTGCAATTATGGAATGAAAAAGAGTTTGAATGATCGGGGCCTGAACCTGCAGGAGGGTGAAAGGCATGTCAGGAATAGAGTGAATTGGAATAATGTGGTATACTGGGGTCGACGTGCTGTCAATGGATTGAACCAGGGCATGTGAAGTATCTGGGGTAAACCATGGAAAGTTCTGTGATGCCTGGATGTGGAAAGGGAGCTGTGGTTTCGGTGCATTATACATGACAGCTAGAGACTGAGTGTGAACGAATTTGGCCTTTGTTGTCTTTTCCTAGTGCTACCTCATGCACATGCCGGGGGAGGGGGTTTTCATTTCATGTGTGGCATTGTGTCGACAGGAATGAATAAGGGCAGACAGTATGAATTATGTGCATGTGTATGTATATGGATGTGTGTGTATGTATATGTATACATTGATATATATAGGTGTGTATATGTGCGTGTGTGGATGTGTTGTCTATATATGTGTATGTGTGTGGGTTGGGTCATTCTTTCATCTGTTTCCTTGCGTTGCTTCGCTAACACGGGAGACAGCAACAAAGTATCATAAAAGAATAGATAATAAATATTATTATTTTTATTTATTATTCTTTGTCGGTGTCTCCTTCGTTAGCGAGGTAGCACAGGGAAACAGACGAAAGAATCCCCAACCCACCCATATACTCATGTGTTTGCTTTAAAGAGCGTATGTGAGAAATCTTTAGAAAAACAAATGGATTTGTATGTAGCTTTTATGGATCTGGAGAAGGGATATGATAGAGTTGATAGAGATGCTTTGTGGAAGGTATTGAGAGTATATTGTGAGGGAGGTAAGTTGCTGGAAGCAGTGAAAAGTTTTTATTGAGGATATAAAGTATGTGTACAGGGTAGGTAGAGAAGAAATGTCGGTTTGTGGCAGGGGTGCATGATGTCTCCTTCATTGTTTAATTTGTTTATGAATGTTGTTGTTATGGAGGTGAATGTAACAGTTTTGGAGAGAGGGGCAAGTATGCAGTCTGTTGTGGATGAGATGGCTTGGGAAATGAGTCAGTTGTTGTTCACTGATTATACAATTCTGGTGGCTGATTCGAGTGAGAGACTGTAGAAGTTGGTGACTGATCTTGGTAAAATGTGTGAAAGAAGAAAGCCGAGAGTAAATGTTAGTAAGAGCAAGGTTACTAGGTTCAGTAGGGTTGAGGGACAATTGAATGGAGAAAAACTGGAGGAAGTGAAGTGCTTTAGATATCTGGGAGTGGTTTTGGCAGCGGATGGAACCATGGAAACGGAAAGGTTCTGGGAGCGTCAAAGAATGTGTGGAAGGTGAGAATGTTATCTCGAAGGGGGCAAAAATGGGTATGTTTGAAACTATAGTGGTTCCAATAATGTTGTGTGGTTGTGAGGCATTGGCTATATATAGGGTTGTGTTGAAAATGAAATGTTTGAGGACAACATGTGGTGTGTCATTGTTTGATTAAGTAATGAAAGGGTAAGAGAGATGTGTGGTAATAAAAGGAGTTTCATTGAAAGAGCAGAAGAGGGTGTATTGAAATGGTTTGGTCTCATGGAGAGAATGAGTGAGGAAAACATTGACAAAGAGGATATATGTCAGAGATGGAGGGAACAAGGAGAAGTGGGAGACCAAATTTGAGGTGGAAGGATGGAGTGAAAAAGATTTTGAGCGATTAGGGGTCTAAACATACAGGAGGGTGAAAAGCATGCAAGGAATAGAGTGAATTGGAATGATGTGGTATACCGCAGTGGACGGGTTGTCAGTGGATTGAACTAGGGCATGTGAAGTGTTTGGGATAAACCATGGAAAGTTTTTTAGGGCCTGGATGTGGAAAGGGAGGTGTGGTTTCAGGTGCATTACACATGACAGTTAGAGACAGAGTGTAAACGAATGCTGCCTTTGTTATCTTTTCCTAGCGCTACCTTGTCCGCACGTGGGGAGAGGATGGGTGCCATTTCATGTCTGGTGGGGTGGCGTTGGGAATCGATGAAGGCATCACGTATAAATATGTACATGTGTATATATGTTTATATCTGTGTATGACCAATGTATGTATACATTGAAATGTATAGGTATGTGTATATGCATGTGTTTATATATATTTTTTCATACTATTCGCCATTTCCTGTGTTAACAAGGTAGCGATGAGAACAGAGGACTGAGCCATTGAGGGAAATCCTCACTTGGCCCCCTTCTCTCTTCCTTCTTCTGGAAAATGAAAAACGAGAGGGGAGGATTTACAGCCCCCCACTCCCTCCCCTTTTAGTCGCCTTCTACGACATGCAGGGAATACATGGAAAGTATTCTTTTATATGTATTATTTTTTTATTATACTTTGTCGTTGTCTCCCACGTTAGCGAGGTAGTGCAAGGAAACAGACGAAAGAATGGCCCAACCCACCCACATACACATGTATATACATACACGCCCACACATGCGCATATACATAATATATATACACATGAACATATTCATACTTGCTGCCATCATCCATTTCCATTGCCACCCCGCCACACATGAAATGGCACCCCTGTACCCCCCTTGCACATGCAAGGTAGCGCTAGGAAAAGACAACGAAGGCCACATTCGTTCACACTCAGTCTCTAGCTGTCGTGTAATGCACTGAAACCGCAGCTCCCTTTCCACATTTAGGCCTCACAAATCTTTCCATGTTTTACCCTAGATGCTTCACATGCTCTGGGTCAATCCAATGACAGCATGTCCACCCCAGTATACCACATCATTCCAATTTACTCTGTTCCCTGCACGCCTTTCACCCTCCTGTATGCTCAGGTCCCAATCTCTCAAAACCTTTTTCACTCCATCCTTCCACCTCCAATTTGGTCTCCCATTTCTCCTTGTCACCTCCACCTCTGACACATATATCCTCTTTGTCAATCTTTCCTCACTCATTCTCTCCATGTGACCAAACCATTTCAATACACCCTCTTATGCTCTCTTAACCACACTCTTTTTATTACCACACATCTCTCTTACCCTCTCATTACTAACTCGGTCAAAACAACTCACAACACATATTGTCCTCAAACATCTCATTTCCAGCACATCCACCCTCCTCCGTGCAAACCTTTCTGTAGCCCAAGCCTTACAACCATAAACATTGTTGGAACCACATTTCCTTCAAACGTACCCATTTTTGCTCTCTGAGATAATGTTGTCACCTTCCACATGTTCTTCAACGCTCCCAGAACCTTCGTTCCATCCCCCACTCTGTGATTCACTTCTGCCTTCATGGTTCCATCCACTCCCAGATATCTAAAAGACTTCACTTCCTCCAGTTTTTCTCCATTCAAACTTACCTCCCAGGTGACTCGTACCTCAACCTTACTGAACCTAGTAAACTTAATCTTATTCACATTTACTTTCAGCTTTCTTCTTTCACACACTTTGCCAAACTCAATCACCAACTTCTACAGTTTCTCACCCGAATCAGCCACTAGTGCTGTATCAACAGCGAACAACAACTGACTCGCTTCCCAAGCCCTCTCTTCCACAAAGAGACTGCATACTTGCCCCTCTATCCAGAACTCTCGCATTTACGTTCCTAACAACCCCATCCATAAACAAATCAAACAACCATGGAGACATCACGCACCCCTACTGCAAACCAACATTCACCGAGAACCAATCACTTTCCTCTCTTCCTACTCGTGTACATGCCTTACATCCTCGATAAAAACTTTTCACCGCTTCTAGCAACTTACCTCCCACACCATATACTCTTAATACCTTAATACCTTCCCCAAATGCTACACACAAATCCATCTGTTTTCTAAGTATTTCCGACATACCTTCTTCAAATCCTACAACTGATCCACACATCCCCTACCACTTGTGATACTGCACTTCTCTTCCCCAATCTGATGCTTTGTACATGCCCTCATCCTCTCAGTCAGTACCCTCCCATATAATTTCCCAGAAATACTCAACAAACTTATACCTCTTTAATTTGAGCTCTCACCTTTATCCCCAATGCCTTTATACAATGGCACTAAATGTGCATTCGACTAATTCTCAGGCCCTTCACCTTGAAACATACGTACATTGAATATTCTCACCAACCAGTCAACAACACAGTTATCCCCTTTTTTAATAAATTCCACTGCAGTATCATCCATAACCACCACCTTGCTGTCTTTCATCTTCCGCAAAGCTTTCACTACCTCTTCTTTGTTTACAGTACTATCAAATAACATGTAATCCAGTAGCGCCCTCTGGCCATCTCTCTTACATACATATATTTATGTATATCCTGTAAAACCAGGTATTCCCAATCACCAGTCTTTTTCAGAACACAAATTTACAAGCTCTTCACCATTTCCATTTACAGCACTGAACAACCTATGTACTCTAATTATACCCTCAACTGCCAGATTACCCACCTTTGCACTCATATAACTCATCGCTGTCAACCAGTCTCATGTGTCAAAGCTGCTAACACACTAACTCAGCTGCTCCCAAAACACTTCCCTCTCCTGATATTTCTTTTCATTACCAGGTACATAGGCACCAACAGTCACCCATTTCACTCCATCCACTTTCAGGTTTATCCATGTCAATCTAGAGTTTACTTATTTACATTCAGTCACTTATTCCCACGACTTCTGCTTCATGAGTGCTACTCCTTCCTTTGCTCTTGTCCTCTTGTTAACCAATGACTTTACTCCTAAGACAATCCCAAACCACTCCTTCCCCTTTACCCTTGACTTTGTTTCACTCAGAGCCAAAACATCCAGGATCCTTTCCTCAAATATACTACCTATCTCTCCATTTTTCTCATCTTGGTTTCGTCCACATACGTTTAGACACCTTGTTCTGAGCTGAGAGTAAATTTGAATAAGAGCAAGATTATTAGGTTCAGTAGGGTGGAGGGACAAGTCAGTTGGATTGTAAGTTTGAATGGAGAAAATTGGAGGAAATGAAGTGTTTTAGATATCTGGGAGTGAATTTTGCAGCAGATGGTTGGAATCATGGAAGCGGAAGTGAGTCACAGGGTGGGGAAGGGGTCAAAGGTTCTGGGAGCATTGAAAAATGTGTGGAAGTCAAGAATGTTATCTCGGAGAGCAAAAATGGGTATGTTTCAGGGAATAGTGGCTCCAAAAATGTTATATGGTTGTGAGGTGTGGGTGTGGGCTATAGATAGAAACTCACCAGAAAATTCTCCTGGATGCTTCTATAAAGTGCCATGTAGAAATTGTTATAAGTTTTATGTCGGGCAGACTGGTAAGAATCTTTCTGTTAGACTTCAGCATCATAAATATAGTATAAGAACAGGACAAGAATCAAATGCCATGTTTGATCATGTTAAAAACTATGATCATTGTATTGACTGGAGTAATGCCATCTCAGTTATTGACTCTAACTCCAGTACTATGAGAAATATCATTGAGTGTTCTATTATTAAGTACACAAAGAATTGTAACCTTAATATTAATGAAGGTCGATACAACTTGGATACCTTTATTGTTGATAAAATTTGTAAACAGTTCCCCCTCTGGTCCACATAAGTTTATGATACGCTTGTTGTCTTTCTTGGAGAATCACTTGTTAACCAAATGGCGTCCTAGCTATGTCTCTTTGTTGTATATCAGCCGACATATTTCTTTCTTGTATCTCCCCTGATGGTGTGATTATTACACGAAAGTGCAACTGGAAACTTATCATATTGCATTTTCCCCATGGACTCATAGGAATATACTTAATCACATACAAAATTGTGATCCTTTCCAATATATATAGTTTACTTATTTTTTATAATACTTTGACGCTGTCTCTTGCATTATCAAGGTAGCGCAAGGAAACAGACAAGAGTATGGCCCAATCCACCCACATACACATGTATATACATAAACGCCCACACACACACATACATACCTATACATTTCAATGTATATGTGCATATACATACACAGACATATACATGTATACACATGTACATATTCATACATGCTGCCTTCATCCATTCCTGCCGCTGACCCACCACACATGAAATGACACCCCCCCCCCTCGCGTGTGTGCAAGGTAGCGCCAGCAAAAGACAACAAAGGCCACATTCATTCACGCTCAGTTTCTAGCTGTCATGTGTAATGCACTGAACATGTAGCTCCCTTTCCACATTCAGGACCCATGAAGCTTTCCATGGTTTACCCCAGATGCTTCATTTCATGTGTGGCGGGATGGCGACAGGAATGAATAAGGGCAGAGATTATGAATTATGTACATGTGTATATATGTATATGTCTGTGTGTGTATATATATGCATATGTTTAGATGTATAGGTATGTATATGTGCGTGTGTGGACGTGTATGTATACACATGTATATGTGGGTGGGTTTGGCCATTCTTTCATCTATTTCCTTGCACTACCTCACTAATGCAGTAGACAGCGACAAAGTATAATAAATTGGTAGAATGCTTGCATAGTGCCATTGTACAAAAGCAAAGGGGATAAAAGTGAGTGCTCAAATTACAGAGGTATAAGTTTGTTGAGTATTCCTGGGAAATTATATGGGAAGGTATTGATTGAGAGGGTGAAGGCATGTATAGAGCATCAGATTGGGGAAGAGCAGTGTGGTTTCAGAAGTGGTAGAGGATGTGTGGATCAGGAGTTGTCTTTGAAGAATGTGTGTGAGAAATACTTAGAAAAGCAAATGGATTTGTATGTAGCATTTATGGATCTGGAGAAGGCATACGATAGAGTTGATAGAGATGCTCTGTGGAAAGTATTAAGAATATATGGTATGGGAGGCAAGTTGTTAGAAGCAGTGAAAAGTTTTTATTGAGGATGTAAAGCATGTGCACGAGTAGGAAGAGAGGAAATTAATTGGTTCTCAGTGAAAACTAGTTTGCAGCAGGGGTGGAAATCATTCCAATTTACTCTATTCCTTGACCCCTTTCACCCTTCTGTATGTTTAAGCCCCAATTGCTCAAAATTTTTTTCACTTCATCCTTCCACCTTTAATTTGGTCTTTTTTTTCTCGTTCCCTCCACCTCTGATATATATCCTCTTTGTCAATATTTCCTCAGTCATTCTCTCCATGTGACCAAACCATTTCAATACACCGTCTTCTGCTCTCTCAACCACACTCTTTTTATTACCACACATCTCTCTTACACTTTCAGTACTTATTCGATCAAACCGCCTCTCACCACATATATATACACATATACATATGTACACGTGTACATATTCATACATGCTGCCTTCATCCATTCCTGCCGCCGACCTGCCACACGTGAAGTGACACCCACCCCCTTTCCCCTCCCCTCGCGTGCATGCGAGGTAGCACCAGGAAAAGACAACAAAGGCCACATTCATTCACACTCAGTCTCTAGCTGTCATGTGTAATGCACTGAACCCATAGCTCCCTTTCCACATCCAGGACCCACGAAACTTTCCATGGTTTACCCCAGACGCTTCACATTCCCTGGTTCAATCCATTGACAGCATGTTGACTCTGGTATACCACATCGTTCCAATTCACTCTATTCCTTGCACGCCTTTCACCCTTCTTTATGTTTAAGCCCCAATTGCTCAAAATCTTTTTCACTCCATCCTTCCACCTTGAATTTGGTCTCCCACTTCTCATTCCCTCCACCTCTGACACATATATCCTTTTTGTCAATATTTCCTCTCATTCTCTCCATGTGACCAAACCATTTCAATACACACTCTTCTGCTCTCTCAACCACACTCTTTTTATTACCACACATCTCTCTTACCCTTTCATTACTTACTCGATCAAACCACCTCACGCCATGTATTGTCCTCAAACATCTCACTTCTAACACATCCACCCCTCTCTGCACAACCCTATCTATTGCCCATGCCTCACATCCATATAACATTGCTGGAACCACTGTTCCTTCAAACATACCCATTTTTGCTCTCCGAGATAACGTTCTCGACTTCCACATATTCTTCAATGCTTCCAGAACTTTTGCCTCCTCCCCCACCCTGTGGCTCACTTCTGCTTCCATGGTTCTATCCACTGCCAAATCCACTTCCAGATATCTAAAACACTTCACTTCCTCCAGTTTTTCTCCATTCAAACTTACCTCCCAATTTACGTGTCCCTTAACCCCTTAACCTCCCTTAACCCTACTGAACATAATAACCTTGCACTTATTCACATTTACTCTCAGCTTTTTTCTTTCACACACTTTACCAGACTCAGTCACCAGCTTCTGCAGTTTCTCACCCGAATCGGCCACCAGTGCTGTATCATCAGTGAACAACAACTGACTCAATTCTCAAACCCTCTCATCCATAACAGACTGCATACTTGCCCCTCTCTCCAAAACTCTTGCATTCACCTCCCTCACAACCCCATTCATAAACAAATTAAACAACCATGGAGACATCACACACTCCTGCCATAAACCAACATTCTTTGGGAACTACTCACTTTCTTTTCTTCCTACTCGTACACATGCCTTACATCCTCGATAAAAACTTTTCACTGCTAGCAACTTACCACCCACACCATATACTCTTAATACCTTCCACAGAGCACTCTATCAACTCCATCATATGCCTTCTCCAGATCCATAAATGCTACATACAAATCCATCTGCTTTTCTAAGTATTTCTCTCATACATTTTTCAAAGCAAACTCCTGGAACCATTCATCCTCTACCACTTCTGAAACCACACTGCTCCTCCCCAGTCTGGTGCTCTGTACATTCCTTGACCCTCTTGATCAATACTCTCCCATATAATTTTCCAGGAATACTTAACAAACCTATACCTCTGTTATATGAACAGTCATGTGTATCCCCTTCGCCTTTGTATAATGACACTATACATGCTTTACACCACTCCTCAGGCACTCCACCATGAACCATACATACATTGAATATCCTCACCAACCAGTCAACAACACCGTCACCCCCTTTTTTAATAAATTCCAAACTTTTTCAACCAAACCTGCTGGCTTTCATCTTCTGCAAAGCTTTCACCGCCTCTTCTTTGTTTACCAAATCATTCTTCCCTGGCCCTCTCATTTCACACACCGCCTTGACCAAAACACCCTATATGAGCCACACACATTCAACAAACCTCCAAAATACTCACTCCATCTCCCTCTCACTTCACTGCTACTTGTTATTGCCTCCCTATTTGCCTCCTCCACCGATGTTCCCATTTTTTTCTCTTATCTTACGCACTTTACTTACCTTCTTCCAAAACACCTTTTTAATTTCCCTAAAATATAGTGATACTTTCCTACCCCAACTCTCATTTGCCCTCTTTTTCTTGACCTCTTGCCTCATTCTTTTATAAATCTCCCTGTCATTAGCACTATTTCCCTGCAAAATTTGTCCAGATTCCTCCCTCTTCTCTTCACTGACAATCTTACTTCTTCATGCCACCACTCACTACCCTTTCTAATCTGCCCACCTTCCACCTTTCTTATGCCACAGGCATCTTTTGCGCAAGCCATCACTGCTTCCCAAAATACATTCTATTCTTCTGCCACTCCCCTTACATCCTTTGCTCTCACCTTTTTCCATTCTGCACTCAATCTCTGTTGGTACTTCCTCATACAAGTCTCCTTTCCATGCTCACCTACTATCACCACTCTCTTTACCCCAACATTCTCCCTTCTTTTCTGAAAACCTATACAAATCTTCACCTTTCGCCTCCATAAAAAAAGATCAGACATCCCTCCATTTGCTCCTCTCAGCATATAAACATCCAAAAGTCTCTCTTTTAATTCCCTATAAATAAACACGTAATCCAGTAACGCTCTTTGGCCATCTCTATTACTTACATACGTATACTTATGTATATCTCTTTTTAAACCAGATATTCCCAATCACCAGTCCTTTTTCAGCACACAAGTATACGAGCTCTTCACCATTTCCATTTACAACACTGAACACCCCATGTACTCCAATTATACCCTCAACTGCCACATTACTCACCTTTGCATTCAAATCACCCATCACTATAACCCGGTCTCGCGCATCAAAGCTGCTAACACTCTCACTCATCTGCTCCCAAAACACTTGCCTCTCATGATCTTCTCCTCGTTCCCTCCACCTCTGACACATATATCCTCTTTGTCAATCTTTTTTTTTCCTCACTCATTCTCTCCATGTGACCAAACACTTTCCAAACACCCTCTTCTCTCATCCACACTCTCTTTATTACCAGTCATCTCTCTTACCCTTTCATTACTTAATCAGACCACCTCACACCACATATTGTCCTCAAACATCTCATTTCCAGCACATCCACCCTCCTCCGCACAACCCTATCTATAACCCACACCTCACAATCATATATCATTGTTGGAGCCATTATTCCTTCAAACATACCCATATTTGCTTTCGCCTTCCACACATTTTTCAATGCTCCAGAACTTTCACCCCCTCCCCCACCCTGTGACCCACTTCCGCTTCCATGGTTCCATCCGCTGCCAAATCTGCTCCCAGATATCTAAAATACTTTTCATTCAGTTTTTCTCCATTCAAACTTACCTTCCAATTGACTTGTCCCTCAACCCTACTGTACCTAATAATCTTGCTCTTATTCACATTTACTCTCAGCTTTCTTCTTTCACACACTTTACCAAACTCAGTCACCAACTCCTACAGTTTCTCACCTGAATCACCCACCAGCGCTGTATCATCAGCGAACAACAACTGAATCACATCCCAAGCTCTCCCATCCACAACAGACTGCATACTTGCAACTTTCTCCAAAACTCTTACATTCACCTCCCTAACAACCCCATCCGTAAACAAATTAAACAGGGAGTTGAATGCAAGAGTTTTGGAAAGAGGGGCAAGTTTGCAGTGTGTTGTGGATGGGAGAGCTTGGGAAGTGAGTCAGTTGTTTGCTGATGACACAGCGCTGGTGGCTGATTCAGGTAAGAAACTGCAGAAGCTGGTGACTGAGTTTGGTAAAGTGTGTGAAAGACGAAAGCTGAGAGTGAATGTGAATAAGAGCAAGGTTATTAGATACAGTAGGGTTAAGGGACAAGTTAATTGGGAGGTTAGTTTGAATGGAGAAAAACTGGAGGAAGTGTTTTAGATATCTGGGAGTAGATTTGACAACGGATGGAACTATGGAAGTGGAAGTGAATCATAGGTTGGGGGAGGGGGCGAAAATTCTGGGAGCATTTAAAAGTGTGTGTAAATCGTGAACATTATCTTGGAAAGCAAAAATGGGTATGTTTGAAGGAATAGTAGTCCCAACAAAGTTATATGGTTGGAAGGCATGGGCTATAGATAGAGTTGTGCGGAGGAGGGTGGATGTGCTGAAAATGAGATGTTTGAGGACAATATGTGGTGTGAGGTGGTTTGATCAAGTAATGAAAGGGTAAGAGAGATATGTGGTAATAAAAAGAGTGTGGTTGAGAGAGCAGAAGAGGGTGTTTTGAAATGGTTTGGTCACATGGAGGGAATGAGGGAGGAAAGATTGACAAAGATTATATATATGTCAGAGATGGAGGGAATGAGGAGAAGTGGGAGACCAAATTGGAAGTGGAAAGATGGAGTGAAAAAGATTTTGAGTGATCGGGGCCTGAATATGCAGGAGGGTAAAAGGCATGTTAGAAATAGAGTGAATTGGAACGGTGTGGTATACCGGGGTTGACGTGCTGTCAATGGATTGAACCACGGCATGTGAAGCGTCTGGGGTAAACCATGGAAAGTTTTTTGGGTCCTGGATACGGAAGGGAGCTGTAGTTTCTGTGCATTATACATGACAGCTAGAGACTGATTGTGAACGAATGTGGCCTTTGTTGCCTTTTCCTAGCGCCAGCTCTTGCACATGCGGGGGGTGAGGGCTGTCATTTCATGTGTGGCAGGGTGGCGATGGTAGTGAATAAGGGCAGACAGTATGAATTATGTACATGTGTATATATGTATATGTCTGATTTTATATATATATATATATATATATATATTTTTTTTTTTTTTTTTTATACTTTGTCGCTGTCTCCCGCGTTTGCGAGGTAGCGCAAGGAAACAGACGAAAGAAATGGCCCAACCCCCCCCCCCCCCCCCCATACACATGTACATACACACGTCCACACACGCAAATATACATACCTACACAGCTTTCCATGGTTTACCCCAGACGCTTCACATGCCTTGCTTCAATCCACTGACAGCACGTCAACCCCTGTATACCACATGACTCCAATTCACTCTATTTCTTGCCCTCCTTTCACCCTCCTGCATGTTCAGGCCCCGATCACACAAAATCTTTTTCACTCCATCTTTCCACCTCCAATTTGGTCTCCCTCTTCTCCTCGTTCCCTCCACCTCCGACACATATATCCTCTTGGTCAATCTCTCCTCACTCATTCTCTCCATGTGCCCAAACCACTTCAAAACACCCTCTTCTGCTCTCTCAACCACGCTCTTTTTATTTCCACACATCTCTCTTACCCTTACGTTACTTACTCGATCAAACCACCTCACACCACACATTGTCCTCAAACATCTCATTTCCAGCACATCCATCCTCCTGCGCACATCTCTATCCATAGCCCACGCCTCGCAACCATACAACATTGTTGGAACCACTATTCCCTCAAACATACCCATTTTTGCTTTCCGAGATAATGTTCTCGACTTCCACACATTTTTCAAGGCTCCCAAAATTTTCGCCCCCTCCCCCACCCTATGATCCACTTCCGCTTCCATGGTTCCATCCGCTGACAGATCCACTCCCAGATATCTAAAACACTTCACTTCCTCCAGTTTTTCTCCATTCAAACTCACCTCCCAATTGACTTGACCCTCACCCCTACTGTACCTAATAACCTTGCTCTTATTCACATTTACTCTCAACTTTCTTCTTCCACACACTTTACCAAACTCAGTCACCAGCTTCTGCAGTTTCTCACATGAATCAGCCACCAGCGCTGTATCATCAGCGAACAACAACTGACTCACTTCCCAAGCTCTCTCATCCCCAACAGACTTCATACTTGCCCCTCTTTCCAGGACTCTTGCATTTACCTCCCTTACAACCCCATCCATAAACAAATTAAACAACCATGGAGACATCACACACCCCTGCCGCAAACCTACATTCACTGAGAACCAATCACTTTCCTCTCTTCCTACACGTACACATGCCTTACATCCTCGATAAAAACTTTTCACTGCTTCTAACAACTTGCCTCCCACACCATATATTCTTAATACCTTCCACAGAGCATCTCTATCAACTCTATCATATGCCTTCTCCAGATCCATAAATGCTACATACAAATCCATTTGCTTTTCTAAGTATTTCTCACATACATTCTTCAAAGCAAACACCTGATCCACACATCCTCTACCACTTCTGAAACCGCACTGCTCTTCCCCAATCTGATGCTCTGTACATGCCTTCACCCTCTCAATCAATACCCTCCCATATAATTTACCAGGAATACTCAACAAACTTATACCTCTGTAATTTGAGCACTCACTCTTATCCCCTTTGCCTTTGTACAATGGCACTACGCACGCATTCCGCCAATCCTCAGGCACCTCACCATGAGTCATACATACATTAAATAACCTTACCAACCAGTCAACAATACAGTCACCCCCTTTTCTTAATAAATTCCACTGCAATACCATCCAAACCTGCTGCCTTGCCGGCTTTCATCTTCCGCAAAGCTTTTACTACCTCTTCTCTGTTTACCAAATCATTTTCCCTAACCCTCTCACTTTGCACACCACCTCGACCCAAACACCCTATATCTGCCACTCTGTCATCAGACACATTCAACAAACCTTCAAAATACTCATTCCATCTCCTTCTCACATCACCGCTACTTGTTATCACCTCCCCATTTACGCCCTTCACTGAAGTTCCCATTTGCTCCCTTGTCTTACGCACCCTATTTACCTCCTTCCAGAACATCTTTTTATTCTCCCTAAAATTTACTGATAGTCTCTCACCCCAACTCTCATTTGCCCTTTTTTTCACCTCTTGCACCTTTCTCTTGACCTCCTGTCTCTTTCTTTTATATATATATATATATATATATATATATATATATATATATATATATATAATTATTCTTTCAAACTATTTGCCATTTCCCGCGTTAGCAAGGTAGCTTT
This sequence comes from Panulirus ornatus, assembly GCF_036320965.1. Taxonomy (NCBI): domain Eukaryota; kingdom Metazoa; phylum Arthropoda; class Malacostraca; order Decapoda; family Palinuridae; genus Panulirus; species Panulirus ornatus. Next base: position 12,064,598 of record NC_092296.1, read on the forward strand.
AAGAACAAAGGACTGGGCCTCTGAGGGAATATCCTCACCTGGCCCCCTTCTCTGTTCCTTCTTTTGGAATAAAAAAAAATATATTTTTTTTTATTTTGCTTTATTTTGCTTTATATACACACACAGACACATACATATATACCCATGCACACAATTCACACTGTCTGCCTTTATTCATTCCCATCGCCACCTCGCCACACATGGAATACCATCCCCCTCCCCCCCTCATTTGTGCGAGGTAGCACTAGGAAAAGACAACAAAGGCCCCATTCGTTCACACTCAGTCTCTAGCTGTCATGCAATAATGCCCGAAACCACAGCTCCCTTTCCACATCCAGGCCCCACACAACTTTCCATGGTTTACCACAGACGCTTCACATGCCCTGATTCAATCCACTGACAGCGCGTCAACCCCGGTATACCACATCAATCCAATTAACTCTATTCCTTGCCCGCCTTTCACCCTCCTACATGTTCAGGCCCCGATCACACAAAATCTTTTTCACTCCATCTTTCCACCTCCAATTTGGTCTCCCACTTCTCCTCGTTCCCTCCACCTCCGACACATATATCCTCTTGGTCAATCTTCCCTCACTCATTCTCTCCATGTGCCCAAACCATTTCAAAACACCCTCTTCTGCTCTCTCAACCACGCTCTTTTTATTTCCACACATCTCTCTTACCCTTATATTACTTACTCGATCAAACCACCTCACACCACACATTGTCCTCAAACATCTCATTTCCAGCACATCCACCTTCTTCTGCACAACTCTATCCATAGCCCACGCCTCACAACCATACAACATTGTTGGAACCACTATTCCTTCAAACATACCCATTTTTGCTTTCCGAGATAATGTTCTCGACTTCCACACATTCTTCAAGGCTCCCAGGATTTTCGCCCCCTCCCCCACCCTATGATCCACTTCTGCTTCCATGGTTCCATCCGCTGCCAGATCCACTCCCAGATATCTAAAACACTTTACTTCCTCCAGTTTTTCTCCATTCAAACTTACCTCCCAGTTGACTTGACCCTCAACCCTACTGTACCTAATAACCTTGCTCTTATTCACATTTACTCTTAACTTTCTTCTTTCACACACTTTACCAAACTCAGTCACCAGCTTCTGCAGTTTCTCACATGAATCAGCCATCAGCGCTGTATCATCAGCGAACAACAACTGACTCACTTCCCAAGCTCTCTCATCCCCAACAGACTTCATACTTGCCCCTCTTTCCAAAACTCTTGCATTCACCTCCCTAACAACCCCATCCATTAACAAATTAAACAACCATGGAGACATCACACACCCGTGCCGCAAACCTACATTCACTGAGAACCAATCACTTTCCTCTCTTCCTACACGTACACATGCCTTACAACCTCGATAAAAACTTTATTAAAAAAGGGGGTGACTGTATTATTGACTGGTTGGTAAGGTTATTTAATGTATGTATGACTCATGGTGAGGTGCCTGAGGATTGGCGAAATGCGTGCATAGTGCCATTGTACAAAGGCAAAGGGGATAAGAGTGAGTGCTCAAATTTCAGAGGTATAAGTTTGTTGAGTATTCCTGGTAAATTATATGGGAGGGTATTGATTGAGAGGGTGAAGGCATGTACAGAGCATCAGATTGGGGAAGAGCAGTGTGGTTTCAGAAGTGGTAGAGGATGTGTGGATCAGGTGTTTGCTTTGAAGAATGTATGTGAGAAATACTTAGAAAAGCAAATGGATTTGTATGTAGCATTTATGGATCTGGAGAAGGCATATGATAGAGTTGATAGAGATGCTATGTGGAAGGTATTAAGAATATATGGTGTGGGAGGCAAGTTGTTAGAAGCAGTGAAATATATATATATATATATATATATATATATATATATATATATATATATATATATATATATATATATATATATATATATAAAGATGCGTATGGCATGAGAAAGGTGGGAGGTGAGTAGATTAGAAAGGGTAGTGAGTGGCGGGATGAGGAAGTAAGATTGTTAGTGAAAGCGAAGAGAGAGGTGTTTGGACAATTTTTGCAGGAAAGTTGTGCAAATGACTCGGAGATGTATAAAAGAAAGCAGCAGGTCAAGAGAAAGGTGAAAGGGGTGAAAAAGAGGGCAAATGAGAGTTGGGGTGAGAGAGTATTGTTAAATTTTAGGAGAAATAAAAAGATATTTTGGAAGGATGTAAATAAAGAGTGTAAGACAAGAGAACCGTGTGAACATCGTGAATAGGGCTAATGGGGAGGTAATAACAAGTAGTGGTGAAGTGAGATGTTGTGAGTATTTTGAATGTTTGATGATAGAGTGGCAGACATAGGTTGTTTTAGTTGCGGCGGTGTGCTAAGCGAGAGGGCCTGGGAGAATGTTTTGGTAAATGGAGAAGTAGGAGAGAAAGCTTTGCAGAGATGTCAGCTGGCAAGGTGGTGGGTTTGGATGGTATTGCAGCGGAATTTATCAAAAAAGGGGGTGACTGTGTTGTTGACTGGTTGATAAAGATATTCAGTGAATGTATGGATGTATGGTTCATGGTGACGTGCCTGAGGATTGGTGGAATGCATGCATAGTGTAATTGTGCAAAGGCAAAGGGGATAAAGGCAAGTGTTCAATTTACAGATGTATGAGTTTGTTGAGTATTCCTGGGAAATTATATGGGATGGTATTGATGGAGAATATGAAGGCATGTACAAAGCAGGAGATTGGGGAAGAGCAGTGTAGTTTCAGAAGTGGTAGAGAATGTGTGGATCAGGTTTTTGCTTTGAAGGATGTATGCTAGAAATACTTAGAAAAACAGATAGATGTGTATGTAGCATTTATGAATCTGGAAAAGCCATATGATAGAGTTGATAGAGATGCTCTGTCGAAGGTATTAAGAGTATATGGTGTGGAAGGTAAGATGCTAGAAGCACTGAAAAGTTTTTATCAAGAATGTAAGGCATGTTTACGAGTAGGAAGAGAGGAAAGTGATTGGTTCCCAGTTTGCGGCAGGTGTGTGTGGTGTTTCCATGGTTGTTTAATTTGTTTATGGATAGGGTTATTAGGGAGGTGAATGGAAGAGTTTTGGAGAGAGGGGCAAGTATGTAATCTGTTGCAGATGAGAGTGCCTGGAAAATGAGTCAGTTGTTGTTCACTGATGATGCAGCGTTTGTGGCTGATTCGGGTAAGAAATGGCAGAGGTTGGTGACTGAGTTTGGTAAAGTGTGTGAAAGAAGAAAGCTGAGAGTGAATGTAAATAAGTGCAAGATTATTAGGTTCTGTAGGATTGAGGGACAAGCTAATTGGGAGATTAGTTTGAATGGAGAAAAACTGGAGGAAGTGAAGTGTTTTAGATATCTGAGAATGGATTTAGCACCAGATGGTACTTTGGAAGCGGAAGTGAGACGTACGGTGGAGGAGGAGGCAAAGGTTCTGGGAGCAATGAAGAATGTGTGAAAGGCGAAAGCATTATCTCAGAGAGCAAAAATGTGTGTTTGAACGAAAAGTGTTGAAACAATGTTATATGGTTGCAAGGTATGGGCTATAGATAGGGTCGTGCGAAGTGTGGATGTGTTGAAAATGAAATGTTTGAGGACATTTATGTGGTGTGAGGTGGTTTGATTGAGTAAGTAGTGAAAGGGTAAGAGAGATGTGTTGAAATAAAAAGATTGTGGTTGAGGGAGCAAAAGAGGGTGTGTTGAAATGGTTTGGTCACATGAAGAGTGAGGAAAGATTGACGAAGAGGATATATGTGTCAGAGGTGGAGGGAACTAGAAGTGGGAGACCAACTTGGAGGTGGAAGGATGGAGTGAAAAAGATTTTGAGTGATCAGGGCCTGAACATACAGATGGGTGAAAGGCATGTAAGGAATAGAGTAAATTGAAACAGTGTGATATACCGTGGTCGACTTGCTGTCAGTGGATTGAACCAGGGCATGTGAAGCGTCTAGGGTAAACCATGGAAAGTTTTGTGGGGCCTAGATGTGGAAAGGGAGCTGTGGTTTCAGTGCTTTAGGCATTACAGCTAGATACAGTGTGAATGAATGTGGCCTTTGTTGCCTTTTCCTAGGGCTTCCTCGCATGGGGAGAGGGGGTGCTGTTTCATGTGTGGCAGGGTGGCAACAAGAATTGATGAAGGCAGCAAGTATGAATATGTATATGTGTATATATGTATATATCTCTGTATGTATATGTATGTATGCATTGAAATGTATAGGTATGTATATGTGCATGTGTGGGCATTTATGTTTATGCATATGTATGTGGGTGGGTTGGGTGATTCTTTCGTGTTTTTCCTTGCTCTACCTCGCTAACACGGGGAAACAGCGACTAAGTATAATGAAAAAAATATATATGCACATACAGATATATACATATGTACACATGCCTTCATCCATTCCTGGTGCTTACTTTCCTCCGTGGAAGCTCTATTGCCACCCTCTGCATCAAGTGAGGTAGTGATAGGAAAACAGACATAAAAGGCCACATTTGTTCTCATTGACTCTCTAGCTGTCATTTTTAAATGCACCAAAACAGTAGCGCCTCATTCAACTGCAGGCCCCACAGACCTTTCCATGGCTTACCAGAGATGTTCCACATGCCCTGGTTCATTTCATTAACTGGAAGTCGGGCCTGGTATAGCACATCATTCCAATTCACTCTGTTCCTTGCATGCCCCTTGTTATTGATTTGGGTTCTGATTTTTGTGCATTATACATGACATCTAGAGAATGAAATGAGCAAACGAGGTCTTTCATCATCAGTTCCTGCCATCACTTCATTATCATGGCAACTTTAACAAATATGAGGAGATTGTAATATTTTCCTTTTTCTCTTACCAAATTTTTGCATATCCTTCATTAATGAGGTTGTGTCAGGAACGATTGAAGAAATGCCCTTATTCACTCACATCCATGCTCTAGCTTTCATGTTCAATGCCCTGAAACAAGAGCCCTTATCCACAGTCGTGCCCTACAGACCTTTTCATGGTTTCCTCCCACCACTTCATATGCTGTAGTTAAGGCCACCGACTGCATGTCTTCCCTTGTATACCACATTGCTTCATCGTGATCTTTCCCTTGCATGCCTCATACATGCCAATATGGCCAGGCTTCTAAGCCTTCAGAGCATCTTTCATTCCTTCTTTCTACTTACTGTTTGATTTTCTATGTGTTCCCTCCATTTCTAACATGTTTACCCTGAAAGTCATTCTTTCGTCACTCATCCTCTTGTGTCCCAACCTTTTCAGCACAATCTCTTCAATTTTCTCATACATACTCTTCTTTCTACCATGTAGGTAGATGACAGCACCCTCTAGGTGCTAGTGGTGTCCATATAGCATCCATAACTTACCTAAATTACAATTTAAACAAGAATAATAATAAACTGAAGTCCATATTACCCTTGTGTAATATTCTGAATTACTCACTGTTGTATCTGGAAAGGTCTGATTCAACATAAGTATGGTTAGAAAGTAGGTTTATCTCAGTTCCTGGAGCCTGTATCTGGAAAGTCTAATTTAACTTGAGTATAGGTAGAAAGTAGGTTTATCTCGGTTCCTGGAGCCTTCTTCTGATCAGAGAATTAAACTGCACAGGCTGTTTAATTCACCTTTTATGCACTGTTGCAGTGATTTGTACATTGAATTGGATCAGTCATCACAGACAAAGGATTAATGTAATTCAATGATACCATTGTTCAACTCTTTACTTGTACATACCATTCTTTCTCTTGCTTTACAAAACACTCCAGATTTGGTGAAGTTCATCTTTGGTTAACTTTTAAAGCATCATCTCACCAATTTTCATGCATCTAATCTTCCCAAGAATTTAATATTTCCTGCATTATACATGCAGTATTGTTGCTCTTCAGCTTGCTCCTCTGGCCTATATAGTTTCCTTAATCATCTCTCTCAGTGTCATACCTTAACAACATATGATTATATCTATGACTTTGTTGGTTTCTATTTCCATATCGATTTGGGAATCTTCTTGATCTCCAACTTATTTATTTCATCAGTTACCTTTGGTTTCCATTCCTCATTTCCAGAATTGTCTTTCATCTCTCTCATCAAGTTTTCTTAGTCTGTGCCCTTAGCTCCTGCCACTGTTCTTGACTAACCCTTTTTAGGACAACCACACCAGCTTTGCTCAACCCTTTTCATTCAGCACCTCCACTTATACACTCTAATACCCTGATTAGTGTCAGGATATGTTCTTGAAAAAGATATCACTAAGTGAAAGAGCTCTCCTCAGGGTCATAATACTATTGCATATATGGAGAAGCATTTCTGTTATATATTTAACCAGTGAGACATTATATATATTTTTTATTTGCTTTGTCGCTGTCTCCCGTGTTGGTGAGGTAGCGCAAGGAAATAGACAAAAGAATGGCCCAACCCACCCACATACACATGTATATACATACACGTCCACACACACAAATATGCATACCTACACATCTCAACGTATACATATATATACACACACAGACATATACATATATACACATGAACATAATTCATACTGTCTGCCTTTATTCATTCCCATCGCCACCCCGCCACACATGAAATTAAAACCCCCTCCCCCCTCATGTGTACGAGGTAGCGCTACGAAAAGACAATAAAGGCCACATTCATTCACACTCAGTCTCTAGCTGTCAAGTAATAATGTACCAAAACCGCAGCTCCCTTTCCCTATCCAGGCCCCACACAACTTACCATGGTTTACCCCAGACACTTCACATGCCCTGGTTCAATCCATTGACAGCACGTCGACCCCGTTATACCACATCGTTCCAATTCACTCTGTTCCTTGCAAGCCTTTCATCTTCCTGCATGTTCAGGCCCTGATCACTCAAAATCTTTTCCACTCCATCTTTCCACCTCCAATTTGGTCTCCCACTTCTTCTCGTTCCCTCCACCTCTGACACATATATCCTCTTAGTCAATCTTTCCTCACTCATTCTCTCCATGTGACCATATGACCATGTGAGACATATTATATATGAGTTGTACAGATATCAGTGAATTCAGATTATTTCAGTGACATATCTTTACGAACTGATGTGTAACAAATAGGTAATTAATAGTATTATATCATGAATGACAGTCATTTGATGAATAGTGACAGTTGCAGTAGAATGAGTGAAAGGCAGCATGTTGGTGAGAGGTGGAGGGTAGTGGATATCATGCAGCTCTGCTCTGGATGAAGGTAATCCATCTCTGCATCACTGAAATTATGATTTAGGTGGTGATAACAGAGGTACTGTTGATGATGGAGGTGGTGATGGTGATGTTGATGGAGATTGTGGTATGTGGTGAGGTGTCTTATCAGTTTCTTTGGTAACCATGGTTACAGCACTACCAAATGCTTTTGAACAGCTAATTTACACCCTTGAAATTGAGTGTAAATATTATTGAGCACCATGTATCCCATTAACACTACATTACATAACATTTTAGAATATAGAGTTAGAAAGTGTGGTAACAAACACCATGAACTGATGGTCAGCTCACCAACACACCCACCATTTAGCCTGGCATGATTTATTCTACGTTCCATTTTTTATGTCAAACTGCCCGGCACGAATTTATTGTTATTAACCTAATGTTCATCATGGCAGAAGCTTTTATCTTGTCTACTTCTTAAGAGGCATTAATGATGGCTCTAGTCATGGATATAGCCAATTTGAAAGCATCTCTGATACCAACTAGATACCCAGCAGCTTCCACCCACCTGAGCACTTGTAATTTTACATTCAAAAAGAGGCGTTTCTCAGGTGCTTTAGATGTACTAGCTGCACTAGAACTTGCAGGTCATCTTCCTTATATGATGGGTGTAGAATAGTCACAATGTTATTGACAAATCAGCAAGTCAGCAAGAATGTGTGCACAGTGTGAGCAAAGCAAAACTTGTACTGTACTAATAGAGGAGAGCACTCAGTGTTGATTGGATATATGTTCATTGTTCTGGTTGGCCAAGTGAGTATAAACAGTGAGAACTGCTCTCAGCATGTTGTGAGTGTTCAGACTTTTAACTTCTGTTATGAATTTTCATGATTATTCTAGTAAAACTAGAACTCCAAAATGCAAGCAAGAGCACTACAACAAAACAGCACTCTACAAGGTAGCACTGACTAGGATATTAGTGTGCTACCTACGCTCTCTTTTCGTTCAAGCACCTATTATCTGCTGGCATATTCCTTGCGTTTATTGACAAGTTTCTCTGTGTCATTATCCATCTCAAGCATCTCTTGTTCCCACCTCAGGACCGTGTATTTTTTGGTATTACCCACCTGTGTATCAGGAGAGTTAGTTATGACTACATAGTGGACCAGTGGTTATCTAGTTGCACTCCTCTGCTCCAGGTAGCTGTCTTTTCTTTCTGCCTCACCCACACATGACTGCTAGCATTCTGTCCACAAACATACAGTCTTTGCTTGTCACACATAGCATTTGACAGCACTTAACTCATGCAATTTATTCTTCCTGACTAGGTTTTCATATGATGAGTGCTGTGTGTAAGTTCTACCTTTTGGCAAGATGGTAGGAGTATTAGGTAGAAGTTATAGATAGTTACATTAGACAGGAGCGTTAGGTGAAAGTGGTAGGTAGGAATATCTAGGTGTGAGGAATGGATAGAAGTGATAGGTTGGAACACTAGGTAGAAGTAATTGGTAAGTACATTAGGTAGGAGCCCCTGGAAACACTGCACTAGTGGTGCCTTCTGCCAGTGGCCTGTTAAGGATGAGGCACTAAATGGCTAAGAAGCAGCACTAGAGTTATGGAGATACTTTTGTCACAGCCTTCTTCTTCAGGGAGTTTCCAAAGGGAACGGGCATCAGAAATGGATAGTTAGATAAAACCATTTATCAGCAGCACTTCACTTCCCACATGGCCTGTTCATGTGTTCATTACCACTGTGCTCAACTCCCCATACTCAGATCCCTTAAACTTTATCCTCTGAGGTTCTGATTAATTGAACTGACCTGGATAGTGTTTTCTGCTTTTCACATGGTTTGTGTGTTTTTATTAAGAAAATTATAACTTATCTTCCAGGTGAAATCAGCAGGAAACTTCTGGGTAGTTTCCAATGAGAAAAGTGCCATTGCTAACTTGCTCTATATTCAGTCCAGTATTGACCAAGCCATTATGAATGATCAGGCACCTCTCATGGCACAAAAGCATATTATCCCAGGAAATGTGTGCCTTGCCAAATATACAGATATAGATGGGATGCAGGCTTACTACAGAGCACGAATAGAAGAGGTTTATGACTGCCACAATGAAGCTGTGAAAGCTATGGTAGGTTTAGGCATGAACCTTAGGATATTGAAATATTCCTCTATGTAAATTTGCTTTAAAGGAATTATTCATGATATATATGATTATCTCAGCTGAAATTAATAGATTCAATAATTCAATGTTTGTCATAATTCAGGTCTTCTTCGTAGACTTTGGGAACAATGAAGTTGTGAATACATTGGAGTTGAGGTGTCTGCCAAAAAGGTATAGTATTGTTTCTGCAGTTGGGAATGTTTTATTCACCAAATGAGTACAAATTGATGTAATAAGTTGACCAAGTTTTTCCTAAAATTATCCCCATCCCTGTTAATAATGCCATTTTTCTCATAGTTCAGTGTTTGAAATTTCATCTTTTCTCCTTGACATTGGCACATCCCTTGCCTGCATGCTCATCAGCATTTTCCTTCCATCCCTTCTGTGGTCTGCTTTCACATTCTTAATCACCTCTGTGGTATAGTGGTTAGTCTTCCTGACCATGACACATTCACTGGCTGGCTGGGAGTGAGCCTGTATAGGTTCAGATCATAGTTGTGGCTGTTGGTGTACAGTCACCCAACTGTTCATTCTTCCCAAGAGGTTGGTTGATATAATGTGTACCTGGATTAGGCTTGGCTATATACATATTTTTATGAAAGAGTTCCAGTGCTAGCTTAAACTTCTTTCTAAAGGCTCTAACAGCCCAAGCCCAAGGCTGTGCTACTTCCATTACTAAAGTGAAGACTCCTTTGGAATGAGAAGATCTCTGACAAGACTGTACAGGCACATCTTGATTTTCGTGATAATGACATTTTTGAAAATGGATGGGTAAATCAAAAACGCATTTCTCATACAGTGTGAATAGTGGAGATTGGGGAGTTTCATTATAAATGAGATATTACCAAATATTACATTTATGAAAATCTGGAGTAAACACATACCAGAAATTTTGAAGTACTATAACACACTTTATAATGAATTCTAGTAAATGAAAGCAGAGAAAAATAAACTTCATACCAACACTTACACTTTGCAGCTGTTCCTGAATTGCTTACTGGTGCTTATGGAGAGTTAGGAGGTAAGTGGAGGGGATATTGGGGAAGGGGGTCAAAATAATCCAGTCTTGTCCATGCTAAAAATTTGCATAGAACAACCACCTCCCTTGATAATGGTCTTGAGGCAGAAACTTTTGAGCAGCAGCGAAGAAGCAGCCTCACCAGATATCTCATTGTAGTAACTTTAATATTTCCTAAAATTCATGAACCATCCAGAATACTTGAAATGTTTTCATTGCTTCTTCTTCTTCCACAGCTGAGTCATCACATATACTCAGGGCCTTGGCCTGTACCTCATGCATTCTGATGGGGACATTTCATGAGTTCGGTGTTTGATTCATGTACCCAACATTTGTTCAATTCTTTCCATAAATGAGCTTCAGGAATACAAGGTCTTACCTGTTCTGATTAATGTTCTACAGTTGGCACTGTCCTTGATCTTCTATGCACTGTCATGAGTTGTTCATAAAGGAGATTTGCAAAGTCTAAGGGCACACTTTATATCAGCAGTTCATTTTCCTATTGTATAAAATTTAAGCACATCCATCTTCCTCAGTGGTGATGGCTTTGTGCTCTTTAGCACCATTGGTATCAGAAGTTGAAAGACACTTCGGTGTCATGATGCTTGAAACAAAGCATGTGCAGTATGCAGTATACTGCAACAGAAAATACTGCAGCACTCCATGACTATAGACTATAAACATAATCTGGGGACTGCGCGGTAGGAAGCTGTATACCCTTGCCACATGTACGCATGCTTCACAGTGTTGGCAGTGTTGTACCACCACACTGCCAGCCCAGCAATGATCACATTATTCCAAACATAAACTGAAATAGATTAAGATAAAGTTTAAAAGGACTGTGCATGTTATTCTAAAAACTATGTAAATCAAAAACATAAATCAAGAGGTCCCTATGCCCAGTGATGCAGCCTTTTCAAAGGTGACTCTTCACACATTGTATAGCTTTGCATGGGTAGTCCTGTAACATCAGGATACATACACCTTACCTCTCCTTCCTGCCTCAGGTCCCATCTATCTTTATGAGTTTCCCGCCGCAATCAGAAAGCTGGCCATGACCAGTGGCTGGTACCATGAGTCATAAAGCATTATGTTTGTGCATGTATATGCGGAACATGCAGGGCAATTGAGCAGTAAGTGCTTGGTGTGTTCATTATGGTAGTTGCATTATAGGCATGAAGGGTCTTAGGATGCATTGAAACTGTTTGTAGTGTTTTAGTAATGGGTGATGTCCAGAGCATACCATGGAGATTGTGGCTCCTGTTTTTCTGGGGTCTGGTTACTGATGGATGTATGTTGGGTGGTTGGGAGTGCCAGACTGAGTTGGAAGGGGAGGTGTTTAGTGTTTGTCAGGTTATTTCAGTGTGTATGTGTTTTGCTATTGTTATATTTATTTGGATGAGGGGATCTTTGAGTAGAGGTTACTTAGGTGTGAGGCAGGGATAAGCTTTTTATTTCTTCTTAGGGGTTGGTGGTTATTTGTAGAGTGATTTGGATGGGAGGAGTCTAATGCTGTTGCCTACAGTTGAGTAGCAACCATGTTGAGGTGGGACTGTATTGGGAGGATCTTTTATTTCATTTTGAAACTGTTGACTGTGTATGGTCACTTGGTAGCCAGTGATTGTTCTGAATGCACTGTTTTGCGTGATTTTCGGTTTGCCATATTTAGAAGACCAGGGAGGTGAGGCATAGTTTAAAGTGGAGTGGATGAACTTTTGTAGATGTAAGATTTTCTTTTTCTTGTCCAAGTCTTGAGCCATTTATTGTTCTGAGGGCATTTAGTTTGTGTTGCTTTTGTATTTACATTACTGCTGTGGGAAGTGAATGTCGTTTGTGTTGTGTTTGTTGCCTGGAATGGTTGATGTTTTGCTCAGTGGGAGAGACTTTCTATTTAAGGTAATGGAGGGTATGTGATGGATTCATGTCTGCCTGGGTTTATAAGAGTGACTGAAGACTCCTGTAGAGATGCAGACATTCTGTTCTGAATGAGCCATCCTTCCAGTTGTGCAATGCAGGACTGCATGTTTGATGCTGCTATTACTGTGGTGTCAGAATGTTGTGATAAGATTGTGAGGTCATATGCTCATGAAAGGACCTTTATATTGAGGTTTGCCTAAGGTTATTTAGTAGGTTGAGTAAGCAGGCCGAATATTTTCCTTATTATTATGTTTGTTGAAGACCATTGCATATATAACATTAACTAGCTTTCTGTTGTTGTTTTTTTCAATTTTTCTTATTTGTCATGTTTTATTAAAGTGTGACTCAAATGCTTATCTTTATTTTCATTTTATAGTTGAGATTTATGAGATGTGTTGGGCTTATATGTAAGCACTGCTCATCTTCTGTCAGATCGACAAAAAGTGGGATAACACAAAACAAAAAGATCAAAACAAGAATGAATCACATCTTGAAGTGTAATAAATGAGATTGGTAACATCAGTAATATCTTGACTCAGGAACAACATTCCCTCCAAGTCCATGTGTGGTAGTGTGGTCTGTATGGGTCAGACTTAGTGGGTCATTGGGTGGGGGTTTACTTCAGGTTGCTGCACCTGGGGAAGCCACATGAAGGTAGAGAGTGGGGTCATCCAGGGCTTGGTTGAGAATAATTGTAGAGCTCTTGCATGTCCTCTATGTTGATGATATAAGAAGGGGTTATTTTCTCAAATGTACACCCATGAAAGATTATTCGCACCCTTGACTCTGACATGCCCCACAACAGTTACTGGTGTAAAATGTGTGATTACGTAGTGTAGTTGGTACCCATGTGTGTTTGTGTGAAGGTAATATGATGTTTTCTGTAGCCACATGTCATATTTAATGGTTAATACATGGGACTACATAATGTGTTAGTACAGGGACCTCTTTGTGATAATTAGACTCTCAATCTATATTAATGTATGCATGGTAACCAACAAATCTGAGTGCCATTTAGGGATTTCTTACATTATGAGATGCAGTGTCATAAACCCACATCATTACAAAGTGTAGATGATGGAAACTATATTAACATCCACATGCACAAAGAACACAGAACATGTGTATGGTAATAGTGATATAACTTTAAGCACAGTACTGGTATGATTACGAAGCAGTAAATGCGTTACAAAACGAGGCATGATATTACTTAAGTATGCCAAACATGATAAGATTAGTAGGTACATTGGGGGGATTGGTAGTGAAATTCATGTGAGACAATGTTAGCATAGACTTTTAACACTGTAGGTTCGTTATCTGAATTCAGTGTATCAGATATGTTGGAAATAGAACTGGTTCAACCTGCATTGAGCTGAGCTTCTGAGTGAACTGTAGGATTTGTAATGTTTATTTTGAATCATAGCTATGTTAGACGAGATGAAAACCTTGGAGAAGATATATGCAGTGATCATCACACTGCTTGGCATGAGCATCATCATTGGTGAAATTGCCAGACAGGTTGGCGTGTCCAAGCACACTGTAGCCAGATGGATACAGCACTATGTTGAAATTGGGGATGCTTTGGATATGCATGGAGTGGGCAGATTTCGGTGCACAATGCCTGCTTAGTGCAGAGCAATTGCAGATATCCTTGAGAATTTCTCCTTTACCACAGCCCTAGCCATCCATCAACGAATTGGATTGTCCTACACAGCACGGATAAGAAACTGGCACAAAGCCCATGGTCTCCATGGGCATATACCAGTAAAGAAGTTGGAGCTTTCCAAGCTGGACATAGAACGATGCATGGAGTATGCATTAGAATACGCAGACAAGCTTGCTACATTTTGGGCAAACATTGTCTATTGTGATGAGAAGACTTTTCTTCTGATGAGAACATGACTGCCAGTGTGGTACTGAAGGAATGGATGGTAAGACTCTGTTTTTCTCTAGCTGTGTTTGCATGTGACAACCTTTTTACATTCCCAATGCATTGGTATACTCTAGGTGTTTAGGTAATCATTTGAAAATATAAACATGTTATTAGTACCAGAATATTACTCCAGTATCTTACATCACATCCCTATACTTGTTATATTGACAATTCAGAGTATGGTAATGCATATGAAGTTCCCTACTGCACATGAACTACTCATCTATCTAGGATGGTAATGCTCATTTATGGTCTCTCAAAACTCACTATTTTTCCTAGGTATGATGGCAGACATGTGGTTGGTACCCGGAGATGTGGCAGAATTGCTTTCGAGTTATTTGGATGGATTCATGCAGGTGGTGGTAGGGAGGTGGTAGACATTGGTCCAGGCCATTTCACTGGGAATAGATACATTGAGATATTGGAGGAAGTCCTGCTTCCATCTGTTCAGTGCTTACTTTATCCTGACAGTGCCCCATTCTTTCTTGCTCAAGACAGCTTGCCCATACACACAAGTAATGTAGTAAAGAGGTGTTTTCAGAACCTTCTATACATTATGTTTGTGCCATATCCTCTGAAATCACTGCACCTCAGCTCGGTGAAAAATGTGTAGGCAGAACTTGTCAGGAGATTTCACCTCCATGAAACCCATCACCTTAGTTCATATCAAGATGGAATGGGAAGATATGAGTATCAAGATGGAATGGGAAGATATGAGAGGTCCGGCTGGACAGGCATTACTCCAGACTGTGTATGCATCTATGCCAAATTGGTTAAAATGTTTCCTAGCGGCAGGGGCTTCCTACACTAACTATTGTTACAATGAAAAGTAAGAGTAACTTTGGCAAAATGTGTTTGCATTTCCTATCAAGCAATTAACCAGCTTGGCACATGACCAGTCAACCCATATAATATATCTAATACTTTGTGACTGCAAGTCTGTCAGCAGCAAGAATAGATACTACTGTGGTGTTACTGTGAACACTGCTATAGTGGTTGATTTGTATTAGGAAGCATAATTCATGAAACACAATCTGCATTTACAGTTACTATAAAATAGTATACTAGTCACAGGCTACAGAGTAACTAGCTACTCAGCAGGCCAGGGACACCAACCATGCACTGCACCTCAGGAGTTTTTTTCCAAAATTTTCCTGTGGTGTGTCATACTGTACCACACCGTAAGGGTACTGATTAAGTTTCTATTGAGGGTACATTACTCATATTATTTGTGGTTTTGTAGGGTCTTGCCAAAGTTTTTATATAATTATGTTTATTTTGCATGTGTGTTTGGGACCCATATTTTGAGGATAGACTGTTAAGCATTTGCTGAGTGATTTTGTAGTCACACCTTTGTAGTTTGCATTGTCTTGAAGTTTACAAACCAGCTTGGCAGGAGTACTTGTAAGTTTCATTTGTTGACTGCCGTAGATTTGAACTCTGTGTGAGGTTGTTTCTCTTGATGTAGTCACTGGTTTTCTTGGTCTTGTAGTGAGTGATGATGTTGACACAATCTTCAGGGATGTTGCAGGTAACATTTCTTTGCTATTCCTGGAGGAGCTGTTTGTCCTTCCAGTAGAAAGTCATTGTCTGGTTTTTGTAGAAAACTTGATAGACTGTACCAAGTTGTTGTTGGGTATGATTAATTGTTCAAGTTTGGAGGAACATACTTGTCTCTTTATCAGTGGTTTTTATAATAAAATGATTATGTATGGGATAGATAGACTTAGGGTGATCGGGTAAATGGGTTAGATGCACTATCAGTGGACTACACTAAGGCATAATAAACAGCCAGGAGAAACCACAGGGTGATGGTTGGAGCCTGGTCGTGTGTGTGTGGTGATGTTGGTTGGGTGTAGTTTCTCTTCATTACACTTTGACAGCTAGAGAATGGATATTAACAAATATGGCCTTTCATTGTCTGTTACTGTGCTGCTTTGCCAACATCCAAAACTTCAAGCAAGTATATATCCCCTGGAGATGGGAGAAAGAATGCTTCTCACGTATTCCCGATGTAGTAGAAGGTGACTAAACGGGGCAGGAGAAGGAGGCTAGAAACCCTTACCTCCTTGTATTTTTACTTTCTAAAAGGGGAAACATAAGAAGGAGTCATACGGGGAGTGCTCATCCTCCTCAAAGACTCAGATTGGGGTGTCTAGATGAGTGTGGATGTTACCAAGATGAGAAAAAGAGAGAGATAGGTAGTATGTTTGAGGAAAGGAACCTGGATGTTTTGGCTCGAAGTGAAACAAAGCTCAAGGGTAAAGGGGAAGAGTTCTTTTGGAATGTCTTGGGAATAAAGCACAGGGGTTGATGAGAGGACAAGAGGAAATGAAGGAGTAGCACTACTCTAGAAGCAGTTGTGGGAGTATGTGATATAGTGTAAAAAAGTAAACTCTAAATCGATATGGGTAAAACTGAAAGTGGATGGAGAGAGATGGGTGATTATTGATGCCTATGCACCTTGTCATGAGAAGAAAGATCATGAGAGGCAAGTGTTTGGGAGCAGCTGAGTAAGTGTATGAGCAGCTTTGATGGATGAGACCGAGTTATAGTGATGGGTGATTTGAATGCAAAGGTGAGAATTTGGCAGCTGAGGGTATGATTAAGTGTACATGGGATGTTCAGTGTTGTAGATGGAAATGGTGAAGAGCTTGTAGATTTGTGTGCTGTAAAAGGAGTGGTGATTGGGAATACCTGGTATAAAAAGAGAGATATACATAAGTATACATATGTAAGTAGGAGAGATGGTCAGAGAGCATTATTGGATTATATGTTCAATGATAGACGTGTGAAAGAGAGACTTTTGCATGTTAATGTGCTGAGAGGGGTAGCTAGAGAGATGTCTCATCATTATCTCATGGAGGCTAAAGTGAAGATTTGTAGAAGTTTTCAGAAAAGAAGAGAGAATGTTAGGGTGAAGAGAGTGGTGAGAGTAAGTGAGCTTGGAAAGGAAACGTTTGAGGAAGTACCAGGAGAGGTTAAGTGAAGAATGGCAAAATTGTTAGTGAAAGAGAGGAGAGAGGCATTTGGACGATTTTTCTGGGGAAGTAGTGCAAATGACTGGGAGATGTATAAAAGAAAGTGGCAGGATGTCAAGAGAAAAGTGCAAGAGGTGAAAGTTGGGGTGAGAGAGTATCATTAAATTTTAGGGAAAATAAAAAGATGTTTTTGGAGGTGGTAAATATAGTGCGTAGGGAAGAGAACAAATGGGAACATCAGTGAAGGATGCAAATGAGGTAATAAAAAGTGGTGGTGAAGTGCGAAGGAGATGGAATGAGTATTTTGAAGTTTTGTTTGATGATAGAGTGACAGATATAGGGTGTTTTGGTTAAGGTGGTGTGTGAAGTATAGGGTCAGGGAGAATATGGTAAACAGAGAAGAGGTAGTGAAAGCTCTTCGGAAGATGAAAGCTGGCAAGGCAGTGGGTTTGGATTGTATTACAGTGGAATTTATAAAAGAAAAAGGGGGTGACCATGTTGATGTCTGGTTGGTAAGGATATTCAGTGTATGTATGGTTCTTGGTGAAGTGCCTGAGGATTACCAGAATCCATACATTGTGCCATTGTATAAAGGCAAAGGGGATAAAGGTGAATGTTCAAATTACAGAGGTATAAGTTCTTTGAGTATTTGTGGGAAATTGTATGGGAGGGTTTTGATTGAGAGGGTAAAGGCATATACAAAGCATCAGATTCGGAAAGAGCAGAGTGGTTTTAGAAGTGATAGAAGATGTGTGGGTCAAGCACTTGCTTTGAAGAGTGTATGTGAGAAATTCTTAGAAAAACAGATGGATTTGTATGTAGCATTTATGTATCTGGAGAAGGCTTATTATTGAGTTGGTAGAGATGCTTTGTGGGAGGTATTAATTAACAGAGTATATGGTGTGGGAGGTAAGTTGTTAGAAGCAGTGAAAAGTTTTTACCAAGGATGTAAGGCATGTGTATGAGTAGGAAGAGAGGAAAGTGATGGGTTCCCAGTGAATGTCTGTTTACAGTAGGGATGCGTGATGTCTCCATAGTTGTTTAATTTGTTTATGGATGGGGTTGTTATGAAGGTGAAGCAAGAGTTTTGGAGAGAGGGGCATGTATGCAGTCTGTTGTGGATGTGAGGGACTGGGAAATGAGGCAGTTGTTGTTCGCTGATGATATAGCGCTGGTGGCTGATTCGGGTGAGAAACTGCAGAGGTTGGTAACTGAGTTTGGTAAAGTGTGTGAAAGAAGAAAGCTGAGAGTGAATGGAAATAAGAGCAAGATTATTAGGTTCGGTAGGGTTGAGGGACAAGAAATTGGAAGGTAAGTTTGAATGGAGAAAAATTGGAGGAAGTGAAGTGTTTTAGACATCTGGGAGTGGATTTGGCAGCAGATGGAACCATGGAAGCGGAAGTGAGTCACAGGGTGGGGAAGGGGGTAAAGGTTCTGGGAGCATTGAAGGACGTGTGAAAGGCAAGAACATTATCTCGTAGAGGAAAAATAGGTATGTTTGAAGGAATAGTGGTTTCAACAATGTTATGTGGTTGCGAGGTGTGGGCTATAGATAGGGTTGTGCAGAAGAGGGAGGATGTGTTGGAAATGAGATGTTTTAGGACAATATGTGTTGTGAGGTGGTTTCATTGAGTAAGTAATGAAAGGGTAAGATTTGTGGAAATAAAAATGTTGTTGAGAGAGCAGAAGAGGTTGTGTTCAAATGGTTTCATCACATGAAGAGAATGAGTTAGGAAAGATTGACAAAGAGGATATATGTGTCAGAGGTGGAGGGAACAAGGAGAAGCAGGAGACTAAGTTGGAGGTGGAAGGATGGAGTGAAAAAGATTTTGAGCAGTCGGGTCCTAAACATGGAGGAGGGTGAAAGGCATACAAGGAATAGAGTGAATTGGAACGATGTGGTATACCGGATTCGACGTGCTGTCAGTGGATTGAACCAGGGCATGTGAAGCTTCTGAGGTAAACCATGATAAGTTTTGTAGGGCCTGGATGTGGAAAGGGAGCTGTGGTTTTGGTGCATTACACATGACAGCGAGAGACTGACTGTGAATGAATGTGGCCTTTGTTGTATTTTCCTAGCCCTACCTCGTACACACGTGGGGGGAGGGGGGTGCCATTTCATGTGTGGCTGGGTGGCGACAGGAATAGATGAAGGCAGCAAGTATGAATATGTACATGGTGCATATATTCCTATGAGTCCACAAGGAAAATAAAACATGATAAGTTTTCAAGTGCACTTTTGTGTAATTATCACCATCAGGGGAGACACAAGAGAGAAATATAACAGCTAGTTAAGAAAGAAATATAAGTCAGCTGATATGCAATGAAGAGATGTAGCTTGGATGCCATTTGGTAATCATGTGATTGTCCAGGACAGACAGTGAGCATATCATAAATTTATTATGTTGACAAGAAGGTAAATTGTTTACAAATTTTATCAACAATAAAGGTATCCAGTTTGTTTAGACCTTCACTAATATTAAGATTTTAATTCTTTGTGTATTTAATGATAGAAGATTCAATGATATTTCATTATGGTACTGGAGTTAGAGTTAATAACTGAGATGGCATCACTCCAGTCAGTGCAATGATCATAGATCTTGTTGATGTATGGTTCTTAATATGGTTTTCCTTAAAGTTTAAAAGTCCCTCTTCCATGTCTGCATGCTGTTCAATACTCTCAGGGCTCAGTTGGAGATGGGTTGATTTTAACATATAAAGAACTACAGCCTTTTGTGCTTAGTGAGGCACTAAAGGCTAAGGAGTTGAAGTGGAGTTCACCACTGCTGGAGACTCTTTTGACATGGCCACCCACATGAGGGAGTTTCTGGAGGGAACGGGCATCACAGAGACAGATAGAATTAGAATATTTTTGATAGAGGACTTTGTGATCATCAACATATTTTTCTGTATTCTCCTTCCCCTTTATCCTTGAAAAGAAAAAACTAGAACCTTATAGTACCATGTCCAGGGCACAGACTCCATTTGTTGGTGAATGATAAGGTTAGGAGCCCAGGAGTGACAGTTTACTCCACTGACATCGTAGAATTAGGTGGGTGTGGTATGATTGTGTGGTCTCCATAAAGTGCATTAGCCAACCTCAGAGATAGTATGATGATGAAAGAGCTTGGACCTGCAACAAATAACCCTTAGTTTAGAGGGTAAGACGAGTAAGATGATGTTTTAACCCCAATCTGCCACAAGTGTTTTATTAATACTGACAGAGAACTACCTTTGGAATAGAAATTGTCTTTCACACTTCATAACCAACATCTTTTTTCCCTTCACCCAGAACTGAAATATTTAACCTATATTCCAGGATTCCACATAACTTATTAGGCTGCAGCAGTTCTTCTTTCACACTCATTACAGAAGTGCATTTTCATAATAGAATTCTTTTCATGTTTGTGTGAATCATAAACAACCACCTTTAGCTAGACCACACAAAACTTAGCAAGGTGCTGCATCACATAATTATTTTGTGGCTGTTGGCAGCTCAAAGGTGGGTCATTTTGATAACTGTTCTCTCCCTACATCTTAAAGCTTTTGAACTCTTTACCCTCTCATGTCTTTCCCATTAACTGTGACCTGGCGTTTTTTTAAAAGAAAGGTTTTTCACTTCCTCAAAAATCAGTAAAAATACTTTTCCTTGTCTCATGGTGAGGTGCCTGAGGATTGGCGGAATGCGTGCATAGTGCCATTGTACAAAGGCAAAGGGGATAAGAGTGAGTGCTCAAATTACAGAGGTATACGTTTGTTGAGTGTTCCTGGCAAATTATATGGGAGGGTATTGATTGAGAGGGTAAGGCATGTATAGAGCATCAGATTGGGGAAGAGCAGTGTGGTTTCAGAAGTGGTAGAGGATGTGTGGATCAGGTGTTTGCTTTAAAGAATGTATGTGAGAAATACTTAGAAAAGCAAATGGATTTGTATGTAGCATTTATGGATCTGGAGAAGGCATATGATAGAGTTGATAGAGATGCTCTGTGGAAGGTATTAAGAATATATGGTGTGGGAGGCAAGTTGTTAGAAGCAGTGAAAAGTTTTTATCGAGGATGTAAGGCATGTGTACTTGTAGGAAGAGAGGAAAGTGATTGGTTCTCAGTGAATGTAGGTTTGCGGCAGGGGTGTGTGATGTCTCCGTGGTTGTTTAATTTGTTTATGGATGGGGCTGTTAGGGAGGTGAATGCAAGAGTTTTGGAAAGAGGGGCAAGTATGCATTCTGTTGTGGATGAAAGAGCTTGGGAAGTGAGTCAGTTGTTGTTCGCTGATGATACAGCGCTGGTGGCTGATTCATGTGAGAAACTGCAGAAGCTGGTGACTGAGTTTGGTAAAGTGTGTGAAAGAAGAAAGTTAAGAGTAAATGTGAATAAGAGCAAGGTTATTAGGTACAGTAGGGTTGAGGGTCAAGTCAATTGGGAGGGAAGTTTGAATGGAGAAAAACTGGAGGAAGTAAAGTGTTTTAGATATCTTGGAGTGGATCTGGCAGCGGATGGAACCATGGAAGCGGAAGTGAATCATAGGGTGGGGGAGGGGGCGAAAATCCTGGGAGCCTTGAAGAATGTTTGGAAGTCGAGAACATTATCTCAGAAAGCAAAAATGGGTATGTTTGAAGGAATAGTGGTTCCAACAATGTTGTATGGTTGCGAGGCATGGGCGATGGATAGAGTTGTGCACAGGAGGGTGGATGTGCTGGAAATGAGATGTTTGAGGACAATGTGTGGTGTGAGGTGGTTTGATCGAGTAAGTAATGTAAGGGTAAGAGAGATGTGTGGAAATAAAAAGAGCGTGGTTGAGAGAGCAGAAGAGGGTGTTTTGAAATGGTTTGGGCACATGGAGAGAATGAGTGAGGAAAGATTGACCAAGAGGATATATGTGTCGGAGGTGGAGGGAACAAGGAGAAGTGGGAGACCAAAATGGAGGTGGAAAGATGGAGTGAAAAAGATTTTGAGTGATCAGGGCCTAAACGTGCAGGAGGGTGAAAGGCGGGCAAGGAATAGATTGAATTGGATCGATGTGGTATACCGGGGTTGACGTGCTGTCAGTGGATTGAATCAGGGCATGTGAAGCATCTGGGGTAAACCATGGAAAGTTGTGTGGGGCCTGGATGTGGAAAGGGAGCTGTGATTTTGGGCATTATTGCATGACAGCTAGAGACTGAGTGTGAACGAATGGGGCCTTTGTTGTCTTTTCCTAGCGCTACCTCGCACACATGAGGGGGGAGGGGGATGGTATTCCATGTGTGGCGAGGTGGCGATGGGAATGAATAAAGGCAGATAGTGTGAATTGTGTGCATGGGTATATATGTATATGTGTGTGTGTGTATATATATATGTACATTGAGATGTATAGGTATATATATTTTGCGTGTGTGGACGTGTATGTATATACGTGTGTATGGGGGTAGGTTTGGCCATTTCTTTTGTCTGTTTCCTTGCGCTACCTCGCAAACGCGGGAGACAGCGACAAAGCAAAATAAATGAAAATAAATATTTTTTTTTTATTATACTTTGTCGCTGTCTCCCGCGTTTGCGAGGTAGCGCAAGGAAACAGACGAAAGAAATGGCCCAACCCCCCCCATACACATATATATACATACGTCCACACACGCAAATATACATACCTACACAGCTTTCCATGGTTTACCCCAGACGCTTCACATGCCTTGCTTCAATCCACTGACAGCACGTCAACCCCGGTATACCACATCGCTCCAATTCACTCTATTCCTTGCCCTCCTTTCACCCTCCTGCATGTTCAGGCCCCGATCACACAAAATCTTTTTCACTCCATCTTTCCACCTCCAATTTGGTCTCCCTCTTCTCCTCGTTCCCTCCACCTCCGACACATATATCCTCTTGGTCAATCTTTCCTCACTCATCCTCTCCATGTGCCCAAACCACTTCAAAACACCCTCTTCTGCTCTCTCAACCACGCTCTTTTTATTTCCACACATCTCTCTTACCCCTACGTTACTCACTCGATCAAACCACCTCACCCCACACATTGTCCTCAAACATCTCATTTCCAGCACATCCATCCTCCTGCGCACAACTCTATCCATAGCCCACGCCTCGCAACCATACAACATTGTTGGAACCACTATTCCTTCAAACATACCCATTTTTGCTTTCCGAGATAATGTTCTCGACTTCCACACATTTTTCAAGGCCCCCAGGATTTTCGCCCCCTCCCCCACCCTATGATTCACTTCCGCTTCCATGGTTCCATCCGCTGCCAGATCCACTCCCAGATATCTAAAACACTTCACTTCCTCCAGTTTTTCTCCATTCAAACTCACCTCCCAATTGACTTGACCCTCAACCCTACTGTACCTAATAACCTTGCTCTTATTCACATTTACTCTTAACTTTCTTCTTCCACACACTTTTCCAAACTCAGTCACCAGCTTCTGCAGTTTCTCACATGAATCAGCCACCAGCGCTGTATCATCAGCGAACAACAACTGACTCACTTCCCAAGCTCTCTCATCCCCAACAGACTTCATACTTGCCCCTCTTTCCAAAACTCTTGCATTTACCTCCCTAACAACCCCATCCATAAACAAATTAAACAACCATGGAGACATCACACACCCCTGCCGCAAACCTACATTCACTGAGAACCAATCACTTTCCTCTCTTCCTACACGTACACATGCCTTACATCCTCTATAAAAACTTTTCACTGCTTCTAACAACTTGCCTCCCACACCATATATTCTTAAAACCTTCTACAGAGCATCTCTATCAACTCTATCATATGCCTTCTCCAGATCCATAAATGCTACATACAAATCCATTTGCTTTTCTAAGTATTTCTCACATACATTCTTCAAAGCAAACACCTGATCCACACATCCTCTACCACTTCTGAAACCACACTGCTCTTCCCCAATCTGATGCTCTGTACATGCCTTCACCCTCTCAATCAATACCCTCCCATATAATTTACCAGGAATACTCAACAAACTTATACCTCTGTAATTTGAGCACTCACTCTTATCCCCTTTGCCTTTGTACAATGGCACTATGCACGCATTCCGCCAATCCTCAGGCACCTCACCATGAGTCATACATACATTAAATAACCTTACCAACCAGTCAACAATACAGTCACCCCCTTTTTTAATAAATTCCACTGCAATACCATCCAAACCTGCTGCCTTGCCGGCTTTCATCTTCCACAAAGCTTTCACTACCTCTTCTCTGTTTACCAAATCATTTTCCCTAACCCTCTCACTTTGCACACCACCTCGACCAAAACACCCTATATCTGCCACTCTATCATCAAACACATTCAACAAACCTTCAAAATACTCACTCCATCTCCCTCTCACATCACCACTACTTGTTTTCACCTCCCCATTTGCGCCCTTCACTGAAGTTCCCATTTGCTCCCTTGTCTTCCGCACTTTATTTACCTCCTTCCAGAACATCTTTTTATTCTCGCTAAAATTTAATGATACTCTCTCACCCCAACTCTCATTTGCCCTTTTTTTCACCTCTTGCACCTTTCTCTTGACCTCCTGTCTCTTTCTTTTATACATCTCCCACTCAATTGCATTTTTTCCCTGCAAAAATCGTCCAAATGCCTCTCTCTTCTCTTTCACTAATACTCTTACTTCTTCATCCCACCACTCACTACCCTTTCTAATCAACCCACCTCCCACTCTTCTCATGCCACAAGCATCTTTTGTGCAATCCATCACTGATTCCCTAAATACATCCCATTCCTCCCCCACTCCCCTTACTTCCATTGTTCTCACCTTTTTCCATTCTGTACTCAGTCTCTCCTGGTACTTCCTCACACAGGTCTCCTTCTCAAGCTCACTTACTCTCACCACCCTCTTCACCCCAACATTCACTCTTCTTTTCTGAAAACCCATACAAATCTTCACCTTAGCCTCCACAAGATAATGATCAGACATCCCTCCAGTTGCACCTCTCAGCACATTAACATCCAAAAGTCTCTCTTTCGCACGCCTGTCAATTAACACGTAATCCAATAACGCTCTCTGGCCATCTCTCCTACTTACATAAGTATACTTATGTATATCTCGCTTTTTAAACCAGGTATTCCCAATCATCAGTCCTTTTTCAGCACATAAATCTACAAGCTCTTCACCATTTCCATTTACAACACTGAACACCCCATGTATACCAATTATTCCCTCAACTGCCACATTACTCACCTTTGCATTCAAATCACCCATCACTATGACCCGGTCTCGTGCATCAAAACCACTAACACACTCATTCAGCTGCTCCCAAAACACTTGCCTCTCTTGATCTTTCTTCTCATGCCCAGGTGCATATGCACCAATAATCACCCACCTCTCTCCATCAACTTTCAGTTTTACCCATATTAATCGAGAATTTACTTTCTTACACTCTATCACATACTCCCACCACTCCTGTTTCAGAAGTATTGCTACTCCTTCCCTTGCTCTTGTCCTCTCACTAACCCCTGACTTTACTCCCCAGACATTCCCAAACCACTCTTCCCCTTTACCCTTGAGCTTCGTTTCACTCAGAGCCAAAACATCTAGGTTCCTTTCCTCAAACATACTACCTATCTCTCCTTTTTTCACATCTTGGTTACATCCACACACATTTAGGCACCCCACTCTGAGCCTTCGAGGAGGATGAGCACTCCCCGCGTGACTCCTTCTTCTGTTTCCCATTTTAGAAAGTTAATACAAGGAGGGGAGGATTTCTGGCCCCCCGCTCCCGTCCCCTCTAGTCGCTTTCTACGACACGCGAGGAATACGTGGGAAGTATTCTTTCACCCCTATCCCCAGGGATAATATACATATATATATACATATACACATACACACACATACACATACATATGCACATATACACACACACACACACACACATATATATACATATGAGAAAATAAATATATAAATAGCATTTATGGATCTGGAGAAGGCATATGATAGAGTTGATAGAGATGCTCTGTGGAAGGTATTAAGAATATATGGTGTGGGAGGCAAGTTGTTAGAAGCAGTGAAAAGTTTTTATCGAGGATGTAAGGCATGTGTACGTGTAGGAAGAGAGGAAAGTGATTGGTTCTCAGTGAATGTAGGTTTGCGGCAGGGGTGTGTGATGTCTCCATGGTTGTTTAATTTGTTTATGGATGGGGTTGTAAGGGAGGTAAATGCAAGAGTCCTGGAAAGAGGGGCAAGTATGAAGTCTGTTGGGGATGAGAGAGCTTGGGAAGTGAGTCAGTTGTTGTTCGCTGATGATACAGCGCTGGTGGCTGATTCATGTGAGAAACTGCAGAAGCTGGTGACTGAGTTTGGTAAAGTGTGTGGAAGAAGAAAGTTGAGAGTAAATGTGAATAAGAGCAAGGTTATTAGGTACAGTAGGGGTGAGGGTCAAGTCAATTGGGAGGTGAGTTTGAATGGAGAAAAACTGGAGGAAGTGAAGTGTTTTAGATATCTGGGAGTGGATCTGTCAGCGGATGGAACCATGGAAGCGGAAGTGGATCATAGGGTGGGGGAGGGGGCGAAAATTTTGGGAGCCTTGAAAAATGTGTGGAAGTCGAGAACATTATCTCGGAAAGCAAAAATGGGTATGTTTGAGGGAATAGTGGTTCCAACAATGTTGTATGGTTGCGAGGCGTGGGCTATGGATAGAGATGTGCGCAGGAGGATGGATGTGCTGGAAATGAGATGTTTGAGGACAATGTGTGGTGTGAGGTGGTTTGATCGAGTAAGTAACGTAAGGGTAAGAGAGATGTGTGGAAATAAAAAGAGCGTGGTTGAGAGAGCAGAAGAGGGTGTTTTGAAATGGTTTGGGCACATGGAGAGAATGAGTGAGGAGAGATTGACCAAGAGGATATATGTGTCGGAGGTGGAGGGAACGAGGAGAAGAGGGAGACCAAATTGGAGGTGGAAAGATGGAGTGAAAAAGATTTTGTGTGATCGGGGCCTGAACATGCAGGAGGGTGAAAGGAGGGCAAGAAATAGAGTGAATTGGAGTCATGTGGTATACAGGGGTTGACGTGCTGTCAGTGGATTGAAGCAAGGCATGTGAAGCGTCTGGGGTAAACCATGGAAAGCTGTGTAGGTATGTATATTTGCGTGTGTGGACGTGTGTATGTACATGTGTATGGGGGGGGGGGTTGGGCCATTTCTTTCGTCTGTTTCCTTGCGCTACCTCGCAAACGCGGGAGACAGCGATAAAAAAAAAAAAAAAAAAAAAAAAAAAAAAAAAAAAAAATTGATAAAGGCTTGCCCTTGATGGGGACTTTTGTCCATGACTGGAGTCTACAGTATGATAATAAAAAGATTGGTTACTGTCTACTGGGGAAGCGACAACATTCTCACTTGAAGTAACTACGTATCTCTCAAGGGATCTGTTTCTTATATCTTGTGTTACTTCTGTTGTTAACTTGCTCCTCATAGTCTTTACTGCAAACTAGCTAACAGACTTCTGTGACATATATAGTTACTTCATCATACTTTTGTCAGCAGCGGGAGCCAAATACTGTTCATAATTTTTGATGATTTTTTTCTTATCCTCACAGCATAGTGGATATGAATATGTTAGCAGTTGAGTGTATGCTGGCAGAATTAAAGCCAGCCTCAAAATCTGCAGATGGAACCTGGGGGTCAGATGCTACTGCCTGGTTCCAGGGCTACACATTAAATAAGGACTTTACTGCTCAGGTTTGCTTATGATAACTAGTATTTTAGTCCATTCCCTACTTGCAAGTATCTACCATTAGATAGAGTTAGTAAGTACAACTCATGTGTTGCTTGATCAACTGTACTTTTTTAAGCCATGTCATTATTTTTTTTTCTTTTTTAGTACTATACTTTGTCACTGTCTCCCGCGTTATGGAGGTAGCGCAAGGAAACAGATGAAAGAATGGCCCAACCCACCCACATACTAATGTTTTTACATACATGTCCACACACGCACCTATACATACCTATACATTTCAACGTATACATATATATATACATACACAGATATATACACATGTACATAATTCATACTTGCTGCCTTTATTCATACCCGTTCCACCCCACCACACATGAAATGACAACCCCCTCCCCCCGCACGCGTGTGAGGTAGTGCTAGGAAAAGACAACAAAGACCGCATTCGTTCACACTCAGTCTCTAGCTGTCATGTATAATGCACCAAAACCCTTTCCACATCCAGGCCCCACAAAACTTTCCATGGTTTACCCCAGATGCTTCACATGCCCTGGTTCAATCCATTGACAGCACGTTGACCCCAGTATACCACATCATTCCAATTCACTCTATTTCTTGCACACCTTTCCCCCTCCTGCATGTTCAGGCCCTGATCGCTCAAATTCTTTTTCACTCCATCCTTCCACCTCCAATTTGGTCTTCCACTTTTCCTCATTCTCTCCACGTCTGACACATTTATCCTCTTTGTCAATTTTTCCTCACTCATTCTCTCCATGTGACCCAACCATTTCAATACACCCTCTTTTGCGCTCTCAACCACACTCTTTTTATTACCTTATATCTCTCTTACCCTTTCCTTACTTACTCGATCAAACCACCCCCACCACATATTGTCCTCATACATCTCATTTCCAACACATCCACCCTCCTGCGCACAACCCTATCTATAGCCCACGCCTCGCAACCATATAACATTGTTGGAACCACTATTCCTTCA
This sequence comes from Panulirus ornatus, assembly GCF_036320965.1. NCBI lineage: Eukaryota > Metazoa > Arthropoda > Malacostraca > Decapoda > Palinuridae > Panulirus > Panulirus ornatus. Next base: position 12,093,450 of record NC_092296.1, read on the forward strand.
AATATATGCATTTTTGCTTTGTGAGATAATGTTCTCGCCTTCCACACATTTTTCAACGCTTCCAGAACTTTCGCCCCCTCCCCCACCTTATTGTTGACTCCCGCTTCCATAGTTCCATCCACTGCCAAATCCAGTCCCAGATATTCAAAACACTTCACTTCCTCCAGTTTTTCTCTGTTCAAACTTACCTCCCAGTTGACTTGTCCCACAACCCTACTGAACCTAATAACATTGCTCTTATTCACATTTACCCTCAGCTTTCTTTTTTCACACACTTTACCAAACTCAGGCACCAGCTTCTGCAGTTTCTTACCTGAATTAGCCACCAGTGCTGTATCATCAGCAAACAACAACTGACTCACTTCCCTAGCCCTATCATCCACAACAGACTGCATACTTGCCTCTCTCTCCAAAACTCTTGCATTCACCTCCCTGACAACCCCATCCATAAGCAAATTAAACAACCACGGAGACATCACGCACCCCTGCCACAAACCAACGTTCACTGAGAACCAATCACTTTTCTCTCATCCTACTCGTACACATGCCTTACATCCTCGATAAAAAACTTTTCACTGCCCTGCCTTTGAAGCCATGTACTCCTCATAATTTTCAGTCATGGGTTCGTCAAAAAAAAGATTTCAGTCATTTGCCTTCTTTCGAAAATTTCTGTGCCTGTTCTGTGCAGGTCTCTTACATCACTTTGTAACTGTAGTGTATCAGATTGTCAGTCTATCTTTTAGGCTAGATCTCATGTTTTTGTGTGGTAGCTTCTTGATTATTCCAAGGGATTATTGCAAACTTATTAGCCCCATTCATCATTGCTGAGATTCTTTTAGTTTAATCATAATTTTCTTTGATACCATTAGGCTATTGCTATGCTTGATTTATCATTTATCTTTCTATTCTTGCTTTTCATGCAGTAAGGATCAAGTTCTTTCAGTTGTTTATGATAATTCAGTCTCCATTCCATCAAGTTTGCTCTTGAAGTGTTTGTGTTTTTTCTAACGATAACTTGACATTCCTTTGATGGTGAGCAAACAAAACAACAGTATTCAAATTTGCCTTTCATAAATGTATTGAATTAAACTTTTTTATTATCAGTTTTCTGTAGCACAGGGAGAGTACTTTCTGTCACCCCAAGCAGTACTAAAAGGTAATTACATTAGGGGAACATGAATGGTTTTTTCACTCACGCAAGGATTATGGTCCACATGTACTGAAGATGTATGTATGCAGATACATGTGATAAACTTCTTGAAATACCATTGAAGATATCATTGAAAAAAGAGGGAAAGTGCCAAGGGAGCAGTAAAGGGCAATTGTCATATATTTTTCAGAAAGGAAACTGAGAAGAGGCATTGAACTACAAACCAGTCTTCCTGATGAGTAAGGTAGTGGAAAATATAATCAGAAAACAATGGATGACTTTCTCCTGTTAAGAAATTACCCAAGTGAGAGAGAACATTATGTTGAGGAAATGACACGTGTAACAAACCTTTTAGATTTTTGTGAACTCCCAGAAAGTATTTGATATTGTACTGCTTGTCTTACTGAAAGGGAAAAGAGGATGCATCTCAAAGGATCCTTCTCAAGATGGATGGAGGTCACTAGGGGATCCTGCTGGGTTCTGTTTTGGGATTGTAACTCTCTTTGGTCTTTGTGAATAACTTGCCAGAAGCTATGGACTCCTACTGCCTGAATATGTTTTCATATGATGCAAAGGTCATGAAGGAATTGAAAGGCAAAATGGATTGCATCAGCTTATGAGTGGACCTAGATTTGTTCTAATACTTGGTTGATGCAGTTGTCTGAGTAAATGTAAAGTAACAAGGATGGGACATATTGAAAGAAAACCTCAGTATGAATATTATTGAGCAGGAAATAAGCTTTAAGATTCTTTATGTGAAGGGTACATGAGAATTGACTTCATTCCAAACCTGTTGCTGAGTCCCACATTAAGAGAATCATAAAGGAGACAAACTGTCTGCTGGCAAATGTTAGAAAAGCTTTCAAATATATGGATAATGAAATATGTTGCAAGCCGTTCATATTCTACATAAGGCCAGTACTAGAATATGCATCAAAAGTTTGGTCATTGCGCCTAAAGAAGCACAAAGAGCTGATATGTACAGAGGAGGGCAATAAAGATGACATCAGAAGTAAGGAAACTGAGTTGTAGGGAAAGGCTGAAGGTCTTATATTTGCTCACTGTTGAAGATGGAAGAGTGAGAGGTAACCTGATCAAAACCCGTAAGTTTTTAAACCATATTGGTGTTGTGTATAGTGAAATTAAACAAGAAACTTGTTCAAGCAATAAAGAAGTACTTTTTGTAGTATAAGATTGGTGAATGATTGTACTAAACTGAACACAGATGTGAACTGCATAAAGACATTTAAAAGGTTGTAAGCTAGGGGAGAATTTTCAAGTGATGGGGGCCATACAAATGTAAAAATCCCTGTTTGGTACAAATAGATAATTACAAATAGATAATTACATGCACATTGGAACCAAAACTAGAATATGCTTCTCAGACTTGGTCACTGCACTTAAAGAAACACAAAAGAGCTAATTGAGAAGGTTCAGAGGAGAGCAAAAAAGATAGCATCAGAATTAAGAGAACTAGTTTACTGGGAAAGGCTAGAGGCTTTAGATTTACCCATCTCAGAAGAGTGAAGATTGAGGGATGGCCTGATCACAATCTTTGATTAATTAGACTAGTTTGATGACATATACAGTGAACCAGAAGACATGAAACTCAGCAAGAAACAAAAGATCTGAAGAAGTACTTTTATAAAAGTGGTGTATGAATGGAAGATAACTGAGGATATGATTAGTACTGACAGCGTGTACAAATTTTAAGAGTTTGTACGATGATGTTCAAGTGATAGGACTCCAAGAATGTAAAATTCACTCCCTGTACAGTACAGAGATTATGATTTAACAGAGATGCCTATGGGGACTGAGCAAAGCTGTAAAATGAAATCATATCTTCTGTTAGTGACAGCATTGAGAATTTATGGTCCAGTAGATGAAAAATTTAGAAGAGTGCAGAGCATATAGGATCAGTATTCATCAGCCTAAAGGGAGATAAATGAGAAAGCAAAACCTCAGAGTCGGAGTTATCAAAACTATTGGACTTCATCTGAAAATAGATGGCACCAAAGTTAGAGATTAGTATCTTAAAGTAGGTGGCACCAAAGTTAGAGAAATTAGTAAATCAAGAGGTTGACAGTCATATATCTGATGATTTTTGAACTTGATGAAAATTATGTACTGGATGAAGTAGAAAGAGGAAGAAAGAAATGCTCATTAGAAGATTACTGGAGTCTGTAAAATTGCCAGACACAAATTCTGTGATGAAAGATAAAAGAAAGAAAAAGTATATCTAATTTTAGCTATGTTTACTTTAGAGTTTTGCGGTCAGGAAGTACTTGTCAAGACACACAGTGAAACTTCGAGAAAAAGAGTGGAATTCTTTGTGATAGACAGGGGGAAGAAAAGGAGAAAAGCTAAGAATACATCAAATGGCAAAATATGGAAAACATCAAATGAGGCAAGAGAGTGGAACACACATCCCAGCTCTGCAGAGAGGTCAAGAATGTCTATCTTTCTGTCTATATCTCCGATGCCCATTGTTTCTGGGAACTCCCATCAGGGAATGGACACAGCGAAATAGTATCCACTTATCCATATCCTTATATGCCTCCCACACATTCACCATTCCACTCATTTTTCCACCATTTCTCTTCCTCCAGTATTCTTTCACTCTATTTGCCCATTTCACAGGTGGTCCTCCTCTCACACTAAGCCCTATAATTGTACTATCATACATTCTCCTTGTAAATTCTTAGTTTAGCATTTTTTCCACTTGCCCAAACCACCTCAGTATTATGTTTTACCCCTTCCACCACTCCACAATTCATTCCCTTTGCATTCTCTTCCATACCACATCTCTCATACACTGCTCCATTTCTCTCGTCCTTCCATCTAGTTACACCATGTGCTCTTCTCAAATACCTCATTTCCACAGCCTGGATTCTTGACCTCTGCGACTCATTCCATGTCTATGTTTTGGCTGCATAAGTCAGAGTTGGTAGAACTATGCTGCCCCTTAATCCTCTCGTCACTTCCCTACTTACACCTGTACCCTTCACTATTCTGTTAAGGGACCCAATAACTCCTCTAACCTCTACTGCCCTCTCACTTATCTCTCCTTCCATATCAACAAACTTACCCAAGACAGCTCCTAAACATTTGAATTCTCTCACCTTTTCCAGTCGTTCTCCTCCCATATTCAAAGAATGATTTAGTACATTTTCTTCTTTCACTGTATATGGTTTTACAAAATCTATAATTTCACTTTGTTTCCTGTCAGACACCATTACTTTACTTTTACTTGCATTCATCATCTGCAAACAGGCTTGCCACTAGCCACCATATCTCACCACCACACTTCATCTTTACAGCCCTTTTCCTAGTTTTGCTTTCATCTCCCCAATCACTCTCTCCATGTATGTATGGGGATAGGGGAGAAAGAATACTTCCTACACATTCCCCGCGTGTCGTAGAAGGCGACTAAAGGGGACGGGAGTGGGGGGCTAGAAAACTCCCCTCCTTATATTTTAACTTTCTAAAAGGGGAAACAGAAGAAGGAGTCACGTGTGGAGTGCTCATCCTCCTCAAAGTCTGTGATTGGGGTGTCTAAATGTGTGTGGATGTAACCAAGATGAGAAGAAAGGAAAGATAGGTTGTATATTTGAGGAAAGGAACCTGTATGTTTTGGCTCTGAGTGAAACGAAGCACAAGGATAAAGGGGAAGAGTGGTTTGGGAATGTTTTGGGAGAAAAGTCAGGGGTTGATGAGAGAACTAGAGCAAAGGAAATAGTAGCAATACTCCTGAAACATGAGTTGTGGGAGTATGTGATAGAGTGTAAGAAAGTAAACTCTAGATTGATATGGGTAAAACTGAAAGTGGATGGAGAGAGATGGGTGATTAATGGTGCCTATGCACCTGGTCATAAGAAGAAAGATCATGAGAGACAAGTGTTTTGGGAGCAGCTGAGTGAGTGTGTTTGCAGTTTTGATACATGAGACCGGGTTATAGTGATGGATGATTTGAATGCAAAGGTGAGTAATGTGGCAGTTGAGGGAATAATTGGTGTACATGGGGTGTTCAGTGTTGTAAATGGAAATGGTGGGTGAAGAACTTGTAGGTTTGTGTTCTGCAAAAGGACTGGTGATTGGGAAAACATGGTTTAGAAAGAGATATATACATAAGTATACATATGTAAGTAGGAGAGATGGCCAGAGAGCATTATTTGATTATGTGTTAATTGATAGGCACATGAAAGAGAGACTTTTCGATGTTAATGTGCTGAGGGGTGCAACTAGAGGGATGTGTTATCTCTAAAGATGACGATTTGTAGAGGTTTTCAGAAAAGAAGAGAATGTTGGGGTGAGGAGAGTGATGAGAGTAAGTGAGCTTGGGAAGGAGACTTGTGTGAGGAAATACCAGGAGAGACTGAGTGCAAAATGGAAAAAGGTGAGAGCAAAGGATATAAGGGGAGTGGGGGAGGAATGGGATGTATTTAGGGAAGCAGTGATGGCTTGCGTAAAAGATGCTTGTGGCATGAGAAGCATGGGAGGTGGGCAGATTAGAAAGGGTAGTGAGTTGTGGGATGAAGAAGTAAGAATATTAGTGAAAGAGGAGAGAGGCATTTGGACGATTTTTGCAGGGAAATAATGCACATGACTGGGATATGTATAAAAGAGTGAGTCAGGAGGTCAAGAGAAAGATGCAAGAGGTGAAAAAGAGGGCAAATGAGAGTTGGGGTGAAAGAATATCATTAAATTTTAGGGAGAAGAAAAAGATGTTTTGGAAGAAGGTAAATAAAGTGCGAAAGACAAGGGAACAAATGAGAACATCAGTGAATGGGGCTAATGGGGAGGTGATAACAAGTAGTGGTAATGTGAGAAGGAGATGGAGTGAGTATTTTGAAGGTTTTTTGAATGTGTTTGATGATAGAGTGGCAGATATAGGGTGTTTTGGTCGAGGTGGTGTGCAAAGTGAGAGGGTTAGGGAGAATGATTTGGTAAACAGAGAAGAGGTAGTAAAAGCTTTGCGGAAGATGAAAGCTGGCAAGGCAGCAGGTTTGGATGGTCCTGCAGTGGAATTTATAAAAAAATGGGGTGACTGTGTTGTTGACTGGTTGGTAAAGTTATTTAATGTATGTATGACTCATGGTGAGATGCCTGAGGATTGGCAGAATGCTTGCATAGTGCCATTGTACAAAGGTAAAGGGGATAAAAGTGAGTGCTCAAATTACAGAGGTATAAGTTTGCTGAGTATTCCTGGGAAACTATATGGGAGGGTATTGATTGAGAGGGTGAAGGCATGTACAGAGCATCAGACTGGGGAATAGCAGTGTGGTTTCAGAAGTGGTAGAGGATGTGAGGATCAGGTGTTTGCTTTGAAGACTGTATGTGAGAAATACTTAGAAAAGCAAATGGATTTGTATGTAGCATTTATGGATCTGGAGAAGGCATATGATAGAGTTGATAGAAATGCTCTGTGGAAGGTAATAAGAATATATGGTGTGGGAGGCAAGTTGTTAGAAGCAGTGAAAAGTTTTTATCGAGGATGTAAAGCATGTGTATGAGTAGGAAGAGAGGAAAGTGATTGGTTCTCAGTGAATATAGGTTTGCGGCAGGGGTGCGTGATGTCTCCATGGTTGTTTAATTTGTTTATGGATGGGGTTGTTAGGGAGGTGAATGCAAGAGTTTTGGAAAGAGGGTCAAGTATGCAGTCTGTTGTGGATGAGAGAGCTTGGGAAGTGAGTCAGTTGTTCGCTGATGATACAACGCTGGTGGCTGATTCATGTGAGAAACTGCAGAAGCTGGTGACTGAGTTTGGTAAAGTGTGTGAAAGAAAAAAGCTGAGTGTAAATGTGAATAAGAGCAAGGTTATTAGGTAGAGTAGGGTTGAGGGACAAGTCAGTTGGGAGGTAAGTTTGAATGGAGAAATACTCGAGTAAGTGAAGTGTTTTAGATATCTGGGAGTGGATTTGGCAGCGGATTGAACCATGGAAGCAGAAGTGAGTCATAGGGTGGTGAAGGGGGCAAAAGTACTGAGAGTGTTGTAAAATGTGTAGAAGGTGAGAACGTTTTCTTGGAAAGCAAAAATGGGCATGTTTGAAGGAATAGTAGTTCCAACAATGTTATATGGTTGCGAGGCGTGGGCTATAGATAGAGTTGTGCGGAGTAGGGTGGATGTGCTGGAAATGAGATGTTTGAGGACAATATTTGATGTGAGGTGGTTTGCTTGAGTAAGTAATGAAAGGGTAAGAGAGATGTTTGATAATAAAAAAGAGTGTGGTTGAGAGAGGAGAAGAGGGTGTTTTGAGATGGTTTGGTCACATGGAGAGAATGAGTGAGGAAAGATTGACAAATAATCCGGATATATGTGTCAGGGTGGAATTGACAAACAGGATATATGTGTCAGAGGTGGAAGGAACGAGGAGAAGTGGGAGACCAAATTGGAGGTGGAAGGATGGAGTGAAAAAGATTTTGAGCGATCGGAGCCTGAACATACAGGAGGGTGAAAGGCGTGCAAGGAATAGAGTGAATTGGAACAATGTGGTACACCGGGGCGGATGTGCTGTCAGTGTATTGAACCAGGGCATGTGAAGCGTCTGAGGTAAACCATGGAAAGTGTTGTGGGTCTGGATGTGGAAACGGAGATTTGGTTTCGATGCATTATACATGACAGCTAGAGACTGAGTGTGAACGAATGTGGCCTTTGTTGTCTTTTCCTAGCACTATCTCAGGGGGGAGGTGTTGTCATTTCATGTGTAGCGGGGTGGCGATTGGTAAGTATAAAGGTTGCAAGTATAAATTATGTACATGTGTCTATATGTATATGTCTATGCATGTATATTTATGTATATGTTGAAATGTATAGGTATATATATGTACGTGTGTGGATTTGTATGTTTTTATATGTCTATATAGGTGGTTTGGGCCATTCTTTCATCTGTTTCCTTGCGCTAATTCCTTACACTGGGAGACAGTGACAAAGTATGGCCCAACCCACCCACATACACATGTAAATACATACACGTCCACACACACACACATATATATACCTATACATTTCAACATATACATAAATATACATATATAGTCATACCTTTACATTTCATTGTATTCATGTATGTACATACTCAGACTTCTACATATATACACATGTACATAATTCATACTTGCAGCCTTTATTCATTCCCGTTGCCACTCCGCCACACACGAAATGACACCCCCTCCCTCCGCACACGTGCATGAGGTAGCGCGAGGAAAAGACAACAAAGGCTACATTCATTCACACTCAGTCTCTTCCTGTCATGTATATTGCACCGAAACCACAACTTTCTTTCCACATTCATGCCTCACAAAACTTTCCATGGTTCACTACAGATGCTTCACATGGCCTGGTTCAATCCATTGATAGCAAGTCAACAGCAGTATACCACATCAATCTAATTCTCTCTATTCCTAGCACACCTTTCACCCTCCTGCATGTTCAGGCCCTGATCACTCAAAATCTTTTTCACTCCAACCTTCCACCTCCAATTTGGTCTCCCACTTCTCTTCGTTCCCTCTACCTCTGACACATATATCCTCTTGGTCAATCTTTCCTCATTCTCTCCATGTGACCAAACCATTTCAATACACCCTCTTCTGCTCTCTCAACCTCACACTTTTTATTACCACAGATCTCTCTTACCCTTTCATTACTTAATTGATCAAACCACCTTACACCACATATTGTCCTCAAACTTCTCATTTCCCACACATCCGCCCTCCTCTGCACAACCCTATCTATAGCCTATGCCTCGCAACCATATAACATTGTTGGAACCACTATCCTTCAAACATACCCATTTTTGCTCCCTTGGATAATGTTCTCACCTTCCACACCTTCTTCAATGTTCCCAGAACTTTTGCCCCTTAACCCACCCTGTGACTTGTGTCCTCCTCCATGGTTCCATCTGCTGCCAAATCCACTCCCAGATATCTAAAACACTTCACTTCCTTGACTTTTTCTCCATTAAAACTTACCTCTCAGTTGATTTGTCCCTCAGCCCTACTGTACCTAATAACCTTGCTCTTATTCACATTTACTCTCAAGTTTTTTCTTTCACACACTTTACCAAACTCAGTCACCAGCTTCCGCAGTTTCTCACTCGAATCAGCCACCAGTGCTGTATCATCAGCGAACAACAGCTGACCCACATCCCAAGCCCTCTCATCCACAATGGACTGCACACTTGCCCCTCTCTCCAAAAGTCTTGCATTCCCCTCCCTAACAACCCAATCCATATACAAATTAAGCATGGAGACATCATGCACCCCTGCCGCAAACTGACATTCACTGAGAACCAATCACTTTCCTCTCTTCCTACATGTACACATGCCTTACATCCTTGATAAAAAAATTTTCACTGCTTCTAGCAACTTGCCTCCCACACCATATACTCTTATTATCTCTTATTATCTCAGCGACATTCACTGAGAACCAATCACTTTCCTCTCTTCCTACTCATACACATGCCTTACATCCTTGATAAAAACTTTTAACTGCTTCTAGCGACTTGCTTCCCACACCATATATTCTTGATACCTTCCACAGAGCATCTCTATCAACTCTTATCATATGCCTTTTCCAGATCCATAAATGCTACATATAAATCCATTTGTTTTTTTAAGTATTTCTCACATACATTCTTCAAAGCAAACACATGATGCACACATCCTCTACCATTTCTGAAACCACACTGCTCTTCCCCACTCTGATGCTCTGTTGACCCTCTCGATCAATACCTTCCCATATATTTTCCCAGGAATGCTCAACAAACTTATACCTCTGTATTTTGAACACTCACCTTTATCCTATTTGCATTTGTACAATGGCACTATGCATGCATTCCACCAATCCTCAGCGCTTCACCATGAGCCATACATACATTGAATATCCTCACCAACCAGTTAACAACAGTCACAACCTTTCTAATGAATTCCTTTACAATACCATTGAAACCTGCCGCCTTGCTGGCTTTCATCTTCCACAAAGCATTCACTACCTCTTTTATGTATACCAAACCATTCTCCCTGACACTCTCACTTTGCAAACCACCTTGACCAAAACACCCTATATCTGCCACTATATCTAACACATTCAACAAACCTTCAAAATTCTCACTCCTTCTCCTTCTCACATCACCACTACTTTTTATTACCTCCCCATTATTCCCCTTCACCAATATTCCCATTTGTTCTCCTTCTAGAACATCTTTTTATTCTCCTCTAACATTAATGATCCTCTCTCACCCCAACTCTCATTTGCTCTCTTTTTCACCTCTTGCACCTTTCTCTTGTTCTCCTGCCTCTTTCTTTTATACATATACCAGTCATTTGCACTGTTTCCCTGCAAAACCTTCCAAATGCCTCTCTCTTCTCTTTCACTAATAATCTTTTTTCTTCCTCCCACCACAAATTACCCTTTCTAATCTGCCCACCTCCCACTTTTCTCATGCAATAAACATCTTTTGCGCAAGCCATCACTGCTTCCCTAAATACATCCCAGTCCTCCCCCACTCCCCTTACGTCCTTTGCTCTCACCTTTTTCCATTCTGCACTCAGTCTCTCCTGATACTTCATCACACAAGTCTCCTTCCCAAGCTCACTTACTTTCACCACTCTCTTCACTCCAGCATTTTTTCTTCTTTTCTGAAAACCTCTACAAATCTTTACCTTCACCTCCACAAGACAGTGATCAGACATCCCTCCAGTTGCACCCCTCAGCACATTAACATCCAAAAGTCTCTTTCATGGGCCTATCAATTAACACGTAATCCAATAACACTCTCTGGACATCTATCCTACTTACATAGTACGTATGTATATCTCTCTTTAAACCAAGTATTCTCAATCACCAGTCCTTTTTCAGCAAACAAATCTACATGCTCTTCACCATTTCCATTTATAATTCTGAACACCCCATGTACACCAATTATTCCCTCAACTCCTACATTACTCACCTTTGCATTCAAGTCACCCATCACTATAACCCGGTTTCGTGCATCAAAACTGGTAACACACTCATTCAACTGCTCCGAAAACACTTGCCTTATGATCTTTCCTTTCATGCTCAGGTGCATAGACACCAATAATCACCTGTTGTGAAAATACTTAGAAAAGCAAATGGATTTGTATGTAGCATTTATGGATCTGGAGAAGGCATATGATAGAGTTGATAGAGATGCTCTGTGGAAGGTAATAAGAATATATGGTGTGGGAGGCAAGTTGTTAGAAGCAGTGAAAAGTTTTTATCGAGGATGTAAGCATGTGTATGAGTAGGAAGAGAGGAAAGTGATTGGTTCTCAGTGAATATAGGTTTGCGGCAGGGGTGCGTGATGTCTCCATGGTTGTTTAATTTGTTTATGGATGGGGTTGTTAGGGAGGTGAATGCAAGAGTTTTGGAAAGAGGGTCAAGTATGCAGTCTGTTGTGGATGAGAGAGCTTGGGAAGTGAGTCAGTTGTTCGCTGATGATACAACGCTGGTGGCTGATTCATGTGAGAAACTGCAGAAGCTGGTGACTGAGTTTGGTAAAGTGTGTGAAAGAAAAAAGCTGAGTGTAAATGTGAATAAGAGCAAGGTTATTAGGTAGAGTAGGGTTGAGGGACAAGTCAGTTGGGAGGTAAGTTTGAATGGAGAAAAACTCGAGTAAGTGAAGTGTTTTAGATATCTGGGAGTGGATTTGGCAGCGGATGGAACCATGGAAGCAGAAGTGAGTCATAGGGTGGTGGAGGGGGCAAAAGTACTGAGAGTGTTGTAAAATGTGTAGAAGGTGAGAACGTTTTCTTGGAAAGCAAAAATGGGCATGTTTGAAGGAATAGTAGTTCCAACAATGTTATATGGTTGCGAGGCGTGGGCTATAGATAGAGTTGTGCGGAGTAGGGTGGATGTGCTGGAAATGAGATGTTTGAGGACAATATTTGATGTGAGGTGGTTTGCTTGAGTAAGTAATGAAAGGGTAAGAGAGATGTTTGATAATAAAAAAGAGTGTGGTTGAGAGAGGAGAAGAGGGTGTTTTGAAATGGTTTGGTCACATGGAGAGAATGAGTGAGGAAAGATTGACAAATAATCCGGATATATGTGTCAGGGTGGAATTGACAAACAGGATATATGTGTCAGAGGTGGAAGGAACGAGGAGAAGTGGGAGACCAAATTGGAGGTGGAAGGATGGAGTGAAAAAGATTTTGAGCGATCGGAGCCTGAACATACAGGAGGGCGAAAGGCGTGCAAGGAATAGAGTGAATTGGAACAATGTGGTACACCGGGGCGGATGTGCTGTCAGTGTATTGAACCAGGGCATGTGAAGCGTCTGGGGTAAACCATGGAAAGTGTTGTGGGTCTGGATGTGGAAACGGAGATTTGGTTTCGATGCATTATACATGACAGCTAGAGACTGAGTGTGAACGAATGTGGCCTTTGTTGTCTTTTCCTAGCACTATCTCAGGGGGGAGGTGTTGTCATTTCATGTGTAGCGGGGTGGCGATTGGTAAGTATAAAGGTTGCAAGTATAAATTATGTACATGTGTCTATATGTATATGTCTATGCATGTATATTTATGTATATGTTGAAATGTATAGGTATATATATGTACGTGTGTGGATTTGTATGTTTTTATATGTCTATATAGGTGGTTTGGGCCATTCTTTCATCTGTTTCCTTGCGCTAATTCCTTACACTGGGAGACAGTGACAAAGTATGGCCCAACCCACCCACATACACACGTAAATACATACACGTCCACACACACACACATATATATACCTATACATTTCAACATATACATAAATATACATATATAGTCATACCTTTACATTTCATTGTATTCATGTATGTACATACTCAGACTTCTACATATATACACATGTACATAATTCATACTTGCAGCCTTTATTCATTCCTGTTGCCACTCCGCCACACACGAAATGACACCCCCTCCCTACGCACACGTGCATGAGGTAGCGCGAGGAAAAGACAACAAAGGCTACATTCATTCACACTCAGTCTCTTCCTGTCATGTATATTGCACCGAAACCACAACTTTCTTTCCACATTCATGCCTCACAAAACTTTCCATGGTTCACTACAGATGCTTCACATGGCCTGGTTCAATCCATTGATAGCAAGTCAACAGCAGTATACCACATCAATCTAATTCTCTCTATTCCTAGCACACCCTTCACCCTCCTGCATGTTCAGGCCCTGATCACTCAAAATCTTTTTCACTCCAACCTTCCACCTCCAATTTGGTCTCCCACTTCTCTTCGTTCCCTCTACCTCTGACACATATATCCTCTTGGTCAATCTTTCCTCACTCATTCTCTCCATGTGACCAAACCATTTCAATACACCCTCTTCTGCTCTCTCAACCTCACACTTTTTATTACCACACATCTCTCTTACCCTTTCATTACTTAATTGATCAAACCACCTCACACCACATATTGTCCTCAAACGTCTCATTTCCCACACATCCGCCCTCCTCTGCACAACCCTATCTATAGCCTATGCCTCGCAACCATATAACATTGTTGGAACCACTATCCTTCAAACATACCCATTTTTGCTCCCTTGGATAATGTTCTCGCCTTCCACACCTTCTTCAATGCTCCCAGAACTTTTGCCCCTTAACCCACCCTGTGACTTGTGTCCACCTCCATGGTTCCATCTGCTGCCAAATCCACTCCCAGATATCTAAAACACTTCACTTCCTTGAGTTTTTCTCCATTAAAACTTACCTCTCAGTTGATTTGTCCCTCAGCCCTACTGTACCTAATAACCTTGCTCTTATTCACATTTACTCTCAAGTTTTTTCTTTCACACACTTTACCAAACTCAGTCACCAGCTTCCACAGTTTCTCACTCGAATCAGCCACCAGTGCTGTATCATCAGCGAACAACAGCTGACCCACATCCCAAGCCCTCTCATCCACAATGGACTGCACACTTGCCCCTCTCTCCAAAAGTCTTGCATTCCCCTCCCTAACAACCCAATCCATATACAAATTAAGCATGGAGACATCATGCACCCCTGCCGCAAACTGACATTCACTGAGAACCAATCACTTTCCTCTCTTCCTACATGTACACATGCCTTACATCCTTGATAAAAAAATTTTCACTGCTTCTAGCAACTTGCCTCCCACACCATATACTCTTATTATCTCTTATTATCTCAGCGACATTCACTGAGAACCAATCACTTTCCTCTCTTCCTACTCATACACATGCCTTACATCCTTGATAAAAACTTTTAACTGCTTCTAGCGACTTGCTTCCCACACCATATATTCTTGATACCTTCCACAGAGCATCTCTATCAACTCTTATCATATGCCTTTTCCAGATCCATAAATGCTACATATAAATCCATTTGTTTTTTTAAGTATTTCTCACATACATTCTTCAAAGCAAACACATGATGCACACATCCTCTACCATTTCTGAAACCACACTGCTCTTCCCCACTCTGATGCTCTGTTGACCCTCTCGATCAATACCTTCCCATGTATTTTCCCAGGAATGCTCAACAAACTTATACCTCTGTATTTTGAACACTCACCTTTATCCTATTTGCATTTGTACAATGGCACTATGCATGCATTCCACCAATCCTCAGGCGCTTCACCATGAGCCATACATACATTGAATATCCTCACCAACCAGTTAACAACAGTCACAACCTCTTCTAATGAATTCCTTTACAATACCATTGAAACCTGCCGCCTTGCTGGCTTTCATCTTCCACAAAGCATTCACTACCTCTTTTATGTATACCAAACCATTCTCCCTGACACTCTCACTTTGCAAACCACCTTGACCAAAACACCCTATATCTGCCACTATATCTAACACATTCAACAAACCTTCAAAATTCTCACTCCTTCTCCTTCTCACATCACCACTACTTTTTATTACCTCCCCATTATTCCCCTTCACCAATATTCCCATTTGTTCTCCTTCTAGAACATCTTTTTATTCTCCTCTAACATGTAATGATCCTCTCTCACCCCAACTCTCATTTGCTCTCTTTTTCACCTCTTGCACCTTTCTCTTGTTCTCCTGCCTCTTTCTTTTATACATATACCAGTCATTTGCACTGTTTCCCTGCAAAACCTGTCCAAATGCCTCTCTCTTCTCTTTCACTAATAATCTTTTTTCTTCCTCCCACCACAAATTACCCTTTCTAATCTGCCCACCTCCCACTTTTCTCATGCAATAAACATCTTTTGCGCAAGCCATCACTGCTTCCCTAAATACATCCCAGTCCTCCCCCACTCCCCTTACGTCCTTTTTCCATTCTGCACTCAGTCTCTCCTGATACTTCATCACACAAGTCTCCTTCCCAAGCTCACTTACTTTCACCACTCTCTTCACTCCAGCATTTTTTCTTCTTTTCTGAAAACCTCTACAAATCTTTACCTTCACCTCCACAAGACAGTGATCAGACATCCCTCCAGTTGCACCCCTCAGCACATTAACATCCAAAAGTCTCTTTCATGGGCCTATCAATTAACACGTAATCCAATAACACTCTCTGGACATCTATCCTACTTACATAGTACGTATGTATATCTCTCTTTAAACCAAGTATTCTCAATCACCAGTCCTTTTTCAGCAAACAAATCTACATGCTCTTCACCATTTCCATTTATAATTCTGAACACCCCATGTACACCAATTATTCCCTCAACTCCTACATTACTCACCTTTGCATTCAAGTCACCCATCACTATAACCCGGTTTCGTGCATCAAAACTGGTAACACACTCATTCAACTGCTCCGAAAACACTTGCCTTATGATCTTTCCTTTCATGCTCAGGTGCATAGACACCAATAATCACCCATTTCTCTCCATCCACTTGCAGTTTAACCCATATCAATCTAGAGTTTACTTTCTTACACTCTATCATATATTCCCACAACTCTTTTTTTCCTTGCGCTACTTACCTAATGTGGAAGACAGTGACAAAGTTTAGTAAATAAATGAAAATAAATGAATATTAATTATACTTTGTTGCTGTCTCCCGCCTTAGCGAGGGAGCACAAGGAAACAGACAAAAGAATGGCCCAACCCATCCACATATACATATTTAAACATACACATCCACACGCGCACATATACAAAGCTATACATTTCAATGTATACATATATATACATACACAGACTTTTACATATATACACACTATATGTACATATATGTCTGTGAAAAATACTTAGAAAAGCAAATGGATTTGTATGTAGCATTTATGGATCTGGAGAAGGCATATGATAGAGTTGATAGAGATGCTCTGTGGAAGGTATTAAGAATATATGGTGTGGGAGGCAAGTTGTTAGAAGCAGTGAAAAGTTTTTATCGAGGATGTAAGGCATGTGTACGTGTAGGAAGAGAGGAAAGTGATTGGTTCTCAGTGAATGTAGGTTTGTGGCAGGGGTGTGTGATGTCTCTATGGTTGTTTAATTTGTTTATGGATGGGGTTGTTAGGAAGGTGAATGCAAGAGTTTTGGAAAGAGGGGCAATTATGCAGTCTGTTGTGAATGAGAGAGCTTGGGAAGTAAGTCAGTTGTTGTTCGCTGATGGTACAGCGCTGATGGCTGATTCATGTGCAAAACTGCAGAAGCTGGTGACTGAGTTTGGAAAAGTGTGTAAAAGAAGAAAGTTGAGAGTGAATGTGAATAAGAGTAAGGTTATTAGGTACAGTAGGGTTGAGGGTCAAGTCATTTGGGAGGTAAGTTTGAATGGAGAAAAACTGGAGGAAGTAAAGTGTTTTAGATATCTGGGAGTGGATTTGGCAGCGGATGGAACCATGGAAGCGGAAGTGAATCACAGTGTGGGGGAGGGGACGAAAATTCTGGGAGCCTTGAAGAATGTGTGGAAGTCAAAAACATTATCTCGGAAAGCAAAAATGGGTATGTTTGAAGGAATAGTGGTTCCAACAATGTTGTATGGTTGCGAGGCGTGGGCTATGGATAGAGTTGTGCGGAGGAGGGTGGATGTGCTGGAAATGAGATGTTTGAGGACAATATGTGGTGTGAGGTGGTTTGATCGAGTAAGTAATGTAAGGGTAAGAGAGATGTGTGGAAATAAAAAGAGTGTGGTTGAGAGAGCAGAAGAGGGTGTTTTGAAATGGTATGGTCACATGGAGAGAATGAGTGAGGAAAGATTGACCAAGAGGATATATGTGTCAGAGGTGGAGGGAACAAGGAGAAGTGGGAGACCAAATTGGAGGTGGAAAGATGGAGTGAAAAAGATTTTGAGTGATCGGGGCCTGAACATTAAGGAGGGTGAAAGGCGTGCACTGAATAGAGTGAATTGGAACTATGTGGTATACCGGGGTCGACCTGCTGTCAGTGGATTGAACCAGGGCATGTGAAGCGTGTGGGGTAAACCACGGAAAGTTCTGTGTTACCTGGATGTGGAAAGGGAGCTGTGGTTTCGGTACATTATTACATGTCAGCTAGAGACTGAGTGTGAACGAATGGGGCCTTTGTTGTCTTCTCCTAGCACTACCTCACACACATGAGGGGGGGAGGGGGTTGTTATTACATGTGTGGCAAGGTGGCGATGGGAATGAATAAAGGCAGACAGTATGAATTATGTACATGTGTATATATGTATATGTCTGTATGTGTATATATATATGTATACATTGAGATGTATAGGTATGTATATTTGTGTGTGTGGACGTGTATGTATATATACATGTGTATATGGGTGGGTTGGGCCAGTCTTTCATCTGTTTCCTTGCTCTACCTCGCTAACGCGGGAGACAGCGACAAAGCAAAATAGATTAAATAAATATGTCTGTGTATGTATATATTTATACGTTGAAATGTATAGGTACGTATATGTGCATGTATGGACGTGTATTTTTATACATGTATGTGTGGGCGGGTTGGGCCATTCTTTTGCCTGTTTCCTTGCGCTACCTCGCTTACGTGGGAGACAGCAGCAAAGTATAATAGATATGTATGTTTATTCATTTTTTTATTTCAATTATTATACTTTGTCGCTGTCTCCCACGATAGTGAGGTAGCACAAGGAAACAGATGAAAGAATGGCCCAACCCACTCACATACACATGTATATACATTCATGTCCACACATGCACAAATCATACCTATCCATCTCAAAGTATACATATATATACACATAGAGACATATACATATATACACATGTACATAATTCATACTGTCTGCCTTTATTCATTCCCGTTGCCACCCCGCCACACATGAAATGACAACCCCCTCCCCCCGCATGTACACAAGGTAGCACTAGGAAAAGAAAACAAATGCCACATTCATTCACACTCAGTCTCTAGCTGTCATGTATAATGTACCAAAACTACAGCTCCCTTTCCACGTCCAGGCCCCACAGAACTTTCCATTGTTTACCCCAGATGCTTCACATGCCCTGGTTTAATTCATTGACAGCATGTCAACCCCGGTATACCACATCGTTCCAATTCACGCCTTTCACTCTTCTGCATGTTCCGGCCCTGATCACTGAAAATCCTTTTCACTCCATCTTTCCACCTCCAATTTGGCCTCCCACTTCTCGTTCCCTCCACCTCTGACACATATATCCTCTTTGTCAATCTTTCCTCACTTATTCTCTTCATGTGACCATACCATTTCAAAACACCCTCTTCTGCTCTCTCAACCACACTCTTTTTATTACCACACATCTCTCTTACCCTTTCATTACTTACTCAATCAAACCACGTCACACCACATATTGTACTTAAGCATTTCATTTCCAACACATCCACCCTCCTCCGCACAACTCTATCTATAGCCCACACCTCACAACCATATAACATTGTGTTGGAACCACTATTCCTTCAAACATACCCATTTTTGCTTTCCGAGATAACGTTCTCGCCTTCCACACATTTTTCAATGCTCCCAGATCTTTTCTCCCCTCCCCCACCCTATGACTCACTTCTGCTTCCATGGTTCCATCCGCTGCCAAATCCACTCCCAGATATCTAAAACACTTCACTTCCTCTAATTTTTCTCCATTCAAACATACCTCCCAATTGACTTGTCCCTCAACCCTACTGTACCTAATAACCTTGCTCTTATTCACATATACTCTCAGCTTTCTTCTTTCACACACTTTACCAAACTCAGTCACCAGCTTCTGCAGTTTCTCACCCCAATCAGCCACCAGCTCTTTATCATCAGTGAACAACAACTGACTCACTTCCCAAGCTCTTTCATCCACAACAGACTTCATACTTGCCCCTCTCTCCACAACTCTTACACTCACCTCCCTAACATTCCCATCCATGAACAAATTAAACACCCATGGAGACATCACACACCCCTGCCGCAAACCGACATTCACTGAGAACCAATCACTTTCCTCTCCTCCTACTTGTACACGTGCCTTACATCCTCGACAAAAACTTTTCACTGCTTCTAACAACGTGCCTCCCACACCACATATTTTTTGTACTTTTCACAGAGCATCTCTATCAACTCTATCATATGTCTTCTCCAGATAAGTAAATGCTACATACAAATCCATTTTCTTTTCTAAGTATTTCTCACATACATTCTTTAAAGCAAACACCTGATCCACACATCATCTACCACTTCTGAAACCATACTGCTCTTCCCCAATCTAATGCTCTGTACATGCCTTCACCCTCTCAATCAATACCCTCCCATATAATTTCCCAGGAATACTCAACAAACTTATACTTCTGTAATTTGAGCACTCACCCTTATCAGCTTTGCCTTTGTACAATGGCACTATGCAAGCATTCCGCCAATCCTCAGACACCTCACCATGAATCATACATACATTAAATAACTTTACCAACCAGTCAACAATACAGTCACCCCCATTTTTAATAAATTCCACTGCAATTCCATCGAAACCCGCTGCCTTGCTGGCTTTCATCTTCTGCAAAGCTTTTGCTACCTCTTCTCTGTTTACCAAATCATTCTCCCTAACCCTCTTTCTTTGCACACCACCTCGACCAAAAGACCCTATATCTGCTTCTCTATCATTAAATATTCAACAAACCTTCAAAATACTAACTCCATCTCCTCACATCACCACTACTGGTTATCACCTCCCCATTAGCCCCCTTCACTGATGTTCCCATGTGTTCCCTTGTCTTACGCACTTTATTTACCTCCTTCCAAAACATCTTTTTATCCTCCCTAAAATTTAATGATACTCTCTCACCCTAACTCTCTTTTGCCCTCTTTTTTCACTCTTGCACCTTTCTCTTGACCTCCTGCCTCTTTCTTTTATACATCTCCCACTCATTTGCATTATTTCCCTTCAAAAATTGTCCAAATGCCTCTCTCTTCTCTTTCACTATTAATCTTACTTTTTCATCCTACCACTCACTACCCTTTCTAATCTGCCCACCTCCCACTGTTTTCATGCCACAAGTATCTTTTGCGCAGTCCATCACTACTTCCCTAAATACATCCTATTCCTCCCCCACTCCCCTTTTGTCCTTTGTTCTCACATTTTTCCATTCTGTGCTCAGTCTCCCCTGATACTTCCTCACAGGAATCTCCTTCCCAAGTTCACGTACTTTCACCACTCTCTTCACCCCAACATTCTCTCTTCTTTTCTGAAAACCTCTACATATCTTCACCTTTGCCTACACAAGATAATGATCAGACATCCCTCCAGTTGCACCTCTCAGCACATTAACATCCTAAAGTCTCTCTTTCAGACGCCTATCAATTACTATCAATTAACATGTAATCCAGTAACGCTCTCTTGCCATCTCTCCTACTTACATACGTATACTTATGTATATCTCTCTTTTTAAATCAGGTATTCCTAATCATCAGCCCTTTTTCATCCACAAATCTAGAAGCTCTTCACCATTGCCGTTACAACACTGAACATCTCATGTACACCAATTATTCCCTCAACTGCCACTTCACTCACTTTTGCATTCAAATCACCCATCACTATAACCTGGTCATGTGCATCAAAACTACTAACACACTCACTCAGCTGCTCCCAAAACACTTGCCTCTCATGGTCTTTCTTCCCATGCCCAAGTGTATATACACCAATAATGACCCATCTCTCTCCATCCACTTTCAGTTTTACCCATATCAATCTAGAGTTTACTTTCTTACACTCTATCACATACTCCCACCACTCCTGTTTCAGGAGTAGTGCTACTCCTTCCCTTGCTCTTGTCCCCTCACCAACCCCTGATTTTACTCCCAAAACATTCCCAAACCACTCTTACCCTTTACCCTTTAGCTTCGTTTCACTCAGAGCCAAAACATCCAGGTTCCTTTCCTCAAACATGCTACCAATCTCTCCTTTTTTCTCATTTTGGTTACATCCAGACACATATAGACACCCTAATCTGAGCCTTCGAGGAGGATGAGCACTCCCCGCGTAACTCCTTCTGTTTCCCCTTTTAGAAAGTTAAAATAGAAGGAGGGGAGGGTTCCTAACCCACCGCTCCCGTCCCCTTTAGTTGCCTTGTACGACACTTGAGGAATGTGTGGGAAGTGTTCTTTCTCCCCTATCCCTAGGGATATATATATATATTTATTATTACTATTATTATTTTTTTTATTGTACCGTGTCGCTGTCTCCCGCGTTAACGAGGTAGCGCAAGGAAACAGATGAAAGAATGGCCCAACCTACCCACATACACATGTACATACATACATGTCCACACATGCACATGTACAAACCTATACGTTTCAACGTATGCATATATGTACATACACAAGACATATACATGTATTCACATGTACATAATTCATACTTGTTGCCTTCATTCTTTTCCGTCTCTACCCCGCCACACATGAAATGACACCCCAATCTCCCTGCATGCGCTCGAGGTAGCTCTAGGAAAAGACAACAAAGGCCACATTCGTTCACACTCAGTCTCTATGTCATTCAGAATCCACCGAAACCATAGCTCCCTTTCCACATCCAGGCCCCACAAAATTTTCCATGGTTTACCCCATATGTCTCATATGCCCTGGTTCAATCCATTGACAGCACGTCGACACTGGTATACCACATCGTTCCAATTCACTCTATTCCTAGCATGCCTTTCACCCTCCTGCATGTTCAGGCACCGATCGCTCAAAATCTTTTTCACTCCATCCTTCCACCTCCAATTTGGTCCCTTACTTCTCCTCATTCCCTCCACCTCTGACACATTCATCCTCTTTGTCAATCTTTCCTCACTCAGTCTCTCCATGAGACCAAACTATTTCAATACACCCTCTTCTGCTCTCTCTACCACACTGTTTTTATTACCACACATCTCTCTTACCCTTTCATTACTTACTCAATCAAACCACCTCACACCACATATTGTCCTCAAACATCTCATTTCCAACACATCCACCCTCCTCCGCACAACCCTATTTATAGCCCACACCTCGCAGCCATATAACATTGTAGGAACCACTATTCCTTTAAATATACCCAATTTTGCTTTCCAAGATAATGTTCT
The DNA here is from genome assembly GCF_036320965.1 of Panulirus ornatus. Taxonomy (NCBI): domain Eukaryota; kingdom Metazoa; phylum Arthropoda; class Malacostraca; order Decapoda; family Palinuridae; genus Panulirus; species Panulirus ornatus. The sequence goes on from NC_092296.1 coordinate 12,116,066, forward strand.
CGCCTTCCACATATTCTTCAACACTCCCAGAACCTTTGCCCCCACGTTGACATCACACAGCCCTGCCTCAATTCCACATCATCCAATAGTTGTCCCCCTACTCCATATATCCTCCTCTACATGTTATATAAAGCATTCCTCTCGACTCTTGTCTCACACTTTCTCCAGATCAATAAAAGCTGCATACAAGTTCTTACTTTTTGCTAAATTCTTTTCTATGGTCATGTTTACTAAGAAACATCTGATCCACACTTCCTTACTTTTCTTAAACCCCCTTGCTCCTCACTTATTCTGTATTCAGTCATTTCCATCACTCTTGCAAACACTTTTCATGGTATACTTAAAAGACTTATTCCCCTGTAATTACTACGTACATCTTTAGCACCTTTTTCTTTTGAGTAAAGAAACAGTAATATCTTCAACCCAATCCTCAGGCACAACCCTCTGTTTCCATGCTAAACTACATATGAGCTGAATTCACTTTATCACACTTTCTCCTCCATACTTTAGCATTTCAGCCATAATCCCATCCACTCCTGGTGCCTTTTCTACCTTCAGCCTTTCTAATGCCCTTCTTAACCTCCCTTTTTGCTGTAAAACCTTGCACTTGTATCTTTTTTTTCCCTCCTCCATACCCTCCTCCCACATTCATCAGTTCTTTGAAATACTCTTTTTGTCTTCCTTACACTGATTCAGGAACTCCCATTCCTTACTTCTTACTATAATATTTTCACTCTTACATACACCTCTTTCCCTTTTCACCTCCTTCTAGTAAAGATTCTTATCTTGTAACTGTTCTTTCTGCTTTCTTCTATCGACTTCTTAACATTACACATACACATTTTATAGTGTTCACTCCTCCTTTGCTGAACTTCCACTGGCACGATCCAATTGAGTATTCTACCATATGCCTAATCTCTTCAGTCCACCATGCATTGCCCTTATTATTCCTATATCTCACAACCTTGTATCTAACTATTATTGGAACAACGTGTAAAAGAATTTCTTTAAACATTTAAAACACCTCATTCACACATGTCTGAATCCCTGTATTCACTGAACTTCCATCTAAGCTTTTAGTTACCTTCCTTTCATACTTCTCCTTGCATGTTTTCTGATTCATCTTCTCACTTGCCATCATTATATTTCTATTCTTCCTTCTGCTGTTTCTCCCAGATCCTCAACCCCACAAGAACCACAAAATGGTCAGAGTCTCCAAAGAATTCTCTTACAACTCTAGCATCTAGCATGGCGTTTCTTTCTTTCATTCAGTGCCACGTAGTCAATCAAAGCCTTTTGCTCTTCTCGTCCATCACTCCTCACCCATTTATATCTGTGAATTATCTTGTGTGTAAAAGAAGGTGTTTGTAAGGAATAAACCCCTCTCAGCACAAACATCCACAAGATAGTTTCCATTCTCATGTACTCCAGGCACTCCCCATTTACCAACTATCTCACCAATTTCATCACATCCCACTTTGCATTCGTGTCACCTATTACTACCACATTTCTCTCATTCTCAAACCTGTTTATACTGTCATTCAAATTTCTCCAGATATGCTTCATTTCATCCTTACCTCAGACAGTCTTCATATTTAAAGTCGCATGCATACTTCACAGTTCCAATTTTTCCTTTCACCCACACTATTCTTGATCCATTCCATCCATGCTCTGTAACACCCTCCCTCACTCTCGGTGATAACAGAATTGCACATCCATCTTTCCCTCTTCCCAATAGTTTTTGCTCATTCCTGTCCGTACCACTCCTCCTTCCGCACCCTCCCATGACTTGAACTCGTCATTTCCATTTTCACTCCACACACCCAGCCCAAGGATATGGGTTTCCCCAATCTCCAGCTCATCCCAAGCTACAACTTTTGAACTTTTCCACAAGCTCCCTTCATTTACTCTCACCACTAATTATGTTATGTAATGGTAATGTCAGATTGAAATTAATGTATACAAAAAGTGATGGATTAGTTGTAAATGGTAGAGAGCTGGAATTCAAGGATGACATAAAGGAAGATGTACCTGATGGTGGAATTAGGTAAACAAAGCATACTAAAGAAGTAAGATTTTACATGTTGTGCTGAGAAGGGTTTATGACATGAAGGAGGGAAAGAGAAGGCAAAAGAAGGGGAGGATTGGCCCTCCTGATGAAAAATTTATTCCCAAATCCCTCTCAGATGCAGAGTCCTGAAGCTTATTTACTACTTGATACTGACCATATTGAGGCCTGCTTTTGCTTCGACCCATCCTCAGGTTGAATTTCAACAGACCAACTTAAGAGTCTGTTGAGATCCCTCAGTATACTGATGCAGTCCACCATTGATTTTCACTTCATTTCCCTCATGACCTTTGCATCATTTTTTTTTTTTTTTTTTTTTTTATACTTTATCGCTGTCTCCCGCGTTTGCGAGGTAGCGCAAGGAAACAGACGAAAGAAATGGCCCAACCCCCCCCCATACACATGTATATACATACGTCCACACACGCAAATATACATACCTACACAGCTTTCCATGGTTTACCCCAGACGCTTCACATGCCTTGATTCAATCCACTGACAGCACGTCAACCCCGGTATACCACATCGCTCCAATTCACTCTATTCCTTGCCCTCCTTTCACCCTCCTGCATGTTCAGGCCCCGATCACACAAAATCTTTTTCACTCCATCTTTCCACCTCCAATTTGGTCTCCCTCTTCTCCTTGCTCCCTCCACCTCCGACACATATATCCTCTTGGTCAATCTTTCCTCACTCATCCTCTCCATGTGCCCAAACCACTTCAAAACACCCTCTTCTGCTCTCTCAACCACGCTCTTTTTATTTCCACACATCTCTCTTACCCTTACGTTACTCACTCGATCAAACCACCTCACACCACACATTGTCCTCAAACATCTCATTTCCAGCACATCCATCCTCCTGCGCACAACTCTATCCATAGCCCGCGCCTCGCAACCATACAACATTGTTGGAACCACTATTCCTTCAAACATACCCATTTTTGCTTTCCGAGATAATGTTCTCGACTTCCACACATTCTTCAAGGCCCCCAGAATTTTCGCCCCCTCCCCCACCCTATGATCCACTTCCGCTTCCATGGTTCCATCCGCTGCCAGATCCACTCCCAGATATCTAAAACACTTCACTTCCTCCAGTTTTTCTCCATTCAAACTCACCTCCCAATTGACTTGACCCTCAACCGTACTGTACCTAATAACCTTGCTCTTATTCACATTTACTCTTAACTTTCTTCTTCCACACACTTTACCAAACTCAGTCACCAGCTTCTGCAGTTTCTCACATGAATCAGCCACCAGCGCTGTATCATCAGCGAACAACAACTGACTCACTTCCCAAGCTCTCTCATCCCCAACAGACTTCATACTTGCCCCTCTTTCCAAAACTCTTGCATTTACCTCCCTAACAACCCCATCCATAAACAAATTAAACAACCATGGAGACATCACACACCCCTGCCGCAAACCTACATTCACTGAGAACCAATCACTTTCCTCTCTTCCTACACGTACACATGCCTTACATCCTCGATAAAAACTTTTCACTGCTTCTAACAACTTTCCTCCCACATCATATATTCTTAATACCTTCCACAGAGCATCTCTATCAACTCTATCATATGCCTTCTCCAGATCAATAATTGCTACATACAAATCCATTTGCTTTTCGAAGTATTTCTCACATACATTCTTCAAAGCAAACACCTGATCCACACATCCTCTACCACTTCTGAAACCACACTGCTCTTCCCCAATCTGATGCTCTGTACATGTCTTCACCCTCTCAATCAATACCCTCCCATATAATTTACCCGGAATACTCAACAAACTTATACCTCTGTAATTTGAGCATTCACTCTTATCCCCTTTGCCTTTGTACAATGGCACTATGCACGCATTCCGCCAATCCTCAGGCACCTCACCATGAGTCATACATACATTAAATAACCTTACCTTACCTTTGCATCATATGCAAACATATTAAGGTAGGATTCTTTACCTTCAGACAAGTTATTTTCATAAATGAAGAAGAGCAGTGGTCTCAGAATAGAACCTAGTAGCACTTCACTAATCACTTCTACCCATTTGGAGAAGGCTCCTGTGACATACATCCTTTGTTCCTTTCTACTGATGTAATCTTGCATTCATTGAAGGAGTTTTCCCTTTTTTTCCTGCCTGGTGATCAAGCTACTTAATCAGCGTCCCATACAGTCCTGTTTCTCATGCCTTCTTGCAGTTCAGGTACAAACAATCAGCCAGCTTCCCCTTTTGTCTAAGGCAGCTGACTCCCTTCCAGATATCTAAGAGGTTTGTTACTCATGACTTTCCCAGAAACGACACTACCTCTCAATGAAATAATTTTTAATATGTAGAAGGTCATCCATTTGCTTTCTCCTCATCTTTAACACAACCTTACAAGTCAAGCTCATCAGTATGAATGGCCTGGTGTTCATTGCCTGTTTCTGGTTTCTTTACTCATGAATAGGCCCCTTTCCCATTCCCTTGTCATTTAGCTTTTCTCCAATGACATTATGAACAGTGTTTCAAGAGGTTTATCTAGTGTATGTGCACACATGTTGAGCACATGTGGTGAAATTTCTACAGGACTGACAGCCTTGTATGTGTCAAGGCATTTCAGTGTCCTGTCAAAGTCTTTTTTAAGATTTTCATTTTATTTATAATACTTAACCGTCATCTCCTGCATTAGTGAGATAGCGCAAGGAAACAGTTGAGGAATGGCCCAACCCACCCACAAATACATGTATATACATAAATGCCCACACATGCACATATACATATATATAACGTATACAGACATATACATACTCAGACATATGCATATATACACATGTGCATATCCATCTTTGCTGCCTTCATCCATTCCTGTCGCCACCCTGCCACACATGAAATAGCACACACACACACACACACACACACACACACCAGTGAGACAGCACCAGGGACAGACAAAAAAAAGGCCACATTCGTTCAGTCTCTAGCCATTGTGTGTAATACATTGAAACCACAGCTCCCTTTCCACATCCAGGCCTCACAGACCTTTCCATGGTTTACCCCAGACGCTTCACATACCATGGTTAAATCCATTGACAGCACGTCGACCCAGGTATACCACACCGTTCCAATTCATTCTATTCCTTGCATCCCTTTCACCCTCCTGTATGTTCAGGCCCCGATTGCTCAAAATCTATTTCACTCCATCCTTCCACCTCCATTTTGGTCTCCCACTTCTCCTTCTTCCCTCCACCTCTGACACATATATCCTCTTTGTCATTTTTTCCTCATTCATTCTCCCATGTGTCCAAACCATTTCAACACACCCTCTTGTTATTCAGTTTCTCACATATATTGCAAATCATCATGGACAATTCTTCCCTCTGAATCTCTTAGTTTGTTTAGCTTCTCTAACTTAGGACTTCTGATTTATGAATGGAAAAGTTTAAGATTTTCTTCTTCCTTGTCCACAGTCATCTTTGCAAAGTGTTTGTTCCTCTTTTCTTATGCCGTATTTGTTCCTTGCTTTCTTATACCTTGCAAATGCCTAGCTGGCTTGAGTTCTTCCTGTATGTTCACCACTTGAAGCTCTTTTACTTTTTGACATCATTAATCAAACTCTTTTTTACCGTTTTGTCTGTATTTGAGACTAAAGCTACTGATGTTCCTACTCCAGTGTCAGTTTTTATAGACCATCTCACAGCAAAGCCCAGGTACTTGGTTACTGACCTCCATTTTCCAATTTATGTTACCATAGAGATTGTTGAGGTTTGTGTGATTTCTTCATTTATGAATATCCTCTTTATGTCGTGTCTGCCCTCTTCTCGTTAAATGTATTCATTCACTTCATGGTTGAACCTGAGCATTATATTATCACTTTTTCTGAATGGCTTACCAGTCTCTCTCATCTTAGTTTGCTCACAGACATGTTGGTGTAGGGAATTTTTCAATATACACCATAAAACCTTGTTTCCATGAAATTCTGTGTCCATGAGAATCCAGATTTTTATGGTCATCTCTTTATAATAGAAAATCCCCATTGTCAGCACTTTGCTGTCTCTGAAAAATGAATGTTTTACTGCTTCATGTATCATCCTTATTGTTCATGCATTGTTTTCATTATGTTTGTTTTGGATCATTGAAATTCTTTGTAGGATCTTATGATGATCATACCACTAGTGCACTTCTTCCTTTGAGTAATCCTTCCCATATGTATTGTCTGAATGGGCCATCCTTCACTGTTTCTTGAAATTTAAGGCTATCTTTTATCAAGGACCAATTTTTTCCTCTGCCTACTCATCCCTTCCTGCCCCTCATATATCTGTCTGGGCAGAACAAGTTAGATTATATTTCTTTAGTCAGCTTCGTGTCACAGACTCCAACAATATCAGGTGCACTTTCCCTAACAATCCTTGAATTTCAGCTCTTTACCAATAACTATCAATCCCTCAACATATGAATACTTTACTCTCAGTCTTACATTACCATCTCCTAGCACTCCTATACTCTGCAGTGCTGGAAGGGCTGCTCCTCCTGCCTCAGCTGATGCCCGCAATTTTTTTTAATCTAATTCTGTTCTTTGTTTTTCTCCCTCTCCTCCTTTGATTTAACATATTTGATGATACTTTGCTGAATTCCACCTTGTTCTGAGTTTGCCTATGTACCTCCTGGATAGAGGACGTCAAGCCAAACATAATTATTCCCGGTCACCCCATTGTGTCTTAGTTAATGAATGGCTTAGAGAAGCACAGAGCATACAGGACCACTGCTTCTTAACTAAAAGAGAGGCACAGATAATGAAAATTCAACACTGAAGGATCTAGCTGAGAGGTTAGTGAAAATACAATTAGAAAGATTTGTAAAGCAGGAGATCAATAGATGTAAATCACTTATTATTCTTGATTTGGAAGATCAAACTCCAAATATAGCAGAAAGGTGACAGAAAGAAGAAATGTGTATCAAATGATTACTAGAGGCTACACAACTGACATATGTAATTTCAGTGATAAAAGGAAGAAGTGGATTCTCTATATGTTTTATTCCTTTCCCTTTAACAGAACAGCCTCTTCAACTCTAGAAAACATCCATCAGACCTGATTTGCTTTTTGATTGATTAATCTTTTCACTGATTACGTCCTTCATGAATTCTCTCAACTACCTGATAAAGCCCTTCCATTAAACGTTTTTTTTTTTATTTTTCTCACATATTCATTGACTACAGTTTTCAGATTTCTTAAGTTCCTCTCTCTTCTTGTGATGCCCTTCATGATCTTTGAATTGATTCCTGTACTTCTTTAACTCATTCTTAAGTTGTGTTAAGTTCCGTTCTTGCTTTTTAACAGTTTCCCATAATAATCTCCAAACATTTCTTCCTCTTGTAGTTCTTCTTCATCTTTGCCCCTTGTCTTATCCTTGAGGATCATGTGGAAGTGATACCAGACTCCACCTGCTTGAGATTACATCACTAGTGAAAAGTCACCTTTTGCAAATTGTATCACAGTTTCATCAAAAGACTTCCCACTCTAAAAGCATCTACTTTTCCCTGCTACTGGAAATAGCAGACATAGGCTGCAGGAGCCTTTTCATGTAATTGTTCCTGGGATAATTATGAATGAAAATATATACACATATTTTCATTAAAAAAAAGGGGGGGGACTGTATTGTTGACTCTTTGGTAAGGTTATTTAATGTATGTATGACTCATGGTGAGGTGCCTGAGGATGGTCGGAATGCTTGCATAGTGCCATTGTACAAAGGCAAAGGGGATAAGAGTGAGTGCTCAAATTACAGAGGTATAAGTTTGTTGAGTATTCCTGGGAAATTATATGGAAGGGTATTGATTGAGAGGGTGAAGGCATGTACAGAGCATCAGATTGTGGAAGAGCAGTGTCGTTTCAGAAGTGGTAGAGGTTGTGTGGATCATGTGTTTGCTTTGAAGAATGTATGTGAGAAATACTTAGAAAAGCAAATGGATTTGTATGTAGCATTTATGGATCTGGAGAAGGCATATGATAGAGTTGATAGCGATGCTTTGTGGAAGGTATTAGAAATATATGGTGTGTGAAGCAAGTTGTTAGAAGCAGTGAAAAGTTTTTATCGAGGCTGTATGGCATGTGTACGTGTAGGAAGAGAGGAAAGTGATTGGTTCTCGGTGAATGTAGGTTTGCGGCAGGGGTGTGTGATGTCTCCATGGTTGTTTAATTTGTTTATGGATGGGGTTGTTAGGGAGGTGAATGCAAGAGTTTTGGAAAGAGGGGCAAGTATGAGGTCTGTTGGGGATGAGAGAGCTTGGGAAGTGAGTCAGTTGTTGTTCGCTGATGATACAGTGCTGGCAGCTGATTCATGTGAGAAACTGCAGAAGCTGGTGACTGAGTTTGGTAAAGTGTGTGAAAGAAGAAAGTTAAGAGTAAATGTGAATAAGAGCAAGGTTATTAGGTACAGTAGGGTTAAGGGTCAAGTCAATTGGGAGTTTGAATGGAGAAAAACTGGAGGAAGTAAAGTGTTATAGATATCTGGGAGTGGATCTGGCAGCGGATGGAACCATGGAAGCGGAAGTGAATCATAGGGTGGGGAAGGGGGTGAAAATCCTGGGAGCCTTGAAGAATGTGTGGAAGTCGAGAACATTACCACCAAAAGCAAAAATGGCTGTGTTTGAAGGAATAGTGGTTCCAACAATGTTGTATGGTTGTGAGGCGTGGGCTATGGATAGAGTTGTGCGCAGGAGGGTGGATGTGCTGGAAATGAGATGTTTGAGGACAATATGTGGTGTGAGGTGGTTTGATCGAGTAAGTAATGTAAGGGTAAAAGAGATGTGTGGAGATAAAAAGAGTGTGGTTGAGAGAGCAGAAGAGGGTGTTTTGAAATGTTTGGGCACATGGAGAGAATGAGAGAGGAAAGATTGACCAAGAGGATATATGTGTCGGAGGTGGAGGGAACGAGGGGAAGTGGGAGACCAAATTGGAGGTGGAAAGATGGAGTGAAAAAGATTTTGAGTGATCAGGTCCTGAACATGCAGGAGGGTGAAAGGAGGGCAAGGAATAGAGTGAATTGGGTCGATGTGGTATACAGGGGTAGACGTGCTGTAAATGGATTGAATCAGGGCATGTGAAGCGTGTGGGGTAAACCATGGAAAGTTCTGTGGAGCCTGGATGTGGAAAGGGAGCTGTGGTTCGGGCATTATTGCATGACAGCTAGAGACTGAGTGTAAACGAATGGGGCCTTTGTTGTCTTTTCCTAGTGCTACCTCGCACACACGAGGGGGGAGGGGATGTTATTCCATGTGTGGCGAGGTGGCGATGGGAATGAGTAAAGGCAGACGGTGTGAATTGCGTGCATGTGTATATATGTATGTGTCTTTGTGTGTATATATATGTGTACATTGAGATGTATGAGTATGTATATTTGCGTGTGTGGACGTGTATGTATATACATGTGTATGGGGGTGGGTTGGGCCATATCTTTCGTCTGTGTCCTTGCGCTACCTCGCAAATGTGGGAGACAGCGACAAATCAAATAAATGATATAAATATTTATATATCCCTGGGGATAGGGGAGAAAGAATACTTCCCACGCATTCCTCACGTGTCATAGAAGGCGACTAAAGGGGACAGGAGCGGGGAGCTGGAAACCCTCCCCTCCTTGTATTTTAACATTCTAAAAGGGAAACAGAAGAAGGAGTCACACGGGGAGTGCTCATCCTCCTCGAAGGCTCAGATTGCAGTGTCTAAATGTGTGTGGATGTAACCAAGATGAGAAAAAAGGAGCAATAGGTAGTGTGTTTGAGGAAAGGAACGTGGATGTTTTGGCTCTGAGTGAAACGAAGCTCAAGGATAAAGGGGAAGAGTGGTTTGGAAATGTCTTGAGAGTAAAGTCAGGGATTAGTGAGAGGACTAGAGCAAGGGAAGGAGTAGTACTACTCCTGAAACAGGAATGGTAGAAGTATGTGATAGAGTGTAAGAAAGTGAACTCTGGATTGATATGGGTAAAACTGAATGTGGATGGAGAGAGATTGGGTGATTATTGGTGCATATGCACCTGGGCATGAGAAGAAAGATCATGAGAGGCAAGTGTTTTGGGAGCAGCTGAGTGAGTGTGTTAGTAGTTTTGATGCACGAGACTGGGTTATAGTGATGGGTGATTTGAATACAAAAGTGAGTAATGTGGCAGTTGAGGGAATAATTGGTGTACATTGGGTGATCAGTGTTGTAAATAGAAATGGTGAAGAGCTTGTAGATTTCTGTGCTGAAAAAGGACTGGTGATTGGGAATACCTGGTTTAAGAAGCAAGATATACATAAGTATACGTATGTAAGTAGGAGAGGTGGCCAGAGAGCATTATTAGATTACATGGTAATTGATAGGCGTGCAAAAGAGAGACTTTTGGATGTTAATGTGCTGAGAGGTGCAACTGGAGGGATGTTTGATCATTATCTTGTGGAGGCGAAGGTGAAGATTTGTAGAGGTTGTCAGAAAAGAAGAGAGAATGTTGGGATGAAAAGAGTGGTGAGAGTAAGTAAGCTTGGGAAAGAGACTTGTATGAGAGACTGGGTACAGAATGGAAAAAGGTGAGAACAAAGGACGTAAGGGGAGTCGGGGAGGAATGAGATGTATTTAGGGAAGCAGTGATGGCTTACGCAAAAGATGCTTGTGGCATGAGAAGCATGGGAGGTGGGCAGATTAAAAAGGGTAGTGAGTGGTCGTATGAAGAAGTAAGAGTATTAGTGAAAGAGAAGAGAGAGGTGTTTGGACGACTTTTGCAGGGAAATAATGCAAATGAGTGGGAGATGTATAAAAGAAAGAGGCAGGAGGTCAAGATAAAGGTGCAAGAGGTGAAAAAGAGGGCAAATGAGAGTTGGGGTGAGAGAGTATCATTAGATTTTAGGGAGAATAAAAAGATGTTTTGGAAGGAGGTAAATAAAGTGTGTAAGACAAGGGAACAAATGGGAACTTCAGTGAAGGGGGCTAATGGGGAGGTGATAACAAGTAGTGGTGATGTGAGGAGATGGAGTGAGTATTTTATAAGTTTTGTTGAATGTGTTTGATGATAGAGTGGCAGTTATAGGGTGTGTTTGGTCGAGGTGGTGTGCAAAGTGAGAGGGTTAGGGAAAGTGATTTGGTAAATAGAGAAGAGGTGGTAAAAGCTTTGCAGAAGATGAAAGCCGGCAGTGCGGCGGGTTTGGATGGTATTGCTGTGGAATTTATGAAAAAAGGGGGGGGACTGTATTGTTGACTCTTTGGTAAGGTTATTTAATGTATGTATGACTCATGGTGAGGTGCCTGAGGATTGGCGGAATGCTTGCATAGTGCCATTGTACAAAGGCAAAGGGGATAAGAGTGAGTGCTCAAATTACAGAGGTATAAGTTTGTTGAGTATTCCTGGGAAATTATATGGAAGGGTATTTATTGAGAGGGTGAAGGCATGTACAGAGCATCAGATTGTGGAAGAGCAGTGTCGTTTCAGAAGTGGTAGAGGTTGTGTGGATCATGTGTTTGCTTTGAAGAATGTATGTGAGAAATAGTTAGAAAAGCAAATGGATTTGTATGTAGCATTTATGGATCTGGAGAAGCCATATGATAGAGTTGATAGCGATGCTTTGTGGAAGGTATTAGAAATATATGGTGTGGGAGGCAAGTTGTTAGAAGCAGTGAAAAGTTTTTATCGAGGCTGTATGGCATGTGTACGTGTAGGAAGAGAGGAAAGTGATTGGTTCTCGGTGAATGTAGGTTTGCGGCAGGGGTGTGTGATGTCTCCATGGTTGTTTAATTTGTTTATGGATGGGATTGTTAGGGAGGTGAATGCAAGAGTTTTGGAAAGAGGGGCAAGTATGAGGTCTGTTGGGGATGAGAGAGCTTGGGAAGTGAGTCAGTTGTTGTTCGCTGATGATACAGTGCTGGCAGCTGATTCATGTGAGAAACTGCAGAAGCTGGTGACTGAGTTTGGTAAAGTGTGTGAAAGAAGAAAGTTAAGAGTAAATGTGAATAAGAGCAAGGTTATTAGGTACAGTAGGGTTAGGGTCAAGTCAATTGGGAGTTTGAATGGAGAAAAACTGGAGGAAGTAAAGTGTTATAGATATCTGGGAGTGGATCTGGCAGCGGATGGAACCATGGAAGCGGAAGTGAATCATAGGGTGGGGAAGGGGGTGAAAATCCTGGAAGCCTTGAAGAATGTGTGGAAGTCGAGAACATTATCACCAAAAGCAAAAATGGCTGTGTTTGAAGGAATAGTGGTTCCAACAATGTTGTATGGTTGTGAGGCGTGGGCTATGGATAGAGTTGTGCGCAGGAGGGTGGATGTGCTGGAAATGAGATGTTTGAGGACAATATGTGGTGTGAGGTGGTTTGATCGAGTAAGTAATGTAAGGGTAAAAGAGATGTGTGGAGATAAAAAGAGTGTGGTTGAGAGAGCAGAAGAGGGTGTTTTGAAATGTTTGGGCACATGGAGAGAATGAGAGAGGAAAGATTGACCAAGAGGATATATGTGTCGGAGGTGGAGGGAACGAGGGGAAGTGGGAGACCAAATTGGAGGTGGAAAGATGGAGTGAAAAAGATTTTGAGTGATCAGGTCCTGAACATGCAGGAGGGTGAAAGGCAGGCAAGGAATAGAGTGAATTGGGTCGATGTGGTATACAGGAGTAGACGTGTTGTAAATGGATTGAATCAAGGCATGTGAAGCGTCTGGGGTAAACCATGGAAAGTTCTGTGGAGCCTGGATGTGGAAAGGGAGCTGTGGTTCGGGCATTATTGCATGACAGCTAGAGACTGAATGTAAACGAATGGGGCCTTTGTTGTCTTTTCCTAGTGCTACCTCGCACACACGAGGGGGGAGGGGATGTTATTCCATGTGTGGCGAGGTGGCGATGGGAATGAGTAAAGGCAGACGGTGTGAATTGCGTGCATGTGTATATATGTATGTGTCTTTGTGTGTATATATATGTGTACATTGAGATGTATGGGTATGTATATTTGCGTGTGTGGACGTGTATGTATATACATGTGTATGGGGGTGGGTTGGGCCATATCTTTCGTCTGTGTCCTTGCGCTACCTCGCAAATGTGGGAGACAGCGACAAAGCAAAATAAATGATATAAATATTTATATATCCCTGGGGATAGGGGAGAAAGAATACTTCCTACGCATTCCTCACGTGTCATAGAAGGCGACTAAAGGGGACAGGAGCGGGGAGCTGGAAACCCTCCCCTCCTTGTATTTTAACATTCTAAAAGGGAAACAGAAGAAGGAGTCACACGGGGAGTGCTCATCCTCCTCGAAGGCTCAGATTGCGGTGTCTAAATGTGTGGATGTAACCAAGATGAGAAAAAAGGAGCACTAGGTAGTGTGTTTGAGGAAAGGAACGTGGATGTTTTGGCTCTTAGTGAAACGAAGCTCAAGGATAAAGGGGAAGAGTGGTTTGGAAATGTCTTGAGAGTAAAGTCAGGGATTAGTGAGAGGACTAGAGCAAGGGAAGGAGTAGCACTACTCCTGAAACAGGAATGGTAGAAGTATGTGATAGAGTGTAAGAAAGTGAACTCTGGATTGATATGGGTAAAACTGAATGTGGATGGAGAGAGATTGGGTGATTATTGGTGCATATGCACCTGGGCATGAGAAGAAAGATCATGAGAGGCAAGTGTTTTGGGAGCAGCCGAGTGAGTGTGTTAGTAGTTTTGATGCACGAGACTGGGTTATAGTGATGGGTGATTTGAATACAAAAGTGAGTAATGTGGCAGTTGAGGGAATAATTGGTGTACATCGGGTGATCAGTGTTGTAAATAGAAATGGTGAAGAGCTTGTAGATTTCTGTGCTGAAAAAGGACTGGTGATTGGGAATACCTGGTTTAAGAAGCAAGATATACATAAGTATACGTATGTAAGTAGGAGAGGTGGCCAGAGAGCATTATTAGATTACATGTTAATTGATAGGCGTGCAAAAGAGAGACTTTTGGATGTTAATGTGCTGAGAGGTGCAACTGGAGGGATGTTTGATCATTATCTTGTGGAGGCGAAGGTGAAGATTTGTAGAGGTTTTCAGAAAAGAAGAGAGAATGTTGGGATGAAAAGAGTGGTGAGAGTAAGTAAGCTTAGGAAAGAGACTTGTGTGAGAGACTGGGTACAGAATGGAAAAAGGTGAGAACAAAGGACGTAAGGGGAGTCGGGGAGGAATGAGATGTATTTAGGGAATCAGTGATGGCTTGCGCAAAAGATGCTTGTGGCATGAGAAGCATGGGAGGTGGGCAGATTAAAAAGGGTAGTGAGTGGTCGTATGAAGAAGTAAGAGTATTAGTGAAAGAGAAGAGAGAGGTGTTTTGACGACTTTTGCAGGGAAATAATGCAAATGAGTGGGAGATGTATAAAAGAAAGAGGCAGGAGGTCAAGATAAAGGTGCAAGAGGTGAAAAAGAGGGCAAATGAGAGTTGGGGTGAGAGAGTATCATTAGATTTTAGGGAGAATAAAAAGATGTTTTGGAAGGAGGTAAATAAAGTGTGTAAGACAAGGGAACAAATGGGAACTTCAGTGAAGGGGGCTAATGGGGAGGTGATAACAAGTAGTGGTGATGTGAGGAGATGGAGTGAGTATTTTATAAGTTTTGTTGAATGTGTTTGATGATAGAGTGGCAGTTATAGGGTGTGTTTGGTCGAGGTGGTGTGCAAAGTGAGAGGGTTAGGGAAAGTGATTTGGTAAATAGAGAAGAGGTGGTAAAAGCTTTGCAGAACATGAAAGCCGGCAGTGCGGTGGGTTTGGATGGTATTGCTGTGGAATTTATGAAAAAAGGGGGTGACTGTATTGTTGACAGGTTGGTAAGGTTATTTAATGTATGTATGACTCATGGTGAGGTGCCTGAGGATTGGCGGCATGCTTGCATAGTGCCATTGTACAAAGGCAAAGGGGATAAAAGTGAGTGCTCAAATTACAGAGGTATAAGTTTGCTGAGTATTCCTGGGAAATTATATGGGAGGGTATTGATTGAGAGGGTGAAGGGATGTACAGAGCATCAGATTGGGAAGAGCAGTGTGGTTTCAGAAGTGGTAGAGGATGTGTGGATCAGGTGTTTTCCTTGAAGAATGTATGTAAGAAATACTTAGAAAAGCAAATGGATTTGTATGTAGCATTTATGGATCTGGAGAAGGCATATGATAGAGTTGATAGAGATGCTCTGTGGAAGGTATTAAGAATATATGGTGTGGGAGGCAAGTTGTTTGAAGCAGTGAAAAGTTTTTATCAAGGATGTAAGGCATGTGTAGGAAGAGAGGAAAGTGATTGGTTCTCAGTGAATGTTGGTTTGCAGCAGGGGTGTCTGATGTCTCCATGGTTGTTTAATTTGTTTATGGATGGGTTGTTAGGGAGGTGAATGCAAGGGTTTTGGAAAGAGGAGCAATTATGCAGTCTGTTGTGGATGAAAGAGCTTGGGAATCCCAGTGAGTCAGTTGTTGTTCGCTGAAGATACAGTGCTGGTGGCTGATTCATGTGAGAAACTGCAGAAGCTGGTAACTGAGTTTGATAAAGTGTGTGAAAGAAGAAAGCTGAGAGTAAATGTGAATAAGAGCAAGGTTATTAGGTACAGTAGGGTTGAGGGACAAGTCAACTGGGAGGTAAGTTTGTATGGAGAAAAACTGCAGGAAGTGAAGTGTTTTAGATATATGGGAGTGGATCTGGCAGCGGATGGAACTATGGAAGCGGAAGTGAATCATAGGGTAGGGGAGGGGGCGAAAGTTCTGGGAGCAATGAAGACTGTGTGGAAGTCGAGAACATTATCTCGGAAAGCAAAAATGGGTATGTTTGAAGGAAAAGTGGTTCCAGCAATGTTATATGGTTGCAAGGCGTGGGCTATGGATAGAGTTGTGCTGAGTAGGGTGGATGTGCTGGAGATGAGATGTTTGATGACAATATGTGGTGTGAGATTTGATCATATAAGTAATAAAAGGGTAAGAGAGATGTGTGGTAATAAAAAGAGTGTGGTTGAGAGAGCAGAGGAGGGTGTTTGGAAATGGTTGGGCACATGGAGAGAATGAGTGAGGAAAGATTGACCAAGAGAATATATGTGTCAGAGGTGGAGGGAACGAGGAGAAGTGGGAGACCAAATTGGAAGTGGAAAGATGGAGTGAAAAAGATTTTAAGTAATCGGGGCCTGAACATGTAGGAGGGTGAAAGGCGTGCAAGGAATAGAGTGAATTGGAACGATGTGGTATGCCGGGGTCGATGTGCTGTCAATGGATTGAACCAGGGCTTGTGAAGCATCTGGGGTAAACCATGGAAAGTTCTGTGGGGCCTGGATGTGGAAAGAGAGCTGTGGTTTTGGTGCATTATTACATGACAGCTAGAGACTGAGTGTGAAGGAATGGGGCCTTTGTTGTCTTTTCGTAGCGCTACCTCACGCACATGGGGGGAGGGGGCTGTTATTTCATGTGTAGTGGGATGGTGATGGGAATGAATAAAGGCAGATAGTATGAATTATGTACATGTGTATATATGTTTATGTCTCTGTGTGTCTGTGTATGTATGCTTTGAGATTTATAGGTATGTATATTTGCATGTGTGGACGTGTATGTATATACATGTGTATGTGGGTGGGTTGGGCCAGTCTTTTATCTGTTTCCTCACACTACCTCGCTGACGCAGGAGACAGCGACAAAGCAAAATAAATAAATAAATGAATAAATAAATATATACACAAATGCCCATACACACTCATATGCATATATATATACATTTCAACATATATATACATATAGATATACTTGTACACCATCGATTTTCCGGCAACTGATGGTTCGGCACCTTTCGTCCGCACAAAATTACGTGAGGGTACTTGAAATTACTGCGGCCACCAGACTAGTTTACTGGGTGGCCACTGATGGTGTTGTGTGTAGTGCGTGCTTATTTACATTCTTTACACTGCACTTGGTGGTGATACCTCAATTCTGTGAGATTCTTAGCTTATTTTGCTTAAATTTAACTGTAGGTATGGCTTCTAAAACATATGAATGTCAGTCATTGTGTCAAATGTAAACACCAA
Organism: Panulirus ornatus; assembly: GCF_036320965.1. NCBI lineage: Eukaryota > Metazoa > Arthropoda > Malacostraca > Decapoda > Palinuridae > Panulirus > Panulirus ornatus. Next base: position 12,133,115 of record NC_092296.1, read on the forward strand.
TCCATATCAATCCAAGATAGAGTAGAACTCTTGAAAACAATGGACCGTGGTGTTTCGGTGTGTAAGCTGTGTGACATCTACAGTATTGGTTCATCAACTGTTTATGATATAAAGAAGCAAAAGGAGAAAATATTGAAATTCTATGCAGAAAGCAATTCCAAGAAGCAAGTGACGATTAGACAAACTATGAAAGATGGTAAGAGCACTGAGCACGATCGAGTGATGATGGAATAGTTTTGACAGCATCGGAGTGATGGAGTTTATTTGTCAGGTAGCATGATTATGGACCAGGCTAAGTTGTTCCATAAAGAACTTAAATTACAACATGAGCGTGACTATATTGAAGGATGGCTTCAAAGATTCAATAAGCATCATGGAATTTCCATGAATAAAGTGTGCAGAGAAAAGCAGTCTGCAAACCACGAAGGAGCTGCCGAGTATGTGGACAAATTTGTGAAACTCATAGCTGACGAGCACCTCAGTCCTGAGCAGATGTATAATGTATTTCATTTATTTATTTGATTTACATTTAATATTTGTTTGATTTAAAGTTCTAGCAGTCCATGATATACTTTAGACACTTGGGAAATGTATGATTAGTGGGTTACAGGTGTGTTGATGAAGTATCATTACGTGACTATGGTTGGTCCAGCAAAATGGTTAGTTCGGTAAGGCTTTGGAACCAAAAGTGTTAGAAAATCAGTGGTGTACTTGTATACAAACGTACATATTCATACTTGTTGCCTTCATCCATTCCTGTCGTCACCTCACCACACATGAAATAGCATCCCACCCCCTCCAGCGAGGTGGCGTTAGGAAAAGACAACAAAGGCCACATTCGTTCACCCTCAGTCTTTAGCTGTTATGTGTAATGCACTGAAACCACATCTTCTCCACATCCAGGCCCCACAGACCTTTCCACAGTTTACCCCATATACTTCACATACCCTGGTTCGATCTATTGACAGCACTGTTGACTCTGGTATACCACATCATTCCAATTCACTCTATTCCTTGTATGCCTTTCACCCTCCATTATGTTCAAGCCCCGATTGCTCAAAATCTTTTTCACTCCATCCTTCCACCTTCAGTTTGGTCTCCTGCTTCTCCTTCCTTCCACCCCTGACACATATATCCTCTTTGTCAATCTTTCCTCACTCATCCTATATATTTGTCCAAGCAATCTCAGCACATCCTCCTCTGCACTCTCAACCACACTCTTTGTCCTCTGCATGCCTTGCAGCCGTAGCCCATGCCTTGCAGCCATATAACATTGTTGGAACCACTGTTCCTTCAAGCATACCCATTTTTGCTCTGTGCGATAATGTTCTCACCTTCCACACACTCTTCAACGCTCCCAGAACCTTCGCCCCCTTTCCCACCCTGTGACTCACTTCTGCTTCCATGGTTCCATCCAATGCTAAGTCCACTCCCAGATATCTAAAACGTTTCACTTCCTCCAGTTTTTCTCCATTCAAACTTTTTTTTTTTTTTTTTTTCATACTATTCGCTATTTCCCGCGATAGCGAGGTAGCGTTAAGAACAGAGGACTGGGCCTTTGAGGGAATATCCTCACCTGGCCCTCTTCTCTGTTCCTTCTTTTGGAAAATTAAAAAAAAAAAAAAAACTTGTCCCTCAACCCTACTGAACCTAATAACCTTGCTCTTATTCACATTTACCCTCAACTTTCTTCTTTCACACAATTTACCAAACTCAGTCATCAACTTCTGTAGTTTCTCACTTGAATTAGCCATCAGTGTTGTATCATCACTAAACAGCAACTAACTCACTTTCTATGCCCTCTCATCCAGAACAGACTGCATACTTGCCCCTCTCTCTAAAACTTTTGCATTCACCTCCCTAACCACCCTATCCATAAACAAATTAAACAATCATGGAGACATCATGCACCCCTGCCACAAGCCAACATTTACTGGGAACCAATCACTTTCCTCTCCTCCTACTTGTACACATGCCTTACATCTATGGTAAAAACTTTTCACTGCATCTAGCAAATTACCTACCTTACTCTTAAAACCTTCCACAAAGCATCTCTATCAACCCTATCATATGCCTTCTGCATATCCATTAATGCTACATACAAAGCCATCTGTTTTTCTAAGTATTTCTCACACACATTCTTCAAAGCAAACACCTGATCCACACATCCTCTACCACTTCTGAAGCCATACTGCTCTTCCCCAATCTGATGCTCTGTACATGCCTTTACCCTCTCAATCAGTACCCTCCTATTTAATTTCCCAGGAATACTCAACACACCTATGCCTCAGTAATTTGAACATTGAAAATATACACGAAAGTTTTTGAGAATTTACTTAATGGTTTAGTAAAGAATATAATGAAAATTTGGCTTTAATGGATAAGTTTACAAAAATGTAGTAATTGTAACACAATAGTTAAAGAAAAAATCACGATGTTATATTGCTGGCCATGAATATACTGATGAGAGTTGTCTGACAGATTTACAGTGTTGTTCATGGAATCATCAGGGTAAAGTTGCTAGAAATGGACAAAGGGAGGCTAATATCAGTCAACGCTATGCTGATTTCAATGGATTTTGCTGTGAAGGCTGAGGAATTCTATTTGTCAAAGGTCAGTATTTTTTCTTTTTTTAGTTGTTTTGGGGTTTTGTTTGTATAAAAGCTCACAGTATGTTGATGAGGGTGTAGTTAGCCAGGAGGTGCTGCATATATGAAGTTACATACCTGTAGGAGTATGAAGAGAAGAGACTGTATGTTGGATTGTGGCAGATATTATCATTATAAGATGCTTGAGAAATATATTGATATATTAAAGATGTGTGTAAGTATATTTTGATGCAGAAAAACTTTGTCTTTCATAGATAATGCATATCATCTTCAAATCATATTTTATAGATTTCCATTAGTGTTTGTGTGAGTATATAAGAGATTAATCTTTGCTTTGGCCCTCACTTTTACATTTTTCAACTCTGCAATTGATCACACATTCCAGTCTATGATGCATTCATCATTTGTTCATATGTAACAGTATTGTTCAGGTAAATGCCTGAATGTTCTAATTTTGATTGTACTGTCAAATTCCTTTATGAGGATCCTGAACAAAGTTATTGTTAAGTTACCTCCATCTCCATCACTATATCCACAGTACTTTGCTGGGCTGGAGCTAGAAAATCTAGATTTTAAGATTACAGATTCCATTTATGAAATGATTCAGCTTCAGAGATGATAGTATTGGGAAGATTATGTTAAGGAAAGGGAGTGGTCTGTGGAACATAAACTTTGATTTCCAGCTGTCACAACTTTTCCCACCAATTATCACAAGTTTTTTCCTTCAAGTAAGATATGTAGTACAGTTGTACCTCTTTGATCCAGCAACCTTGGGACCTTACCATTGCCTGACCACAGAAAATGCTGGAAAACAGAAATGGACCCCTAAGTCATACACAATTGACAATCCGGTCTCATCGTACTCACACAAAGTCTATGGAAGTCCCTTTATCTAATTTTTTTCAGTAACTCCACCTTTTCAAAAATAGAAAATGATAAATGCTAATACTTATTAGCACTAGTACCATTTTCTCCACCTTTTGGTCTCATGGATAACATCCTGAAGGGCTAAATACAGCTAAATATAAGTTAACATAACTGTTTATTAACTTGGCTACAGTGTAATCAACATTTGGAGCCCTAGCTTTGGTAACAGCACTGCCCTAGTGGCAGATCCACAGACTAATAACTAATGGTGGCTGACTCAAAATGTGCCAGACCATGGAAGTTAACAGACCACAGAGCACCAGATTAGAGAGGTGTAACCTGTACACAAATAGATTCTAATCTACAATAGATAAAAAGCATATACAGGTGCTCCCTGACTTATGATCTATGTGACATGATCATCCATACATATGACTGGGAAAAATATATATGAAAAATATATATTTTATGAATTATGTACATGTGTATATATGTATATATACATTTTTTTTTTTTTTTTTTTTTGCTTTGTCGCTGTCTCCCGCGTTTGCGAGGTAGCGCAAGGAAACAGACGAAAGAAATGGCCCAACCCACCCCCATACACATGTATATACATACGTCCACACACGCAAATGTACATACCTACACAGCTTTCCATGGTTTACCCCAGACGCTTCACATGCCTTGATTCAATCCACTGACAGCGCGTCAACCCCGGTATACCACATCGCTCCAATTCACTCTATTCCTTGCCCTCCTTTCACCCTCCTGCATGTTCAGGCCTCGATCACACAAAATCTTTTTCACTCCATCTTTCCACCTCCAATTTGGTCTCCCTCTTCTCCTCGTTCCCTCCACCTCCGACACATATATCCTCTTGGTCAATCTTTCCTCACTCATTCTCTCCATGTGCCCAAACCACTTCAAAACACCCTCTTCTGCTCTCTCAACCACGCTCTTTTTATTTCCACACATCTCTCTTACCCTTACGTTACTCACTCGATCAAACCACCTCACACCACACATTGTCCTCAAACATCTCATTTCCAGCACATCCATCCTCTTGCGCACAACTCTATCCATAGCCCACGCCTCGCAACCATACAACATTGTTGGAACCACTATTCCTTCAAACATACCCATTTTTGCTTTCCGAGATAATGTTCTCGACTTCCACACAGTCTTCAAGGCCCCCAGAATTTTCGCCCCCTCCCCCACCCTATGATCCACTTCTGCTTCCATGGTTCCATCCGCTGCCAGATCCACTCCCAGATATCTAAAACACTTCACTTCCTCCAGTTTTTCTCCATTCAAACTCACCTCCCAATTGACTTGACCCTCAACCCTACTGTACCTAATAACCTTGCTCATATTCACATTTACTCTTAACTTTCTTCTTCCACACACTTTACCAAACTCAGTCACCAGCTTCTGCAGTTTCTTACATGAATCAGCCACCAGCGCTGTATCATCAGCGAACAACAACTGACTCACTTCCCAAGCTCTCTCATCCCCAACAGACTTCATACTTGCCCCTCTTTCCAAAACTCTTGCATTTACCTCCCTAACAACCCCATCCATAAACAAATTAAACAACCATGGAGACATCACACACCCCTGCCGCAAACCTACATTCACTGAGAACCAATCACGTTCCTCTCTTCCTACACATACACATGCCTTACATCCTCGATAAAAACTTTTCACTGCTTCTAACAACTTTCCTCCCACACCATATATTCTTAATACCTTCCACAGAGCATCTCTATCAACTCTATCATATGCCTTCTCCAGATCCATAAATGCTACATGCAAATCCATTTGCTTTTCTAAGTATTTCTCACATACATTCTTCAAAGCAAACACCTGATCCACACATCCTCTACCACTTCTGAAACCACACTGCTCTTCCCCAATCTGATGCTCTGTACATGCCTTCACCCTCTCAATCAATACCCTCCCATATAATTTACCAGGAATACTCAACAAACTTATACCTCTGTAATTTGAGCACTCACTCTTATCCCCTTTGCCTTTGTACAATGGCACTATGCACGCATTCCGCCAATCCTCAGGCACCTCACCATGAGTCATACATACATTAAATAACCTTACCAACCAGTCAACAATACAGTCACCCCCTTTTTTAATAAATTCCACTGCAATACCATCCAAACCTGCTGCCTTGCCGGCTTTCATCTTCCACAAAGCTTTCACTACCTCTTCTCTGTTTACCAAATCATTTTCCCTAACCCTCTCACTTTGCACACCACCTCGACCAAAACAACCTATATCTGCCACTCTATCATCATACACATTCAACAAACCTTCAAAATACTCACTCCATCTCCTTCTCACATCACCACTAATTGTTATCACCTCCCCATTTGCGCCCTTCACTGAAGTTCCCATTTGCTCCCTTGTCTAACGCACTTTATTTACCTCCTTCCAGAACATCTTTTTATTCTCCCTAAAATTTAATGATACTCTCTCACCCCAACTCTCATTTGCCCTTTTTTTCACCTCTTGCACCTTTCTCTTGACCTCCTGTCTCTTTCTTTTATACATCTCCCACTCAATTACATTTTTTTCCTGCAAAAATCGTCCAAATGCCTCTCTCTTCTCTTTCACTAATACTCTTACTTCTTCATCCCACCACTTACTACCCTTTCTAATCAACCCACCTCCCACTCTTCTCATGCCACAAGCATCTTTTGCGCAATCCATCACTGATTCCCTAAATACATCCCATTCCTCCCCCACTCCCCTTACTTCCATTGTTCTCACCTTTTTCCATTCTGTACTCAGTCTCTCCTGGTACTTCATCACACAGGTCTCCTTCCCAAGCTCACTTACTCTCACCACTCTCTTCACCCCAACATTCACTCTTCTTTTCTGAAAACCCATACAAATCTTCACCTTAGCCTCCACAAGATAATGATCAGACATCCCTCCAGTTGCACCTCTCAGCACATTAACATCCATATATATGTGGAAGGTATTAAGAACATATGGTGTGGGAGGCAAGTTTTTAGAAGCAGTGAAAAGTTTTTATTGAGGATGTAAGGGATGTGTACGTGTAGGAAGAGAGGAAAGTGATTGGTTCTCAGTGAATGTAGGTTTGCGGCAGGGGTGTGTGATGTCTCCATGGTTGTTTAATTTGTTTATGGATGGGGTTGTTAGGGAGGTGAATGCAAGAGTTTTGGAAAGAGGGGCAAGTATGAAGTCTGTTGGGGATGAGAGAGCTTGGGAAGTGAGTCAGTTGTTGTTCGCTGATGATACAGCGCTGGTGGCTGATTCATGTGAGAAACTGCAGAAGCTGGCGACTGAGTTTGGTAAAGTGTGTGAAAGAAGAAAGTTAAGAGTAAATGTGAATAAGAGCAAGGTAATTAGGTACAGTAGGGTTGAGGGTCAAGTCAGTTGGGAGGTAAGTTTGAATGGAGAAAAACTGGAGGAAGTAAAGTGTTTTAGATATCTGGGAGTGGATCTGGCAGCAGATGGAACCATGGAAGCGGAAGTGGATCATAGGGTGGGGGAGGGTGGCGAAAATCCTGGGAGCCTTGAAGAATGTGTGGAAGTCGAGAACATTATGTTGGAAAGCAAAAATGGGTATGTTTGAAGGAATAGTGGTTCCAACAATGTTGTATGGTTGCGAGGTGTGGGCTATGGATAGAGTTGTGTGCAGGAGGATGGATGTGCTGGAAATGAGATGTTTGAGGACAATGTGTGGTGTGAGGTGGTTTGATCGAGTAAGTAACGTAAGGGTAATAGAGATGTGTGGAAATAAAAAGAGCGTGATTGAGAGAGCAGAAGAGGGTGTTTTGAAATGGTTTGGGCACATGGAGAGAATGAGTGAGGAAAGATTGACCAAGAGGATAAATGTGTCAGAGGTGGAGGGAACGAGGCGAAGTGGGAGACCAAATTGGAGGTGAAAAGATGGAGTGAAAAAGATTTTGTGTGATCGGGGCCTGAACATGCAGGAGGGTGAAAGGAGGGCAAGGAATAGAGTGAATTGGATCGATGTGGTATACCGGGGTTGACGTGATGTCAGTGGATTGAATCAGGGCATGTGAAGCGTCCGGGGTAAACCATGGAAAGCTGTGTAGGTATGTATATTTGCGTGTGTGGACGTATGTATATACATGTGTATGGGGTTGGGTTGGGCCATTTCTTTCATCTATTTCCTTGCGCTACCTCACAAACGCGGGAGACAACGACAAAGAAAAAAAAATATATATATATATATATATATATATATATATATATATATATATATATATATATATATATATATATATATATGTATCCCTGGGGATAGGGGAGAAAGAATACTTCCCACGTATTCCCTGCGTGTCGTAGAAGGCGACTAAAAGGGAAGGGAGCGGGAGGCTGGAAATCCTCCCCTCATTTTTTTTTTTTTTTTTCCAAAAGAAGAAACAGAGAAAGGGGCAGGTGAGGATATTCCCTCAAAGGCCCAGTCCTCATCCTCTGTTCTTAACGCTACCTCGCTAATGCGGGAAATGGCGATTAGTATAAAAGAAGAAAAAATATATATATATATATATATATATATATATATATATATATATATATATATATATATATATATATATATATATGTGTGGCATGAGAAGAGTGGGAGGTGGGTTGATTAAAAGGGATAGTGAGTGGTGGGATGAAGAAGTAAGATTATTAGTGAAAGAGAAGAGAGAGGCATTTGGACAATTTTTGCAGGGAAAAAATGCAATTGAGTGGGAGATGTATAAAAGAAAGAGACAGGAGGTCAAGAGTAAGGTGCAAGAGGTGAAAAAGAGGGCAAATGAGAGTTGGGGTGAGAGAGTATCATTAAATTTTAGGGAGAATAAAAAGATGTTCTGGAAGGAGGTAAATAAAGTGCGTAAGACAAGGGAGCAAATGGGAACTTCAGTGAAGGGCGCAAATGGGGAGGTGATAACAAGTAGTGGTGATGTGAGAAGGAGATGGAGTGAGTATTTTGAAAGTTTGTTGAATGTGTTTGATGATAGAGTGGCAGGTATAGGGTGTTTTGGTCGAGGTGGTGTGCAAAGTGAGAGGCTTAGGGAGAATGATTTGGTAAACAGAGAAGAGGTAGTAAAAGCTTTGCGGAAGATGAAAGCCGGCAAGGCAGCAGGTTTGGATGGTATTGCAGTGGAATTTATTAAAAAAGGGGGTGACTGTATTATTGACTGTTTGGTAAGGTTATTTAATGTATGTATGACTCATGGTGAGGTGCCTGAGGATTGGCGGAATGCGTGCATAGAGCCATTGTACAAAGGCAAAGGGGATAAGAGTGAGTGCTCAAATTACAGAGGTATAAGTTTGTTGAGTAATCCTGGTAAATTAAATGGGAGGGTATTGATTGAGAGGGTGAAGGCATGTACAGAGCATCAGATTGGGGAAGAGCAGTGTGGTTTCAGAAGTGGTAGAGGATGTGTGGATCAGGTGTTTGCTTTGAAGAATGTATGTGAGAAATACTTAGAAAAGCAAATGGATTTGTATGTAGCATTTATGGATCTGGAGAAGGCATATGATAGAGTTGATAGAGATGCTCTGTGGAAGGTATTAAGAATATATGGTGTGGGAGGCAAGTTGTTAGAAGCAGTGAAAAGTTTTTATCGAGGATGTAAGGCATGTGTACGTGTAGGAAGAGAGGAAAGTGATTGGTTCTCAGTGAATGTAGGTTTGCGGCAGGGGTGTGTGATGTCTCCATGGTTGTTTAATTTGTTTATGGATGGGGTTGTTAGGGAGGTGAATGCAAGAGTTTTGGAAAGAGGAGCAAGTATGAAATCTGTTGGGGATGAGAGAGCTTGGGAAGTGAGTCAGTTGTTGTTCGCTGATGATACAGCGCTGGTGGCTGATTCATGTGAGAAACTGCAGAAGCTGGTGACTGAGTTTGGTAAAGTGTGTGAAAGAAGAAAGTTAAGAGTAAATGTGAATAAGAGCAAGGTAATTAGTTGTAGTAGGGTTGAGGGTCAAGTCAATTGGGGTAAGTTTGAATGGAGAAAAACTGGAGGAAGTAAAGTGTTTTAGATATCTGGGAGTGGATCTGGCAGCAGGATGGAACCATGGAAGCGGAAGTGGATCATAGGGTGGGGGAGGGGGCGAAAATCCTGGGAGCCTTGAAGACTGTGTGGAAGTCGAGAACATTATCTTGGAAAGCAAAAATGGGTATGTTTGAAGGAATAGTGGTTCCAACAATGTTGTATGGTTGCGAGGCGTGGGCTATGGATAGAGTTGTGCGCAGGAGGATGGATGTTCTGGAAATGAGATGTTTGAGGACAATGTGTGGTGTGAGGTGGTTTGATCGAGTAAGTAACGTAAGGGTAAGAGAGATGTGTGGAAATAAAAAGAGCGTGGTTGAGAGAGCAGAAGAGGGTGTTTTGAAATGGTTTGGGCACATGGAGAGAATGAGTGAGGAAAGATTGACCAAGATGATATATGTGTCTGAGGTGGAGGGAACGAGGAGAAGTGGGAGACCAAATTGGAGGTGAAAGATGGAGTGAAAAAGATTTTGTGTGATCGGGGCCTGAACATGCAGGAGGGTGAAAGGAGGGCAAGGAATAGAGTGAATTGGATCGATGTGGTATACCGGGTTGACATGCTGTCAGTGGATTGAATCAGGGCATGTGAAGCGTGTGGGGTAAACCATGGAAAGCTGTGTAGGTATGTATATTTGCATGTGTGGACGTATGTATATACATGTGTAAGGGGGTGGTTGGGCCATTTCTTTCGTCTGTTTCCTTGCGCTACCTCGCAAACGCGGGAGACAGAAAGAAAAATAAATGTATATGTTGAGATGTATAGGTATGTATATTGTGTGTGTGTGGATGTGTGTATATATACATGTGTATGTGAGTGGGTTGGGACATCCTTTTGTCTGTTTCCTTGTGCTACCTCGCTAACGCGGGAGACAGCGACAAAGCAAAATAAACATAAATGAAAATAATATATATCTCTGGGGATATGGGAGAACGAATCCTTCCCACGCATTCCTCACGTGTTGTAGAATGCGACTAAAGGGGACGGGAGCGGCTGGCTAGAAACCCTCCCCTCCTTGTATTTTAACTTACTAAAAGGGGAAACAGAAGGACGAGTGACGCGGGGAGTGCTCATCGTAATCGAAATCTCAGATTGGGGTGTCTAAATGTGTGTGGATGTAACCAAGATGAGAAAAAGGAGAGATAGGTAGTATGTTTCAGGAAAGGAACCTAGATGTTTTGGCTCTAAGTGAAACGAAGCTCAAGGGTAAAGGGGAAGAATGTCTTGGGAGTAAAGTCACGGGTTAGTGACAGGACAAGAGGAAGGGAAGGAGTAGCAGTACTCCTGAATCAACAGGAGTGGTGGGAGTATGAGTGTAATAAAGTAAACTCTACATTGATATGGGTAAAACTGAAAGTGGATGGAGAGAGATGGGTGATTGTTGGTGCATATGCACCTGGGCATGAGAAGAAAGATCATAAGAGCCAAGTGTTTTGGGAGCAGCTGAACGAGTGTGTTACTTGTTTTGATGCACGAGACCGGGTTATAGTGATGGGTGATTTGACTGCAAAAGTGAGTAATGTAGCAGTTGAGGGAATAATTGGTATACATGGGGTGTTCAGTGTTGTAAATGGAAATGGTGAAGAGCTTGTAGATTTCTGTGCTGAAAAAAGGACTGGTGATTGGGAATACCTGGTTTAAGAAGAGAGATATACATAAGTATACGTATATAAGTAGGAGAGATGGCCAGAGAGCGTTATTGGATTACGTGTTAATTGATAGGCGCACGAAAGAGAGACTTTTGGATGTTAATGTGCTGACAGGTGCAACTGGAGGGATGTCTGATCATTATCTTGTGGAGGCTAAGGTGAAGATTTGTAGAGGTTTTCAGAAGAGAAAATGTTGGGGTGAAGAGAGTGGTGAGAGTAAGTGAGCTTGGGAAGGAGACTTGTGTGAGGAAGTACCAGGAGAGACTGAGTACAGAATGGAAAGAGGGGAGAACAAAGGAGGTAAGAGGAGTGGGGAAGGAATCGGGTGTATTTAGGGAAGCAGTGATGGCTTGTGGGAAATATGCTTGTGGCATGAGAAGCGTGGGAGGTGGTCAGATTAGAAAGGGTAGAGAGTGGAGGGATGAAGAAGTAATATTATTAGTGAAAGAGAAGAGAGAGGCATTTGGACAATTTTTGCAGGGAAATATTGCAAATGAGTGGGAGATGTATAAAAGAAGGAGGCAGGAGATCAAGAGAAAGGTGGAAGAGGTGAAAAAGAGGGCAAATGAGAGTTTGGGTGAGAGAGTATCATTAAATTTTAGGGAGAATAAAAAGATGTTTTGGAAGGTAAATAAAGTGCGTAAGACAAGGGACCAAATGGGAACTTCAGTGAAGGGGGCTAATGGGGAGGTGATAACAAGTAGTGGTGATGTGAGAAGGAGATGGAGTGAGTATTTTGAAGGTTTGTTGAATGTGTTTGATGATAGAGTGGCAGATATAGGGTGTTTTGGTCGAGATGGTGTGCAAATTGAGAGGGTTAGGGAGGATGATTTGGTAAACAGAGAAGAGGTAGTAAAATCTTTGCGGAAGATGAAAGCCGGGAAGGCAGCGGGTTTGGATGGCATTGCAGTGGAACGTATTAAAAAAGAGGGTGACTGTATCGTTGACTGGTTGGTAAGGTTATTTAATGTATGTATGACTCATGGTGAGGTGCCTGAGGATTGGCGGACTGCGTGCATAGTGCCATTGTACAAAGGCAAAGGGTACAAAGGTGAGTGCTCAAATTACAGAGGTATAAGTCTGTTGAGTATTCCTGGGAAATTATATTGGAGGGTATTGATTGAGAGGGTGAAGGTATGTACAGAGCATTAGATTGGGAAAGAGCTGTTTAGTTTCAGAAGTGGTAGAGGATGTTTGGATCAGGTGTTTGCTTTGAATAATGTTTATGAGAAATACTTAGAAAAGCAAATGGATTTGTATGTAACATTTATGGATCTGGAGAAGGCATATGATAGAGCTGATAGAGATGCTCTGTGGAAGGTATTGAGAATATATGGTGAAGGAGGCAAGTTATTAGAAGCAGTGAAAAGTTTTTATCAAGGATGTAAGGCTTGTGTACGTGTAGGAAGAGAGGAAAGTGATTGGTTCTCAGTGAATGTAGGTTTGCGGCAGGGGTGTGTGATGTCTCCATGGTTGTTTAATTTGTTTATGGATGGGGTTGTTAGGGAGTTGAATGCAAGAGTTTTAGAAAGAGGGGCAAGTATGCAGTCTGTTGTGGATGAGAGAGCTTGGGAAGTGAGTCAGTTGTTTTTTTCTGATGATACAGCGCTGGTGGCTGATTCATGTGAGAAACTGCAGAAGCTGGTGACTGAGTTTGGTAAAGTGTGTGAAAGAAGAAAGCTTAGAGTAAATGTGAATAAGAGCAAGGCTATTAGGTACAGTAGGGTTGAGGGTCAAGTCAATTGGGAGGTAAATTTGAATGGAGAAAAACTGGAGGAAGTGAAGTGTTTTAGATATCTGGGAGTTGATTTGGCAGCGGATGGAAGCAGAAGTGAATCATAGGGTAGGGGAGGGGGCAAAAATTCTGGGAGCGTTGAAGGTGTGGAAGTCGAGAACATTACCTCGGAAATCAAAAATGGGTGTGTTTGAAGGAATAGTGGTTCCAACAATGTTGTATGGTTGCGAGGCGTGGGCTATGGATAGAGTTGTGCGGATGAAGGTGGATGTGCTGGAAATGAGATGTTTGAGGACAGTATGTGGTGTGAGGTGGTTTGATCGAGTAAGTAATGTAAGAGTAAGAGAGATGTGTGGAAATAAAAAGAGCGTGGTTGAGAGAGAGCAGAAGAGGGTGTTTTGAAATGGTTTGGACACATGGAGAGAATGAGTGAGGAAAGATTGACCAAGAGGATATATGTGTCTGAGGTGGAGGGAACGAGGAGAAGTGGGAGACCAAATTGGAGGTGGAAAGATGGAGTGAAAAAGATTTTGTGTGATCGGGGCCTGAACATGCAGGAGGGTGAAAGGAGGGCAAGGAATAGAGTGAATTGGATCGATGTGGTATACCGGGGTTGACGTGCTGTCAGTGGATTGAATCAGGGCATGTGAAGCATCTGGGGTAAACCATGGAAAGTTGTGTGGGGCCTGGATGTGGAAAGGGAGCTGTGGTTTCAGTGCATTATTACACGATAGCTAGAGACTGAGTGTGAACGAATGTGGCCTTTGTTGTCTTCCTACTGCTGTCTCATGCACATGAGGGGGGGGGGAGGGGGATTTTATTTCATGTGTGTCAGGGTGGCGATGGGAATGAATAAAGGCAGACAGTATGAATTATGTACATGTGTGTATATGTATTTGTCTGTGTGTGTGTATATATATGTTTACATTGAGATGTATAGGTATTTTATTTATTTATTTTGCTTTGTCGCTGTCTCCCGCGTTTGCGAGGTTGTGCAAGGAAACAGACGAAAGAAATGGCCCAACCCACCCCCATACACAGTGTATATACATACACGTCCACACACGCAAATATACATACCTATACATCTCAAGGTACACATATATATACACACACAGACACATACATATATACCCATGCACACAATTCACAGTCTGCCTTCATTCACTCCCTTCACCACCTCGCCACACATGGAATACCATCCCCCTCCCCCCCTCATGTGTGCGAGGTAGCACTAGGAAAAGACAACAAAGGCCCCATTCGTTCACACTCACTCTCTAGCTGTCACGCAATAATGCCCAAAACCACAGCTCCCTTTCCACATCCAGGCCCTACACAACTTTCCATGGTTTACCCCAGACGCTTCACATGCCCTGATTCAATCCACTGACAGCACGTCAACCCCGGTATACCACATCGATCCAATTCACTCTATTCCTTGCCCTCCTTTCACCCTCCTGCATGTTCAGGCCCCGCTCACACAAAATCTTTCTCACTCCATCTTTCCACCTCCAATTTGGTCTCCCACTTCTCGTTCCCTCCACCTCCGACACATATATCGTCTTGGTCAATCTTTCCTCACTCATTGTCTCCATGTGCCCAGACCATTTCAAAACACCCTCTTCTTCTCTCTCAACCACGCTCTTTTTATTTCCACACATCTCTCTTACCCTTACATTACTTACTCGATCAAACCACCGCACACCACACATTGTCCTCAAACATCTCATTTCCAGCACATCCACCCTCCTGCGCACCACTCTATCCATAGCCCACGCCTCGCAACCATACAACATTGTTGGAACTACTATTCCTTCAAACATACCCATTTTTGCTTTCCGAGATAAGGTTCTTGACTTCCACACATTCTTCAAGGCTCCCAGGATTTTCGCCCCCTCCCCCACCCTATGATCCACTTCTGCTTCCATGGTTCCATCTGTTGCCAGATCCATAGATGTATAGGTATAGGTATGTGTGTGTGTGGACGTGTATGTATATATATGTGTATGTGGGTGGGTTGGGCCATTCTTTCATCTCTTTCCTTGCGCTACCTTGCTAACGCGAGAGACAGCGATGAAGCAAAAAGCAAATAAAAATATTTTATTCTATTTCATACTATTCGCCATTTCCCACGTTTGCGAGGTAGCGTTAAGAACAGAGGACTTTGCCTTTGAGGGAATATCCTCACCTGGCCCCCTTCTCTGTTCCCTCTTCTGGAAATTAAAAAAAACAAGAGGGGAGAATTTCCAGTCCCCCACTCCCTTCCCTTTTGGTCGCCTTCTACGACACACAGTGAATACGTGGGAAGTATTCTTTCTCCCCTATCCCCAGGGATACATATATATTATTATTATTATTATTGTTTTGCTTTGTCGCTGTCTCCCGCGTTAGCGAGGTAGCGCAAGGAAACAGATGAAAGAATGGCCCAACCCAGCCACATACACGTGTATATACATACACGTCCACACAAGCAAATATACATACCTATAAATCTCAACGTATACATATATATATATATATATACACACACAGACATATACATATATACACATGTACATAATTCATACTGTCTTCCTTTATTCATTCCCATCGCCACCTCGCCACACATAAAATGATAACCCCCTCCCCCCTCATGTGTGCGAGGTAGTGCTAGGAAAAGACAACAAAGTCCCCATTCATTCACACTCAGTCTCTAGCTGTCATGTAATAATGCACCAAAACCAGAGCTCCCTTTCCACATCCAGGCCCCACAAAACTTTCCATGGTTTACCCCAGACGCTTCACATGCCCTGGTTCAATCCATTGACAGCACATCGACCCCGGGTATACCACATCATTCCAATTCACTCTATTCCTTGCATGCCTTTTACCCTCCTACATGTTCAAGCCCCAATCACTCAAAATCTTTTTCACTCCATCTTTCCACCTCCAATTTGGTCTCCCACTTCTCCTCGTTCCCTCCACCTTTGACACCTATATCATCTTGGTCAGTCTTTTCTCACTCATTCTCTCCATGTGACCGAACCATTTCAAACACCCTCTTCTGCTCTTTCAACCACACTCTTTATTACCACACATCTCTCTTACCCTATTATTACTTACTCGATCAAACCACCTCACACCACATATTGTCCTCAAACATCTCATTTCCAGCATATCCACCCTCCGCACAACTCTATCCATAGCCCACGCCCCGCAGCCATATATCATTGTTGGAACCACTGTTCCTTCAAACATACCCATTTTTGCTTTCCAAGATAACGTTCTCGGCTTCCACACATTCTTTAACGCTCCCAAAACTTTTGCCCCCTCCCCCACCCTATGATTCACTTCCACTGCCAAATCCACTCCCAGATATCTAAAACACTTCACTTCCTTCAGGTTTTCTCCATTCAAACTTACCTCCCAATTGACTTGTCCTTCAACCCTACTGTACCTAATAACCTTACTCTTATTCACATTTACTCTCAGTTTTCTTCTTTCATACACTTTACCAAACTCAGTCACCAGCTTCTGCAGTTTCTCAGTCGAACCAGCCACCAGCGGTGCATCATCAGCGAACAACAACTGACTCACTTCCCAAGCTCTCTCATCCACAACAGACTGCATACTTGCCCCTCTTTCCAAAACTCTTGCATTCACCTGCCTTACAACCCCATCCATAAACAAATTAAACAACCATGGAGACATCACGCACCCCTGCCACAAACCAACATTGACTGAGAACCAATCACTTTCCTCTCTTCCTACACGTACACATGCCTTACATCCTCGATAAAAACTTTTCACTGCTTCTAACAACTTGCCTCCCATACCTTCTACAGAGGATCTCTATCAACTCTATCATATGCTTCTATAGATCCATAAATGCTACATACAAATCCATTTGCTTTTCTAAGTATTTCTTACATACATTCTTCAAATTAAACACCTGATCCACACATCCTCTACCACTTCTGAAACCACACTGCTCTTCCCCAATCTGATGCTCTGTATATGCCTTCACCTTCTCAATCAACACCCTCCCATATAATTTCCCATGAATACTCAACAAACTTATACCTCTGTAATTTGAGCACTCACTTTTATCCCCTTTGCCTTTGCACAATGGCACTATGCAAGCATTCTGTCTATCCTCAGGCACCTCAACATGAGTCATACATACATTAGATAACCTTACCAACCATTCAACACTACAGTCACCACCTTTTTTTTGATAAATTCCACTGCAATACCATCCAAAGCCGCTGCCTTGCCAGCTTTCATCTTTCGCAAAGCTTTTACTACTTCTTCTCTGTTTACCAGATCATTCTCCCTAACCTCATTCTCACTTTGCACACCACCTCAACCAAAACACCCAATATCTGCCACTCTATCATCAAACACATTCAACAAACCTTCAAAATACTCACTCCATGTCCTCACATCACCACTACTTGTTATCACCTCCCCATTAGCCCCCTTCACTGAAGTTACCATTTACTCCCTTGTCTTACACACTTTATTTACCTCCTTCCAAAATATCTTTTTATTCTCCCTAAAATTTAATGATACTCTCTCACCCCAACTCTCATTTGCCCTCTTTTTCTTCTCTTGCACCCTTCTCCTGACCTCCTGCCTCTTTCTTTTATACGTCTCCCAGTCATTTGCATTATTTCCCTGCAGAAATTGTCCAAATGCCTCTCTCTTCTGTTTCACTAATAATCTTATTTCTTCATCCCACCACTCACTACCCTTTCTAATCTGCCCACCTCGCATGCTTCTCATGCCACAAGCATCTTTTGCCCAAGCCATCACTGCTTCCCTAAATACATCCCATTCCATCCCCCACTCCCCTTACATCCTTTGTTCTCACCTTTTTCCATTCTGTACTCAGTCTCTCCTGGTACTTCCTGACACAAGTCTCCTTCCCAAGCTCACTTACTCTCACCACTCTCTTCACCCCAACATTCTTTCTGAAAAACCTCTACAAATCTTCACCTTTGTCTCCACAAGATAATGTTCCATCCTTCCACTTATTCTTCATCGCTCCCAGAACTTTTTGCCCCCTTCTTCACCCTATGACTCACTTCAGCTTCCATGGTTCCACTTGCTGCTAAATCCACTCCCAGATATCTAAAACACTTCACTTCTTCCAATTTTTCTCCATTTAAATTTCCATCCTAATTAACTTGTCCCTCAACCCTACTGAACTTAATAACCTTGCTCTTACTTGCATTTGCTCCCAACTTTCTCCTTTCACACACTTTTCCAAACTTAATCACCAACTTCAGTTTCTCTCTTGACTCAGCCACTGGTGCTGTATCATCAGCGAAACTACTGACTCACTTCCCAGGCCTTTTCATCCCCAACAGACTGCACACTTGCCCCTCTCTCCAAATCTCATGCACTTACCTTCATAACCACACCATCCATAAACAAATTAAACAGCAATGGGGACATCACACACCCCTGTTGCAGGCTCACCTTCACTAGGAACCAATCACTCTCCTCTCCTTCTACTTGTACACCCTTACACCCTTGATAAAAACTTTTCACTGCTTCTAGCAGCTTACCTCCCACACCATATACTCTTAAGACCTTCCACAAAGCATCTCTATCAACCCTATCATATGCTTTCTCCTGATCCATAAATGTTACATACAAATCTATCTGTTTTTCTAGGTATTTCTCACACACATTCTTCATAGCAAACACCTGATCCACACATCCTCTAACTCTTCTGAAACCACACTGCTCCTTTCCAGTCTGACACTCTCTACATACCTTTACCCTCTCAATCAATACCCTCCCTTACAACTTCCCAGGAATACTCAACAAACGTATGCCTCTGTAGTTTATACAATCACCTTTATCCTTTGTGTGTGTGTGTGTGTGTGTGTGTGTGTGTGTCTGTGTGTGTCTGTCTGTCTGTCTGTCTGTCTGTCTGTTTGTATGTTAACGGTTATGTCTTCTGTCTTGGCGCTTCCTCACTTATGCAGAAAACAATGATTAAGTGTGAAGGAAAAAAACTTCGATTAAGTTTTGAAGAGTGTGTGAAAGAGGAGGTTGAGAGTGAATGTGATTCGAACAGAGTTATTTTGTTTCGTTGGATTGTGGGAGCACTGAAGAATGTGGAAAGAGATTTGTTATCAGGTAAGGCAAAAACAGTTATGTTTGAAGGTATAGTGGTCTCAGTATTGTTATATGGATGCAAGGCATGGGCTATCATAGATGAGAATATGAGGAGGACAGTGGATGTGTTGGAAATGAAATGTTAAAAGACAACATGTAGTGTGAAGAGGTTTGATCGAGTAGGTAATAAAAGGATAGGAAAGAGATTTGGAAATAGAAAAGTGAGTGGTTGGGAGGGCTAGAGAGGATACCCTGGAATGGTTTAGAAGTATGGACAGAAATGAGCAAGGAAAGTATGACAAAAAGGATTAGATGTGTCAGAATTGGGGGGAACAAGGAGAAGGTGGAAACGAAATTGGAGACAGATGGATGGGGAGAAAAAGATTTTGGGTGATTGTGGCCTGAACATGCAGGAGAGTGAAAAGAATGGATGTGATCCGCATAACTGAAATGATGCATTATACAGGGATTGACATGCTGTCAGTGGACTGAACTAGGGCATATAAAGCAGCTAAGGTAATCCATGGAAATGTCTGTAAGGACTGATTGTGGATAGGGTGCTGTGAGTTTGGTGTATTACACATGACAGCTAGAGAATGGATTTGAGCAAATGCAGCCTTTCTTTGTCTGTTCTTGGTGATACGTTGCTAATGCAGGAAATGGCTATCAGATATGAAAAAACTTCAGTTGATGATATACCTACATTGAAATATATATTTTTGGGCATTTTATTTTTCATTTTGTAGGTAAAGTAGGTTGAGAAATCTCTTACAGAAATAAAGTATGTTCCTCTGTCTGTTGTTTCTGATAAGTTAGAATTTATAGTAGTGCATCCCTTCCTTAAGTGGGAACCAGATGTATGGGTTTTAGACTGATTAGAACTTGTTGTCTGTGTTCCTTTAATTAGATTGTAGCCAGCTGAAGCCTGAATTTAAGGTTTTCGGTCAAGGTCTTCTGTGTTAGAAGGAAAGTTTATGATATTCCCCAAGTCATGCATATTTAGGTTGACCTTCTCTCTACAGTCATATATTTCCAAATAGCTTCATTCTTCTTGGAAACCAAATTAATGACATAGCTTCATTTTTCTTTTTTCTTTTTCAGCAAAATCATGAGCTGAGGGCTATATATAGTAGTGAGGTTGAGGAAGCATCTGCAAAAGCCAACATTGCATCTGCCTTCTCTTCTCTCTCTTTTAACTTTCCGAGTAGACGCTCATCAGCATCAGGCAGGGTGAGTCTGCTTCCAGGTTTTAATGTTTTTTCTGTTGCATTGCATTAAATGTTCATTGTGAAGAGTATAAAAGATAATCCATAGGTAGCAAGTCTGCCACTTGGAGTTGGGCATCCCTGCCCTTTTTACAAGTCTTTAGGGTTGGGAACCCCTTTTTACAATAGGTGCATGTGCCCTCAAATATAAGAAGCTAGTATCCATTCACTTTTGACGAGATATGCAGGTTTGTATGGTGACTGCAGTGCAGAAGGAGTAAATTAGGATTGAAAGTGACTTGAAGGATAGAAAACAGATATTTTAAGTTTGAGCAAGAAAAGGATGAGTGTAGTGATTCCTTGGGAGGTCAAGGGATATGAGATAGGGTTATTGAAATATGATACAGATGGTTATTAAAGGAAAGATAGAGGCAGTTGGATTAAATATGAGTGACTGAAAAGTTCTTTAATTCCAAGAATGTCAGCTCAAGACTTTTGACTCTAAGATACAATTGTTATAGGTTGTGGTTCAGGAGTTTGCTTTAAAGAATGTGTATCAGAAATGCTCAAAAAAACAGAAAAAATTGTATGTAGCTTTAATGGATATAGAGAAAGCACTTGGTGTGGTTGACAGAAATGAATTGTGGAAGGTATTACTTATATATGATGTGGAAGGGAAGCTACTAGAAACACTAATTAGCTTTTATCAAGGGTGTAAGATGTGTGCATGAGTAGTTACAGTGGAAGATGACTGGAAATGAGATATTAGACGACAGTATGTGGTGTGAGGTGGTTTGATCGAGTAAGTAATGAAAGGGTAAGAGAGATGTGTGGTAATAAAATGAGTGTGGTTGAGAGAGCAGAAGAGGGTGTTTTCAAATGGTTTGGTCACATGGAGAGAGTGAGTGAGGAGAGATTGACAAAGAGGATATATGTGCCAGAGGTGGAGGGAACTAGGAGAAGTGGGAAACCAAAATGGAGGTGGAAAGATGAAGTGAAAAAGATTTTGAGTGATCGGGGTCTGAACATGCAGGAGGGTGATAGGTGTGCAAGGAATAGAGTGAATTGGAACGATGTGGTGTACCATGGTCAGCGTCCTTTCAATGGATTGAACCAGGGCATGTGAAGTGTCTGGAGTAAACCATGGAAAGTTTTGTGGGAATGAATGAGGGCAGACAGTATGAATTATGTACATGTGTATATATGTATATGTCTGTGTGTGTATATATATTTTTTTTTTTTTTTTTTGCTTTGTCGCTGTCTCCGGCGTTTGCGAGGTAGTGCAAGGAAACAGACGAAGGAAATGGCCCAACCCACCCCCATACACATGTATATACATACGTCCACACACGCAAATA